>NC_141535.1:87680000-87987500 GCF_021556685.1 Rattus norvegicus
TGAAGGGCATGCACTAGAATAGGAATCACACAAAAATGAGAATTGGACAGATTAGGAGAATCTCAAACTCACCAGTAACAATCAATGCAGGCTGAGCAGTGAGCCACAACTTCAGAGCTGCCAATCAACAAATGTTAGTTTTCATTGTGCCACTTTCTGAAGCATATGTGAGTAAAGGGAACACTCACATTACAGATGACAGGGAAAGTTGGGCTCAATCAAAACCAATGTGACAAGATAGCACTGCTCAAAGAGCTGTGATCTAACATCCATTTATGGGTATAAGTCTGAAAAACTTTCTCAAAATCCATTCCATGGCATTTACAAGCAGAGACACTGCAGATGTGTTTCCAGGAAACCGAGACAAGTTACACAAATGCCACATTGTGCATTCAAAGTTTTTACAAATATGTGTTTTATGAAAATATCTACATATCCACAAAGTACATATCAGTCATTAGAAGGGCTCAAAAATGAAAGGGACCAAAAAGGAAGAAGAGAATGTTATACCAGCACTGAAAATGGTTTCGTTTCATCTCCTGGGCAGGCTTGCGAGGTTCAAAGGAAAACTGTAGTTGTATGTTATAACAAGGAATTAATTACTAAGAATGCAATTAATGATTAGTCGGAGATGCAATTAAGTGGCATAAAAGAAAATGGTAGTGTGTTTGAATAATAAAAAATTCAGTTTTTCTCTTTGCTAACATAATATAGTTGTGATAAAGTTTTCTTCAAATCTGACAAAGGACACAGAGCACATCATTAGGTGACATTAGATTTTACACTTCCACTGAGCTCCATTTTCCAAAGGGCAGCAAATGAGCAAAGTCACTAGTTTTTCTTGCAGCTACTCCAGTCTGAGATGGTTACTGCCTTATAATATTTACTGTCTTTCCACTTATTTCCTTAGGAATTCTGATCAGTTTTGAGGGCTGAGAAGGGGCGATATCCTGAATGAGCTTTGAGACTGAAGTTGTAAAGTCTTTCAAGTAATTCCTGCAGGAAAATTCTCAAACTCATATTTTATCTTGATAAACTCTGAACACAAATGGGTTGCTTAAGCTGGCTTCTACTTGTTTTCTTTGCTAACCAGCCTCATAGCAAGACTGACTTGTTTAGACTTCTGTATTTAGGAATATTTCACTCCACATATGATTGTTCTGCTATTCTTGACCAGCCTCATACCTATACATGTAAACTTCTGTTTACTGCTAGACAAAGCTCTTCTACTTTTGTAATGACCTTCTTACTACTGGCAAATGAGGGTTGCACTGTTTGGAGATTTTGGTAACCCCACTTTAAGTCTTTCTGTCACTACCATCCCAAGAGTCAAGCTCAAACACAAACTCCTGGAATCCAGTCATCATGCCATGTCATGTAGTATCATGTATATAAGTATCAGACACATTTTCAGAAAGCCATGGAGGCCATATTTAGGACCCAAAGGCTTAATACAAACCACTCTTCAAGTCCCAAACTATGATTCATACATTTATATAAAAAACTAATATATAAATATAGCATAATGTCACTACCAAATATCCAATAGAAAGCAACTTAGGGAAAGAAAAGAAGTGTTTGCGTGCTCACAATTTGAAACAGCCTTGTCTTTCACAGCAGAATTGTGGTATTGCTTGCTTTCGTAAGCAACAGCTCAGGAGTACAGAGGTGAGAGTGCTGGTGCTCAGCTGACACAGCTCACATCTTTTTCTATTTTTGTTTGTACTGGAATTCTAGCCTGTGGTATTGTGTAAACCACTTTCAGGGTGTGTCTTCACTCTTCTGTAAACCTCTATAGAAACACTCTCACTGGCATATATGTCATGATTCCAAATAATGTGGCTAACATTGAAGATTACACATCACAATGAACCTACCAAATCATGTGTATGGGCTGATATCTTCTTTTCTTTTTTTATATATTATAATATAATCATAAATCATATCATTTCCTCCCTCCTTTCCTCCCTCCAAGACCTCCCAGGTACCTCTCCCTGCTCTCTTTCTAATTTATAACCTCAGTTTTATTGATTTTTGTTATATTCATATAGATGTGTGTAAGAAAGAGAGAAAGGAGAGAGGAAAGGAGGAGGAGAAAGAGAGAGAGAGAGAGAGAGAGAGAGAGAGAGGAGAGAGAGAGAGATTTCTTTGTTGTTTGTTCTTGGTTTGATTTTCAGGATCCTAGATTCCTTCACTGTCCAGATCTCCAAAAACAGTGATTAATCATTATCTAAACCCAAGACTGACTCAGAATACTCTCCACACTGCTTCATACTTGTGCTCCTTTGAATGAATTTCTTAAATTTCTCTGTCTCTTTTTTTCCTCAATGCTGTCTGGAGAAAAGAGTAGTAATCTATCACACATTTGATGTGAGGATTGAGAAACAGTAAATACTCATTCCATTTTTGTTCTTGTTATTAATATGTTATTAACATTAATATTAAAACTTCTGGGGGTTGTGCTAGCTATGCCACATTGGAGGAAGAGCCTTTATCCTGTATTGTATCTAACTTACTAGAATTCAATCATCTCGTATTCTACTGAGTAAGAGACAAAGGTTCTATACTCAAACCCTAATCACTAGATTCTTTTTTTTTCCCTTTTTTTCTTTATTAACATGGGTATTTCTTATTTACATTTTGAATGTTATTCCCTTTCCCAGTTTCCGGGCCAACATCCCCCTAACTCCTCCCCAACACCTTCTATATGGGTGTTCCCCTCCCCATTCTCCCCCCATTACCTCCCTCCCCCCAACAATCACGTTCACTGGGGGTTCAGTCTTAGCAGGACCAAGGGCTTCCCCTTCCACTGGTGCTCTTAATAGGATATTCATTGCTACCTATGAGGTTAGAGTCCAGGGTCAGTCCATGTGGCTTAGTCCCTGGAAGCTCTTGTTGCTTGGCATTGTTGTTCATATGGGATCTCGAGCCCCTTCAAGCTCTTCCAGTCCTTTCTCTGATTCCTTCAACGAGGGTCCCGTTCTCAGTTCAGTGGTTTGCTGCTGGCATTGGCCTATGTATTTGCTGTATTCTGGCTGTGTCTCTCAGGAGAGATCTACATCCGGTTCCTGTTGGCCTGCACTTCTTTGCTTCATCCTTCTTGTCTAATTGGGTGGCTGTATATGTATGGGCCACATGTAGGGCAGGCTCTGAATGGGTGTTCCTTCTGCCTTTGTTTTAATCTTTGCCTCCCTATTCTCTGCCAAGGGTATTCTTGTTCCCCTTTCAAAGAAGGAGTGAAGCATTCGCATTTTGATCATCCGTCTTGAGTTTCATGTGTTCTGTGCATCTAGGGTAATTCAAGCATTTGGGCTAATAGCCACTTATCAATGAGTGCATACCATGTAATCACTAGATGCTTAGTGTCTCACCCTGCCACTCTCTTTCATTTTAACAGTGAGAGCCTGGTCTTTTCAGAGGTTTCTGGTCTCTCATAGCTCATTTCTATTTCCAACTTGCCTGACTCCCATAAGTTTCTCCTCAACTCAGTTATCTTCAGATTTATGAGTGAAATTCAGAAACATAGGCAAAAGAACCTTAGGAAGGAGTGTATTAGTGTGGTTGCAAAGCAAAAACTAAAACAATAACATCTATATAGCTTCTGATTGGTAAGTCACCAACTGAGGTGATAATGAAGAACTTCTTTATTGGGTGTATGTTGTGTCACTGACAAAGATAGTAAATATAGTGTCTTGGAATAGTTGAAAATTAGAGCATTTTATGAGAAATTTCAAGCTACATTTGGCTCAAGTATAGTTGAAAGTCAGGCAGTCCAACCAATGTGTCTCACTATGTAAGCTACACAATACTTCATTAGTTTTAAATTCATCTGGGTACAAATCTGGTACTACAGGAGAAACTAAGTATTCCTATAGAACAAATGATATACTGTAAAGCTAGAATCCTCCAAGATGAAAGAACATAAAAAATAAGCAACCGAAGACTTGGCCATGACAAAAGTTAATAATGTAATGCCCAGTGAAATCTAAAAATCAAGAAAAAAACCAAACCACATCAACCCCATGTATCTTGCACACTTGCCAATTTCCCAGCCCTGGGAACTATACACCAATGTGATGTGCATAAAATGGCCATGTCTGTATTTTTCATAAGTAATATCTAAACTGCGTGGTGTACTGAGTTCAGGTTTATGCACTCCTAAAATGTATTTATAAAGGTACTATTTGCCTTTTCTTTGACAACTTCATAACTAAAATATTCATAGTAGCATTTGTTAGCAGACATCAAAGACAGAGAAATGAGATCTATTATACAGAAGGGAGGCATTTACCTAGATAACAGTAGGCCTTAACCTTAGGGAAGGATGCTCAAGTCCCGCCCTTAGAAATGTGAGCTCAGTACCTGAGCTCAGAAAAAAAAAAAAAATCTCTCTCTAATGTAAAATATTCATTCAGTATCAGTTTAGTTTGGACTCTGTGAGGTTCGATAGAGTTGATGAGATGAGAATAAGCCTGTCTCTTTAATGGTTTGCTGAGTGCTATCACAGAATAAAAGACTCTCCATCTTCCATGAACTCTAGACTGTCAGAAGCTAATGGACACATATGTCTGCTCATGCCTGAATATATTATCCAGCCCACACCCAAGGCAATCTATTAGATCTCAATGTTCCGATCTAGTTCCTGCAAATACATAAATGGGCACACACAGATACTCAAATGATTATTAATAAAAGATGACAAGTCTGAAGTCCTGCTGGAGTAATCTTGTTTGTTTAAAGGAGTCAATGATAAAAGCCTAGACTTCTTATAAATCTCTACTGCTTTACATTATTGAACAATTTAGTCATGAAATTTAGGTTCAGTGACTGTGATCTTTTGTTCCAAAACAAGCCCTCGTTTACTGATTCAAATATTGACCACAGTAGATGAAAAGCATAGAGATTATAATGATATACTCCTATGAAACATCAAGTAGATAGGCATTGCCTCAAGAAGCAACACTAAGCTAGTTTAGTCATACTTAGAGGGCAGAGATTTCAACATATTTTATATCCCTGGCATCTAAGAAAATATCCATGAGCTTAAAACTGTGTGTGTGTGTGTGTGTGTGTGTGTGTGTGTGTGTGTATGTGTATTAACTCCA
This sequence comes from Rattus norvegicus, assembly GCF_021556685.1. Classification (NCBI taxonomy): domain Eukaryota; kingdom Metazoa; phylum Chordata; class Mammalia; order Rodentia; family Muridae; genus Rattus; species Rattus norvegicus. The sequence continues at coordinate 87,685,106 of NC_141535.1, forward strand.
ACTTTCCTTTTCCATTTTAAAATATAAATATTACATTTTATTTTCCACTTTCTTTCTTCTTTTTTGCTTTCCTTTTTTCAGTAATTTTTTTTTACCACAACCTTGATCCCAGGACCCAGAGCAAATCAGCTCCCTCCTTACTCTCCTCCTTCTCAGCTGCCAAACTTTGGACTGAATGTTTCCTGAAAAGAGAAACTGAAATTTCTTTTTGAGACAGGTCCTCATATAGTGGTAGCTGGCCTTCGACTATCAATCCTCCTGCCTCAACTTTCTGAATGCAGGTATTATTATTTACCACAACCACACTAATTTAGAAATTGTGAGATCTTACACAACCGGATTTTGTTTTTTGAAGTAAGCAAGTAAGTGCATGAAAATCTTCAAAACTTTTTCTGCCTTAGAGGATATCAGCAGTGGGGGTTGAATAAATCTTACAAGAGAAGAAAGTGTATAGCCACGAAATGTAAATTAAACAAAACACAGCAGAAAAACCCAAACTGATGATCTTACAAGCTGTAATCATACCCCAGGACAACCACATAATTGTAATTATGTTTAATAATTGTAAATGTGCTGAAGTTAGATGAAATGTGTAGAAAATGTGTCCATCTGAAACTCTGTGGGATGGAATCACATTTCACAACTGCAAGCTTAGGCAGTAATGAAATCTCTGCTGTATCAGCATGACCTTTTAAACTGTGCCAATGTTGACCAAATCAAGGAACTCTTTTGAAAGTCTAGATAGGAGGTAAACAAGGAACTACAAGAGCCATGGCACATGCTTCAAACAGCCAAACCAAGCCTGTTCGTATCTTGACTAAACTCCTGTGTCTGAGAAACAACAATGCCTTATAAAAATGCCCTGAAGAGTTAATTTTTTCTCTTTGATCTCTTGAAGATTTTATGCTATTTTAAGCAATAACCATAGGTTAATAATTGTAACAGTTATTTTTCACAAATACCCACCTAAGCTGCTTAATGTGTTCTTATTATTGAATATATTGAAGACACTTTCAGTGTTTGCCTAGAAAATATCAAACTAAATGTAGATACATGTAAGTTTGTATATGCATGCTTATATTTTATGTTTATAAATTCAAATGTATAATAAAGATTTAAAATAAATAGTCAATATCTTTAAACATAAAACAGTGAATCTGGTGCTTATATGGGGTAAAATTAATTCGGAACTCGAAATATTTACCTGCTAGCATTCTTCCTTCCGCATCTCACTCACCCACAGCATACGTATGTAACTGAGCAGAGGCAGCTGGAAACCAGTTCCTCTTACTGCAAGATTCCTTTTCTTTCTGAAAATCTTCTGCAGTCAACTAATTCTGACCTGTTTATTTGAATTTGTCATCTGACAGATTTCTTCTACTCTTTCCAGGTATCTGATTGCATTTGTTCTACAGCTTAGCTAGATAATCCACAAAGTAGCCAAGGGTCAACTTGTTTTGTATTCTACAGTAGGCTTCTAGCATGTGGGTAGCATTACAAAAGAAATCCAAGTAAATGAATTGTAATAAATATTTTATATTTGACTGGAAAATAGTAGAAGTTTTTGGTTTTCTCTGAGTCTAAAATGATGTGGTTTTAAAATGAAAGTCACTTTGCTACTGTAATTTTAATTTAAACATTATGCCACACTTTAATTGGTACTTGCTCATAATAAAATTTCCATCACTCTCTTTGCCAAAGGGATGTTTTGTTTGGTAAAAAGGAAGAAAGAACCAGGGTGTGTTTGATAGAGGCATAGTATGGTACAGGGAAAAGGAGGAGCTTCTGTGGGCCCAAGCTGAGGCATCTCTACCCTATGAGGTAGCAGCCATGGGACAGATATATTGTGGAATAGAGTAATTTAGGGCATAGGGAGGGGAGTTGAAGGAGTAGAGACAGAGACATAGAGAAAGAGACAAAAATAGAGACAGAGGCAAAGACACAAAGACAGTAGAGGAATAGAAGCAGGCGATGAGAGACAGGGGGAGAAGATTGGGGAAAGGACAAAGAGAAGAAGAGAAGAAGAAAGTAAGAGCATTCCATTCTTCTACATGCTGACCCCCAGTTGAACCAGCACCATTTATTGAAAATGCTCTTTTTTCCACTGGATAACTTCAGCTCCTTTGTCAAAGATGAAGTGACCATAGGTGTGTGAGTTCATTTCTGAGTCTTCAATTCTATTCCATTAATCTACCTGCCTGTTTTTGTACCAATACCATATAGTTTTTATTACTATTGCTCTGTAATATAGTAATAGTTATATGTGATTCCCCCAGAAGTTCTTTTATTGTCGAAGATAGTTTTCACAATCCTGGGTTTTTGTTATTCCAAATGAATCTGCAAATTGCTCTTCCCAACTCTGTAAAGAGTGACTTGGGATTTGATGAGGACTGCATTGAATCTGTAGATTGCTTTTGTCAAGATGACCATTTTTCTATATTAATCGTATCAATCCATGAGCATGGGAAATTTTTCCATCTTCTGAGATCTTCAACTTTTTTCTTAAGACTTGAAGTTCTTGTCATATAGATATTTCACTTTCTTGATAAGAGTCCATTCTTATTGTCTTGTACAATGATCAAGTCTAAGTGGATCTTGAACCTCCACATAAATCCAGATACACTGAAACTAATAGATGAGAGAGTGGGGAAGAGCCTCAAACACATGGGCACAGGGGAAAATTTCCTAAACAGAACACCAACGGTTTATGCTCTAAGACCAAGAATCGACAAATGGGACCTCATAAAGTTGCAAAGCTTCTGTAAGGCAAAGGACACTACCAATAGAACAAAACAGCAATCAACAGATTGGAAAAAGGTTTTTATCAAAGAACTCAAGAAATGTTCAACATCCTTAGTCATCAGGGAAATGAAAATCAAAACAACCCTGAGATTCCACCTCACACCAGTCAGAATGGCTAGGATCAAAAACTCAGGTGACAGCAGATGCAGGAGAGGATGTGGAAGAAGAGGAACACTCCTCCATTGTTAGTGAGATTGCAAGCTGGTACAACTACTCTGGAAATCAGTCTGGAGGTTCCTCAGAAAATCGGACATAGTACTATCTGAGGACCCAGCTATACTACTTCTGGGCATATACCCAAAAGATGCTCCAACATATAACAAGGACACATGCTTTACTATGTTCATAGTAGCCTTATTTATAATAGCCAGAAGCTGAAAACAACCCAACAGAGGAATGAATTCAGAAAATGTGGTACATTTACACAATGGATTACTACTCAACTATTAAAGACAATGACTTCATGAAATTCTTAGGCAAATGGATGGAACTAGAAAATATCATCCAGAATGAGGTAACCCAATCATAAAAGAACACACATGGTATGTACTCACTGATAAGTGGATATTAGCCCCAAAGCTCAGAATACCCAAGATACAGTTCACAAATCACAGGAAGCTCAAGAAGAAGGAATATCAAAGTATGAATGCTTCAGACCTTCCTGGAAGGGGGAACAAAAATACCCACAATAGGAAATATGGAGACTGAGTGTGGAGCAGAGACTGAAGGAAAGGCCATCCAGAGACAGCCCCACCAGGGGTATCCATCCCATATTCAGTCACCAAACCCAATTTGTGGATGCCAAGAAGTGCATGCTGACAAGAGCCTGATATAACTTTTTCCTGAGAGGCTCTGCCGGCTAACCACTGAACTGAGAATGGGGTGCCCAATGGAGGAGTTAGAGAAAGGACTCAAGAAGCTAAAGAGGTTTGCAACCCCATAAGAAGAACGATATCAAGCAACACGACTCTCCAAACCTCCCAGGGACTAAACCACTATCCCAAGAGTACACAGGGATGAACCTATTGCTCCATCCGAATATGTAGTAGAGGATAGCCTTGTCGCGCATCGATGGGAAAGGCTCAATGCCCCAGTGTAGGGGACTGTCAGGGTGGGGAGGTGGGAGGGAGTGTCAGGGTGGGATGAGTACCCTCATCGAAACAGGGGGATGGAGTATGGGGAATCGGGTTTCTGGAGGGGAAACCACTGGGAAAGGGGATAATATTTAAAATGTAAATAAAGAAATATGCAATAAAGGAAATATGGATATGGGCACAAAAAGAAAGAGAAAGTAAGAGAGTGATGAGAGTGCAAACAACCCCTTTTATAGTGAGTCAGGCATACCTGGCAATAACCAGGTAGCTGTGGGAGGAGCCTAGAAGGAATGCTAACAAATGGGAAGTCTCCCCCCCCCCCCCCGCCCCACTACTGTTCCTCTTTAGAACTGTTCTGTTTGACAGCTCAGCAGCATAAAGTGAGGCAGTGCCTGGCAGCAATCATAGCAGCAATGTCCAGGGTGAAGGGACAATGCTTTAAGAGCATTAGGGAAGTGAAGGAAAGTGTGAATCTGAGGAGAATATCTCATCCTAATGTATTGAGAGAATATGACAGCTTCACCAACTAAGCCTTCTGCTTTAGAATAACAGATAGAAAACTTTACATCAAACTCTGGATGCCAGCCAGCCTTCCTTTCTTTGGCATTCTCACAAGCTATGTCCTTGTTCACTGTACAAGCATTCTTGCTGCCATTACCAGAGCTCCATTCCTTTTTCATATTGTAGAACAGCATCGAACGTGAGATCTCCCCTTTCAGTAAAGTTTTAAATATACAACACAGCATTGCTAATTACAGGTGTGCTGTCATACAGCTGGTCCCTGGAGTTTATTCTCCTTACTTGACTGAAGCCTTGGACCCCTTGTGTGATTTCCCAATCTGGCATTCTCCCGAGACCTGGAGTCACTATTATCAGCTCCTGTGAGGTCCCTGATTTACAGACCAAATAGCACAGAATCCATACACCATTCGTCATTCTATTCTGGCTTGTTACATAGAGCGATGTCCTCAGTTTTATAGATATTGTCTCACATGTCAGGAGTCCTTTCCTATACGTACATACATACACTTAATATTTCTTTTTTTTTCTTTTTTTCGGAGCTGGGGACCGAACTCAGGGCCTTGCGCATGCTAGGCAAGCGCTCTACCACTGAACTAAATCCCCAACCCCACACTTAATATTTCATATTAGTCTCCCTACCTTGGCTACTGTGTATAGAGTTGGAAAAAAAAACATGGAGTATATACAGTTCCTTTAGAGTTGAACAATATGCTGGGTTTTCATAGAATTATTACTAGGTGTGAAATACAAGTTTGCTAGACTGAGTCTGGTTCCCTAGCTCTAGAGTTTCCCTCAGGTATATTAATTTCCTCAGTGTTCTAAGAACCATGAACGAGATCTGTAAGTACCTGAAGTCTGAAAAGCTTTAGTAAAGAAGCAAAGACAAGCAGTGAACAGATGACAACTCCCCTGCATGCTTTATGAGTTGAGGCTTATTCAGATCCATCTATTCAGACTCTGGGCAGAACCAGAAAGGATTGCTGCAAGTGTGAATCTGGCACTGCTGCCACCTCAGCCATCCTTGCTGGGAAGTCAGTGAAGTAGCAATAAATGCTCTCTATTAAGGGTTTTATACTCACAAAATTATTATAGATTATCACAAATACATTTGTGCTGATTTTTCTACTTACAAAAAACCCCAAAGATAATTTAATTATATGTAGTTGATCATGCTGAAGGACTCATTTGTTGCAAAACTAGAAGTAATCAATAAGTTATTCTTGTTGGAAAGCCACTAATCCTCTGTTTCTATAATGGACCTGTTATAGTAATGTAAAATATTCTAAACTCTGGTCTCTAAATTAATAATATAAAAAATGATGTAAGACCTTTGTTAGGACCTTAAAACTGTACACCACTTGATGTCAATACCCTGCCCCTTTGTTTAATTATATACCAGAGCATCAAGGATTGTATAGACTGGATCCATCAGCATTCAGTCATAGAGGGCAAGGCCTTGAGGGCTTCTCCCTAGGGAGCTATTGCCAGCTGAGAGATGTTGAGGAAGGGGAAGTCACTGTTTTCAGTGATAAAGCAACTGGTAAGGTGCTTATGCTCCACCCATGCCCATGTGGGCAGCCCTGAGTAAATTCAGTGGGTCACAAAACCAAAACTAATACAAAGCATAAGAAAATAAAGGAAGGTGAACTTGTTGGGAGAGTGTGGGCAAAGTGACTGGTGAGAGAAGAATGGGGAACTTAAAGGAAAATAGAGAGAGAGAAGAAAGAAAGATGTCAATGTAACTTCCAAACTTCCAAAGCTGGACCTACTCCTGGACTTTTAAAATATGAATTATTTTCACTTACTTTATTTCATTTAAAGATGTATATTAACAGATCCATAGACCAAATTTAAAAGTGAGGTATAATTAAGGCAATTAATAACTTACTAGTAAATGCTGGAGATAGAGGAGTTTTCAGTTTCCTCTTTGCATTATTTATAATTTTCCACTAGTCCTTACATGTAATTTTTGCAATGAGAAACAACCATACTCTCTGTTTCCAATTAAAGTAAAACACTCTAATACCATTTTTAACTAAAGTATGGCCCAAGACACCTTTTGTGAAAAATTGCCACAGGACAGATCATATATGTAGTAAATTTCAATCACCATGAAACATCATTTTACAGGACAGTGAGTTGGGTTCATTAAATTCTACAAATGTATAATACCTTACTTTAGCGGGTAAAGGAAAAAAAAATGGGAAAAATGGATCCAAGAACTGGTGAATACGCTAGGTATAGGAAAAGAGGCAGGAAGACAAAAAGTTTATTTTGTTTTCTTATAGTCAGACTAGAGGATGTCAACCCCGGCAGAAATATGGGAAGAATCACAAAGTCTGCTGACTTAATTCTGAGCACAGAGGAAAATAGAGCATTTCTGTATTTGTCACTTCAGGTCATTCCTTCCTGGATTGGTGAGGGCCCTGCAGGTAATGAATAGATTCACAGTATACTCTCCTGCTAAGTCTTCTGCTCTTGTCTCTATCTTTATTCTCACCTCCTACATAGGTGGGAAATTCCAGAAAGATACAAGAAACATTTTTCTTGACAGAGCTGACAAATCTATTAATGATTAATGGCTGCAATCTCACCAAAACTTCTGAAAGAGCAGAGGCAGGAAGGCCAAGCTGACTTTGAGGCCTACCTCTTGTGAGTGGCCAAACCCAGGTTGATCCTTTAAGTTGTTAGTTCTGAGTCACATTGCAGGGTTTCCTTTTCCAGAATTTCCAAAGAGCATTCCACTGTCATTGCCTGATCAGAGCTACAACCCCAAGCCTTTCTCTTCTCCTGGGCAAGGTAACTCAGGAATGATGTCAGCCTTTCCTAGGTATCCTGGGTTCAAAGATGATTGTATCAACTTTTTTAGTAAGTAGGAGCTTACTTCACATGCATCAAGATATAGCTAGACATAATATACAGACACAAAAAGAAAGAGAACAGAAAAGAAGAGAAAAAAGAAAAGAAAAGAGAAAGAAAGTAGAGAATAAAACTGAGTTTCCAGTCAGAACAGTCCTGACACTGTTGACAGCCTATTTGAGGAAGCATGAAGATGACTTACATGTATAAAAATAATAAATCTTCAAAAATGGCTTTGAACTTTTAACTACTCCATACATTATATTTCATTGTATGATAGTAAAACTGTAATTGTCAATGTCAGAACCATGGCTCAATTCTCTTAAAATATTTTGTTTGTAAAATTATTATAATTTTTAAAAGATACAATTAAAAATTTTGCATTTACTCACCTACAAAGACTTCAAAAGACACAGATATATGCCCCAAGGTTTTTCCTGTGATTTTTTAAAAGTAATATCTTTATGTTTTAAAGTGATAGCTAGAGTTTATGAATTTGTATACACACATAGAATACATATATGTATATACATAAAAGTTTACTTTTTCTTAGTAGATTTTGCTTAAATAGAATCACACCATACTTATTTGTTGTAATTTGATTTTCTCATCTAACAATTTTTCCAAGGCTCACATAAACATTTATTTCACATGACATGTACAAGTTTCTAATGTGAATTCACTACGGTTTTGTTTTGTTCTATTTTAGTGGTAATAAGTGCAAGGTAATAAAGACACATTCTCTACCTTTGCTTCCTTTGGTTAGGAGCACTTACCTCCTCAGCAAAGGCCTTAAATTTCTCAAAGAATCTGTTGTGTCACAACTTTTAAGTTTCAAAGTAGACTTTAGAAAAATCATGTCAGGAAAAAAAAAGTCATATCCATGAAGGCCTTAAAACAAAACTTTCCAAAAAAAAAAAAAGGTATATCTTAATTTATTTTTTAAAACCAAAATGATAATTTCTGTAGGTTAACACACACACACACACACACACACACACACACACAAAACACACACACACACACACACACACAACACAAAATAAAACAAAACAAAACAAAACAAAAATACAACCAACAGTGATGAAAGAATAGCTTGGAATGAAAATAGTCAAAGAACCGAAAGAAACAGAAGGCTGTCAAGAAAAAGATCAAAGTTTCCCCAAGACTATCTCAAGATCTGTAGGATAAATGTCTGTCTCCAACCCAACCACTCCCAGTACAGAAAACTAGATAATGCCGCCAGAAGTCAGGAGTCCATGTGGGTCTATCTCTAAGAAAAGAGAACTTTGACCAGATGCCTCCAAGTTACAAAAGGAGGCCCTACCACAACACAGGAATGACCTGAGGACTTCACCAGCTTTAAATGGGAAAAAAAAAACTACCCTTCATCTCTCACCACTTATATGAATCTGGAAATCAATAAAGACTTAGCTGACTTATACTGACTCCAGGAAGCCAGTGTACTCAGTGTCCATGTTGGGAAGGTAGTATCATACCTCTCCATAGACACCAGAGGGGTCACACATCCAGAAGCCATGAAGACCTAAGCCTGAGAATCCTTTAGCAGTTGGGATTTTAAAAGATGTCCCAGGGGAACAAAACAGACAGTCCTGAACTAGTGTTTATTTCCTACCATCAGATCAAATGAGAACTCAACATGCAATCTTTATTTTCAGTTATAAAATCATACTGTTGCCAACTCTGGCTTGGCTTGTAAAACTCAGCTACTGTACCCTAAACCTCATCAATGTATGCTTAGATTGTTTCCCATTTTTCACTATAAAAAATCATGCAATGATAATAATGTATATATACATACATGTCTATTCCTCTGCAAGAAATGCCCAGAAATAAAATTTTAATACATTCTTTAATACAAGGAATTGTCCTACTGGATTCTTCATTGCATTGTTAGAGCAAGCTGCTTGGGAACTAGGACTTTTGTCTATTCTGTTTTATGTTTGTACAATAAATCTCTTTTTAACAAATGATTCACCTTTATATGTGTGAGTCTGTGCTCCCTTTAAAGCATGTTTATCTTCCATATAATCACATAAGCTCGGTTTCTGCTGAACAAACTCAGTTGAGGAATGCTGAATGGAATGTGAACCCACAGAACAGGGATCTTTGCCCTAGAGATCTCCTCTGTTGCCTGCGAGTTTTACAGTATAATTTTGAGTCCGGTGTTGATTACTTTTCTTGTCCATGTATTTGAATCACATTTGAGGATGCAGCCTATTACACAGAAGTCACATTGCTTCCTAGACAGGAAGCAGAGATGAAACCTGAGCATCGGCCTCTGCTCTCCTTTTTATTCAGTCTCACAGGATGGCACATTTAGGGTCAGGCTCCTACCTCAAATGTCCCAGTATAGAAAGTTCCTCACAGGCAAATCCGGAGGTTTGTCTCCTAGGTGACTCTAGATCTTGTCAGGTTGTCAATGTAAACCATATGATTCCCTACTAACCTCCCAGTGTGTGTTAGCAACAAACCTTTGTCCCCAGGCATCATCATCAGTGAATTTTAAAGCAGGCATCAGCTAGCAATGTAAACAGACATTGACAGAAGTCAATGCAATGTAAATCTAAAACCCATTGCAATGGAGTAATGAAAATAAGAGGGCCTGTAGGGAATAAAGGATAGCAAAGGCAGAGGAATGCCTTTACTTATTTTTCCCTGACCATGTTGATTGGGGTGACAGGTGACATGTTCATACTTAGAGAACTCTAGTCAGCCTCACAGTTTTACTTCACTTGTGAACAGCACTCATCCTTAGCCTCCGAGGTTTTCTCTTAACACCTGTCAATCCGGAGAAGCCTAGCAGATGAGTGTGATAATTATTTCTAGTGGATATCTGAAGCTTGATATGTTATTAGGCTTCAGTTAAGGTCAGACATACCAAAGATGTCACTTAAATGTTGACACTGCCAAACATTAGCTATCAGGTGGAGCTCTCAGGGAGTTATGTGGAGGAGGCGGGGGACAGGAAGAATCAGAAGAACCAGAGGAGTTAGGGACAGAGAAGAACATAGTCACTTGGCTTCAGGGTGCTTATGCTTTTGCAGTCTGGTCCCCTCCTGGATTTTGACCTGGAATTTAGAGAGATAAAAGAACAAAGGAGTGGGCAAACAGCACACAGTCAATAAATCAAGACAGACAGCACATTCATGACTTGTGTGCCTAGGTTAAGATAACAGGACAACAGCATCTTCCCTCTTATATCTTTTACCGGCTACCAGACAAACATCTGAAGAAGCAGGATTTGAGTTAGGTTCCAGGACCCGGGAAGATTTTTGATCCAGCCAGCAAGGTGGAATTCATTCCTGAGATTGCTGAACTCAGGAAACGACATCCTAACAGCATAAACTTAACTATGGAGCAATGAAACCTCATGTTTAGGTTTCTTCTTATAGGTACATGGGTGTTAGGTCCTCAGATAACCTTAAACTATTAACATCGCTGTTGCTATGTGTTGGATGGCCTCTCAAAAATCTTGAAGAAATTGTGTGTGTGTGTGTGTGTGTGTGTGTGTGTGTTTATTGTTGTACATATAATGTATGAATAAGAAACATTTGAAAGAATAGTCTGCCTTTAAATTATTAAGATTAAACAACCTTAAGAATCAGCCTACCTGTTTTCAAATCTAAGAGCTGATAGTTACTGTACTGTGACTCAGGGCAAATCAAGTCGTTTGGCACTCATTAACAAGAGGTAATAAAAGCCCCTTTTGTTATTCTGATTCAAGTTAAGAAAAAAAAGATTAAAACAGTGTTTGCCAATCAGAAAGCAGCTCAGTGAGGAATCCAATTCACAGACCACTTTCATTATTGTCAACTCCCCAAAACCTCAGGACAAAAGGCTAACTGTTGAGCCTATTAGCCTACCTACCAAAGCACTGGCTGGCCTCTAAGCTCACTCAGTACTGGTGGCTCTTCTCACCCTGGCCCCTACCCTAAACCACTATAGCCCAGAGCCTTCCTCCCTCCAAATCCCTTTGGGATTCTTTAAAAGCCTGGCCTTTTGGACATGCACTCTCTTGATTCTCTTTGGCCACTCAGCTCCCTCTCTTGATCCCCAGTGGGTATCCTGGATTTTGACCCTTCCTGTGGACACTCTTTCCCCTCTCGGTTCTCTTCTCTCTCCTCTTATGGCCCCATTCAGTCTGAACACTTCCACGTGCCTCTGACTGTTCTTTCCTTCACATGTAGAGTAAAATCCTTCTAAATTGTACCTTGGAGCAGCCACGTCCTCACTTCATTCAGTCATGAAGACACTGTTCTGACAATTCATCAGTATCAAAGGTTTATTGAGATGCGAGAGAAGATCACTGATGAATGAAAGATAAAAAGAAAAACCATCTTACACAGCACTGTTCTTCACACCACAGCTATGAGCAGAATTTACCTATGGGGTAAATACCCTCTGTTCTACTTTGTGGTTTCAAACTATGATTAATGCATCAGGGCAGGGAGAAAAAAACAGTCTCTATGAATTTCAAAGCATTAGCTCAAAGTGGCTGACCACAGTAATAATTTGTGACCTTTGTAAAAACACAAATTTCCTGTTTTTACTATAGAGATATTAATTCCTCAGAACTGACATGCCACTGAGAAACCAACATTTGGGAAAACTGAATGGCAGATTCTATTAAACCTTGAAATCCTGGTTTAAGAGTTACCTACTGTAGCTAGCTAGCTACTATTGTTAAAATTAATCAGAAACCATACCTTTTAATTCAAACTATTAAAGCAGGTACTTCATATCTGCTAAACCAGGAGTTATCAATCTGGTTGTCAAACAGCCCTTTCACACAGGTTGCCTGAGACCATCAAAAAGCACAGATATTTACATTACAATTCATTAGCAATAACAAAATTATAGTTATGTAGTAACAGCTAAAATAATTTTGTAGTTTGGATCACCACAAGATGAGGAGCTGTACTAAAGAGTTGTTGGCTTCCATATAGTTCTGCTCGGCTCCACCCAACAGTGGACTCACAACCACTTGCAAGATTGCCTGCCAGGTGCAAACCAGGCTTATAAGAGGACTGCTCCATACCCCAGTCCATCATCTCACTCTCTGTCTCTGTCTCTCTGTCTCTCTGTCTCTCTATGTCTCTGTCCCTCTCTCTCTCTCTCTCTCTCTCTCTCTCTCTCTCACACACACACACACACACACACACACACACACACATGTTCTTGGCGCTAGCCTCTCTTCCTCCCTTTTTCTGCTCTTGTCCTCCTGTACTTTCTCAGTTTCTACTCCTCCCCAGGTCCAGGCTTCCATTCCTTTCACAATAAATCGTTTTACTAGGCTTGTCACAAGGCATGATTCCTCAGCAAGGTACCTGGTCAGGGCCTGGACATATGTATAACATAACAGGGGTCAACTATGTTAGGAAGGTTGAGAAGCAATCTGCTGAAAAGACTCTGGATGGAGTCTTTCATACTTCTCCCCTGTCAGTTTGCTTGTTTTTTCATAACGGCCTTGTGAAATCAACATCTCTTCACTTTACACAAATGAAGAAACGGACAAGTGGACGGCTGAATAACTTATTCAAGATTTCATGTATAGACAAAGGATGAGCTCACGATCAAACCTAGACTTCTTACCCACTTTCGTTCAGAGCTTTCATTCTTTCCCTAACAACTATTTCTTCTAACATGAAAGATGTATTCAAGTAAGGATTTTTCTAGTGTGTTCTCAATTTATTATAATAATCTCATCAATTCTACCCCTTTAGTCTCTGTTAGAAGCACGTCACAGCCCCCACAATGGGTAGGCAGGAAAATTGGCAGCACAGGCCAGAGTCAGAGTTAGTCAAACATCAATCCACTTGTAAAAGTCCTTGTAAAAAATGTCTTTCATGCTCTGCCAAGCAGTGAATGGCAGGCTGACATGCAAGTTGTCATGAACTTTATTCTCCAAATTTTAGAGCTTCTGCTCTATGGCATTGGATGCCTTTACATTTCCTCATCTCCTTTGGTCATTTTCAACACAATTTCAAAATGTCTTTCCCCATAAGACACACAGAATTTCTTTGATATCCCACAGTGGTATGTATCGATCATGTTCAGTTGAGTAAGCCTCTCATCTGACCCAGGTTATAGCCCACACGACAGAAAGCAGATATCTATCTATACCTCTATTACTTACTAGAACAGCAAGCACTACCAACATATGCCTTTCTGTCTTTCTTCATTTAAAGCCTCCACTATAGATCTCTTGGCCAAGCAAGATGGCAGAAATCTAACAATAAGTGACAGTAGTTTCTGATCCCTGATAAAACTCTAGATAGAAATGATCAGATTTCATGACTAGGATCACTATTTTCCAGCTTTGTTCCTTGTTGAATACCAGTGTCTTCAATTCCCTAATCACTGCTTGCTTGCCAAGGGTTTTTGTCAGCCCTGAAGCTAGTAATCTAACTTTGGCCCAAGGATACAGTGAAGGGAGGATACATAACAACAGACACTTAGTGGAAATGCCAGCATATACAGATGCTGTCTTAGGGTTTCTATTGCTGCAGTGAAAATACCATGACCAAAAGGAAAGTTGGGGAGGAAAGGGTTTATTTGGCTTACACTTTCATAGATCATAGTCCATCACTGGAGAAAGTCAGGGTAGGAACTCAAGCAGGGATGGAACCTAGAGGTAGGATTGAATTCAGTGCTGCTTACTGGATTCAGTGCTGCTTACTGGCTTGCTTCTCAGGGCTTGGTTAGCTTGCTTTCTTATAGAAAACAGGAACACCAGCCCAGGAATGGCACCACTCACAATGGGCTGGAACCTCTCCCATTGATCATTAATTGAAAAAATGCCTTACAGCTGAATCTTATGGAGACATTTCCTCAATGGGGGTTTCTGCCTCTCTGATGACACTAGATTGTGTCAAGTTGACACACAAAATGAGCCAATACAGAAGTCTATTCCAGTTTTGGGGTGCTGAATAAGGACTTAGGCTAAGAATGCGGGAATTATTGCTGGAGTAATTGAACATAGAAATTATACTGAGATAGAAAAAGGTAGTATTTTGAATCAGGATATTCCAGATAGTAAAGACATCATGAGCTGAGGCTTGGAAGAAGAAAAGTGAATCTACCTAGTATGTTGAATGTGTGGGATATTTGAGGGCAGAGGGATTAGAGTGTGGGCAAGGGAATGTGGGCTAGGTATATGCCTGCATGTATGTATGTATGTATGTATGTATGTATGTATGTATGTATGTATGGTCTGTGTGTGTGTGTGTGTGTGTGTGTGTGTGTGTGTGTGTGTGTGTGGTCAGACAAAGAGCATTTTGGAGGGTATATGAGATAAGTAATGAGTAGAGAATGGATGGTAGGCTGAGGTTGTAAATATGAAAAAAAAGGTAAAATGGAATATATTTGGACATATCCTAGCAAAACCCATTAGTTCATGCACTTGAAAAAAAAGGAGAGAAAAGAAATCTTGGGGTGAATGAAGCTCTAACCTAAAGTCTGGACATAGGATTTTCTCTCTTGAAATTCTCTGCTGACCCTCCCAAAGGCTCCTCTGGACTTTCCTAATGTGACTTGAGAAGCTGAAATCTGGGGTACAGAGCATAAGGGTTTGGGGACAGAGAACATGGGTCTGATTCTTGATTCCTGTGCCTTATTTTGTAAACCAGGGTCAAGTATTTAAGACTTGGTGTCCCAGTTCCTTGTTTATAAAATAAGATATTGATCTTTCTGAGTTGCCTGTACACTGAATACTCATTTTAAAAAAAACCTAGCACATTTTATTGCATACAAAAAAGAGGATCTCAGGAAGTGTAATACTACTCTACACATTGTTGCTTCTAAATGATCTTCCATCTGATCATTTAGGCCTTTTTAATTATCTATGGATTTACATATTAACACATAAAATGTTTAAGCTGAATTCATAGCATGTGACAGAGTTGGGAGCCTTATCTTGGTCTATAATATTTTGGGCCTGGGTTTTCTTATAATGAAAATATAATTTATACCAATGAATTGATACTCATGTGTAATTCATGTAATTTCTTCAGATCCTGGAATATTTTGTATAGATAATTGATGTACATATTATACATAGAATAAGTATTATTTCAACCTCATTTTATGCATAAATAAATGATTACTATTAACATTTTTGATGAGTTTCATAACAAGACATAAAAAATTAAGAGTCATTTTGTCAAGAGCAATTTGAATACAAGTTCTTCTATAGTTACTTTAGGAACTGGAAATGTTACTAGTGAAAAAGTTATTGTTAATGAATAATGGGTGCCTAAGTTTCTCATTCCTGTAACAGAATACTTCAGGGTAGAGAATTTGTAAGAGAAGCTTTATTTAATTCAACATTTTGGAGAATTGGAATCCAGCATTAGTATGGATATACCATGGAAGAAACTAAAAAGAACAATAGGGTAGGACCGGAATCCATAGAACCACAACCTACATTCCGAAAAATTAGCACAGAGTCCTATAGAACTGTTTAACTCCTTTTGAGTGAAGTGGCCTAATGACCTTTTATTAGCCCCACCTCTGAAAGGTCTCATCTTTCAAGAAATCTTCTCTCACTATACACAAGAAATTGTGGAATACAAACACAAAAGAGTGTGACCAAGGAAAGTTCATTAGAACATGAGTGATTGCCACAGTACAATAATATATCAAGAAGTAGCTATTGTAGAATGCCATGGGATTCTCTGTTTTAAAATAATGCAAAAATGCATCTATGCATAAGACTAAGAGAAATGGGGTCTGAGCAGAAGGAAGGCTGACCCAGACAAACCTCT
This sequence comes from Rattus norvegicus, assembly GCF_021556685.1. Taxonomy (NCBI): domain Eukaryota; kingdom Metazoa; phylum Chordata; class Mammalia; order Rodentia; family Muridae; genus Rattus; species Rattus norvegicus. The sequence goes on from NC_141535.1 coordinate 87,701,172, forward strand.
GTACTGTTCTCTGTAGGTGAGTGGGACATTCCTAATTGTTCAATTTCTGTGCCTCCATTTCCTCTCAGAATACCCACCTTCTCCATTCCATTCCTGCACCTAAACCTTATTCTCCCTGAAACCAAGTGAAAAGATGAATCTTCTCACACTCCCATATGATGACAGCTTCCATCCCTCCCAGCTACAATAACAAGGGCTGTTTCTATTTAATTAGCAAAAGTGACACAGCCAAGCAAAAATAGATGGCAATGAAATAACACAACGTGTTGGATCAATGATGCCATCGGCTACAAGATAACACCATAGTTTTTTTTTTTTTGCTTGTTTATTTTTTTTTTCCGAGACAGGGTCTCTTGGTGTGCCTCTTTGTCTCTTTGTGTCCTAGAACTCACTCAGTAGACCAGGCTACTCTTGAACTCACAAACCCACCTGCCTCTGCTTCCTAAGTGTGGTCATCATCTCTGGCCTAAGGTAATTTTTTGCCAATCAGGAAAGCTGAAACTCTTGTACCTGTTGTTCGGTCACACAATACCAAGGAACTTCCAAGCTTTCTGCCCCTCCGCCCCCAAACACACACACAAGTTCTCACCTTGTGGTTTTTTCTTTCTTTGTAATTGATTGGCAATGACTCATTGCTTCAGTGACTTTTCTTGGCATGTCTTGACAGTCTTTTCCTCCATAATTTTATACAAAATGCTGCAGAACTTCAGCCACTATGTCTATCATTCTTCCTAGGGTCCTATGAAACATTTGGGATGTGCTTTGCAAGACAAACTGACATCATGGCTATCACTGCATTCACTAATACCTGATCCACCACTGCTAACATCATGCCACTGTTCTCTATCTCTGTGTCTTTCTGTGTCTGGGAACAAAACCCTTTTTGTTCCATCTTTCAGTTATAATTATTTATGCTAGAGAGACTTAAAGTGATAATTAAATTATGTGGAGTATTGTGAATGCCCATAACTTGAGTGAAATTCATTTTAAAGAACAAGATGCTCATATGCAGGTAATGACAGCTCAGCCATGGTGAGGATGGAAGTGATCCATGATTTCAAGACATGAACTCCTGTGAAGGAATTTGAAATAGGGGGAACCAGGGACAAGGTATCTTACATTTGACTAGAACAGCTTTGGTGCTTATTGCTTGTCTTATTGCATCATTATTTTGAAATAAAATATAGACAATACAAAAAGCTGACGTAGTGGTACATCTACACAATGGAATATTACTCAGCTATCAAAAACAACGACTTTATGAAATTCGTAGGCAAATGGTTGGAACTGGAAAACATCATCCTGAGTGAGCTAACCCAATCACAGAAAGACATACATGGTATGCACTCATTGATAAGTGGCTATTAGCCCAAATGCTTGAATTACCCTAGATGCCTAGAACAAATGAAACTCAAGACGGATGATCAAATGTGAATGCTTCACTCCTTCTTTAAAAGGGGAACAAGAAAACCCTTGGCAGGGAATAGAGAGGCAAAGATTAAAACAGAGACTGAAGGAACACCCATTCAGAGTCTGCCCCACATGTGGCCCATACATATACAGCCACCCAATTAGACAAGATGGATGAAGCAAAGAAGTGCAGACCGACAGGAGCCGGATGTAGATCGCTCCTGAGAGACACAGCCAGAATACAGCAAATACAGAGGCGAATGCCAGCAGCAAACCACTGAACTGAGAATAGGACCCCCGTTGAAGGAATCAGAGAAAGAACTGGAAGAGCTTGAAGGGGCTCGAGACCCCATATGTACAACAATGCCAAGCAACCAGAGCTTCCAGGGACTAAGCCACTACCTAAAGACTATACATGGACTGACCCTGGGCTCTGACCTCATAGGTAGCAATGAATATCCTAGTAAGAGCACCAGTGGAAGGGGAAGCCCTGGGTCCTGCTAAGACTGAACCCCCAGTGAACTAGACTGGTGGGGGGAGGGCGGCAATGGGGGGAGGGTTGGGAGGGGAACACCCATAAGGAAGGGGAGGGGGGAGGGGGATGTTTGCCCGGATACCGGGAAAGGGAATAACACTCGAAATGTATATAAGAAATACTCAAGTTAATAAAAAAAAAAAAAGCTGACGTAGCTATCAAAAGACCATTTCAGACAATAAGTGCTGTGTGTGTTTATGCAGAAAGACAATAATTTGTGCTTTAGCTTCTCCCCAAAGGGAAAAGTAGATAAGATTATGGTTTTCAATCCTATGGTCCTACTTCTCAATTACCAAATATTGAACAGTACTATTTTATGCAAAGAAATATGGCTATCATTTGCAGGTATGAAGCTCATGCAGTTTTAGAGCACAGTCAAAGTATCAATGACATAAAACAGGAAAGGAGTATTGACACTAAAAACTCTACACGGAATATTTTCTGGCCCAACCAAAACTATTTCCTTTCAAGTTGGCACATGAAAGGACCTGCATGTAGTTATTCTCAAACATTTACCAACTCAAATATTCTCACTTATTTAACAGACCACCATTATTTAACAGACTCAGGTAAACTCAAAAAGAATAATGAGGCCTGAGGAGAGTGATTAAACCTCTGCCAGGAATCCCTGCCAGGAAGGTAAGGGAGCAGAATGGCCAATCAGCTCTAGTGTTATCACCCTGAGGTCAGCCATTCATGCCTTGCAGCCTGCCTCCATGAAGTGTATATCCCATAAGCCAGAGTGTATATCTCATAAATCTGGGAAAAATACAATGAACATTGATGTTATTCTGAAATATATGCCTAAAGCACTGCTTACAGGAATTTAATTATATGTCCCAAAATATAGGCTAATGTTCTGATATGCAGTATTTGAAACATAACTTTATAAGAAAACATGATCTTATGGTGATTAAATTAAATTAAATTAAAAATGAGTTCTTAGGGTTGGACTAATTCAATATCATTGGGGTCTTTGTAAAAAGGAGGACATTAGAGAGAGGACATTCCCATATTAAGGAAGCATATTGTGTAGATATATGGTACAACACCACAAACCACAGATGGGAGATGATGAAAGTGGGCTCAAATGGAGTGTAATAGTGTCTTGGCATATGGATTTCTGACTTTGATTTCTGGGAAATGGATGAATGTGTTGTTTTATGAGCCTGGCTTGGGTGCCATGCCATTGCAATACTCAGGAACTCACACAACATACACGCCACTCTTTTCTTTAATGAGCTTCTGTGGCTGATCAAATGCCAGTGTTTCATTAGTGGCTCAAAATATTTTCAAACAGAGGAGAGTATGGACAAGGGAAGTCAAAACATATCCTTTTCACTTACTGTAAGCCAAACAAATGTAACAGACAGCATCATTTTTGGCTTGTGATGGGTTTCCCACAGCTACCATAGGAAGTGCTGATGTAAATCTGACTGAGTGGCTGTTTCTCACTAGGGAGGAATGTGAACAAAACAAAACAATGCTACATTACAACACAGATTCACAGCACAGCTCTTCCTCCAAAGAGAAAAGTTGTTAAGCACTTCAATGTCTGAGGAACTATTCAGATCATAGCTACTGTGAACAAAATGTATAGAGGGCTCACAATCAGTGAAGAAGTCTTGGGGTTCAGAAATTCCACTCCTAGTGATGAAAGATTTTTATAAACTTTTCATTTATTCTTTGTGAATTTCACATCATATGATCCAATCCTACTCATCTTCCTGTTGACCATCCATATCTGCCCTCTGACTTTTCAACCTTCCCCAAAATAAAGTAAAATCTAAAAATAAAACCATCTCACCATGGAAGCTGCAGTGTGACAGTGTATCACACAGAATACCTTTTTGCCCAAACAAAACTCTACTTGCAAATGTTTATTGCAATGAGTCATCGGTCTAGCTTGAGACCTCGGGCTTCTGCTATACTATCAATACTGGATTTTCTCAGGGACTCCTCTCAGATCTCCTGTTGTTGTCTTCTGTCATGGAGGTCCTGCAGTTTTGGATCTGCAGGACCAGTTTATAGATGGGGAAGATGCTAGGGAGGACCAACTCAAAGCCCGGGATCTGGGACTCAGTGGTAGCTGAGTTGCTCAGCTCACCAGCTCTTCTGCTTTGCCCCAACAAGGGGTAGGTCCAGCTTTCTCATGCCCATGTACTCAGGGTCAGCTCTTCCATTATGCCCAGGTAAGGGGCAGAGCTGTTCTTCTTCACCCTCATGTCACCAGTTCCTCTGCTCTGTATAGTGCACAAACCATTTCAATTCCCATTCTCTCACACCTCTCCACCACATTCTTGCTCATCATAAAGGCTGTGGACATGCTCTGAGTGTGTCCTCCACATGCCTCAATGAATTAGATTTTAAATTGATAATGTATAGTTAAAACTTAACTTCTAGTGCCTGAATTTAATAGTTTTCTTAAGAATTATAGACCTCCTCTATTAGTTTCAGTGTATCTGGTTTTATGTGTAAGTCCTTGATCCACTGGGACTTGAGCTTTGTACAAGGAGATAAGAATGGATCGATTGGAACTGGGAAAGGGGATAGCATTTGAAATGCAAATACATAAAATATCCAATAAAAAGAATTCTCAACCTCACTATCTTCTCAGGCATTTGGAATATAAAATCAACTGAAGACATTCTGTCTTCTGAACAAGAACAGAATTAGAAATATTTCCTTTGATCTCATTCAAGACATGTTATAGCTTAAACACCCAAAGTGAAAAAAAAAATCCACTTTAATCCAAAGTCCACCAAGGTTTCCACTGAATATATCAAGGTCTATGAGTTTATGTCCTCAGTTCTACTTACCACTGAGGACTGAGTGCCTCTCTATTCAAGCTGTTGCAGATGGACCTTCAGGGTGAAGACTGTCAAGAAAAGGTAGACTGACTGATACCCACACAGTATTAGAGTATGGGTTTAGAAATTTAACTTTTTTCCTACTATATATTATGACAGAGATGTACTAAACCTGATATAGAGCTACCGGAAGCTTTAAAAATCTAAACTTTAAGTAACAGGTTTTTTTCCAAGTCATCCCTTTATATCCCCAGGGGTTTACTATCAAAACCCCTGTCCAACATTCACATAATCTCAAGTTCTTTTCAGAAAGCAGAGTAGTCTTTACACAGAACCCACCTATTTCTCTTAAGCTAGTATAATAAATTATTATTTTTAAGGGGGCCTGGAGTAACACTGTGGTAAGTAAATAGTTGTTGAACTGTATTGGATTGGATGTAATAATATAATGATTAGTTTTTACTGTCAGCCTGACACACTCTAGAGTCACCTTGGAAGAGGGCATCAATGGGATATTGTTTAGATCAAATTTCTTCATGAGCATATCTGTGCCAGAGGGGTGACTAAATCACAGGGAGGAAGCTGTGGACACCCACTTGTGTAGCTTGAGATGAGCCAGGTACCAGAAAGGCAGGCCTCTGGCAGGACCGCTCCATCAGAATTGCTATGCAGGCCCAACAGGAAGGGACATGTGGAGGTCACTTCCCAGGAATCCATATGTCCAAAGAGAAGCTTGGCAGGAGAAGCAGTGCAATGACTGAAGCAGAGAGGCAAGCAGATACTGCTCAGTGCCTATAGTGACACCCCCAGACCTTCGGGAAAGTTCCAATTGTGAAAAGGTAAGCTTAAGTTTCTCTTTTCCTGGACACCAGAATAGGACTGTTCTGGGAAAACAGGGCTAGGGGTAGGAGGAAAGCACATAAGAATAATGGAAAAATGTATCAAAAACTAAGAAATCATAAAGAAGGCTTCATTTTTCTCTAGTCCCTTTATATCTCCAAGAGAGAAGGAGGGCTCAGATACATTTGCATTAAAAAATGGAGAGCTCATCATTTTTGTTTTAATTAAATTTTTATATAATGTATTTTGATCATGTTTCTTGCCCTCCCCTAACTCCTCCCAGATTCTTACCACAGAGCTTTATGTTCTTTCTCTTTCCTTCAAAAACAAAAAATACAAGAAACAAAACCAAATACAAAAATCAAAACAAACATGCAAAAGACCAAGACCAGTAAGATTTTTAAAACTGTCAAAATGAAACAAAACTACACACACACACACACACACACACACACACACACACATACTCATTTCATGTTGTCCAACTACTTCTTTGGAGTATGGATGACATACACCATTGAAGAAAATTAATTTCCCTTTGCAAGTCAGAATCAAATGCAAACAGCTTCTGGATTAGGGGTAGAACCCCATTTCCACATCCCCTTCTCAGTGCTAGGACCCTGTTTGTCTTCAACCTGTGCAGAACTTGTACATTCTACCAGTGTCTGTGATGTGATATGTTCCTCAGTCCAGGTGTGTCTGAAAGTGCTGCTGTCTTGGAGTCATAGGTCACCTCAGGCACTTAGATATTTCTGCCTCCTCTTATGCATAGATATCTGAACCTTGAGGGAAGGGCTTTGATTATGGCATCAGTAATGAGTGCTCCAAAATCTCTCATTTTTTTCAATACATTGTTCAGTTGCGGGCCTCTGGATTAATTTTCATTTATTGAAAAAGAAAAGCTGACGAATCCATCATTTAATGTGAAAGTATTCCTAGCAAAGAACTAACTTTATTAAAGCATCACAGTTATTAAACCTGCGATGGTCCTATAATTAAACCAAATTCTAAATGCAAACATCATGACTTCTTATGCAATGTCATGAATTGTTTCTCTTGTTTAGTTACTAATGTTGCAGTAATGGCACTATTAAAAATTACCTTCATTGTAAATAAATAATGTCCTTACTTTATAAAAAAAATTGCTTGTTAGTTTGGAAAACAAACTACCTCTTTTATGGTGTTAGAAATGTGCATTTTTATTTCAAATAAATCTTTTGCGATGTACATGTGTGTGAACTGGGAACTGTTGAGTTTAACAACCGAGTCTTATTCAAAAGATGAGAAAGGGGATCCCGGCCCGCAGCAGCTCTCTGCTCCCAGACTCCGTGGGAAAGAGACCTCACCGCCTGGTTAGGTGGGCACTCCTAAGGCTGCAGAGCAGAAGAGACCACCAACACTACCCACCCATGCCCACAGCCCTGGTCCAAGAGGAAACTGTATAAGGCCTCTGAGCTCCCGTGGGGGAGGGCCCAGGAGCAGCAGGACCCCTGCCTGAGACACCGCCGGAACCTGAAGGAAACAGACCAGATAAACAGTTCTCTGCACCCAAATCCCGTGGGAGGGAGAGCTAAACCCTCAGAGAGGCAGACACGCCTGGAAAACCAGAAGAGACTGCACTCTGCATATACATCTCGGACGCCAGAGGAAAACACCAAAGTCCATCTGGAACCCTGGTGCACTGAAGCTCCCGGAAGGGGCGGCGCATTTCCTCCTGGTTGCTGCCGCTGCAGAGAGCCCATGGGCAGCACCCCACGAGCGAACTTGAGCCTCGGGAACACAGGTAAGACCAACTTTTCTGCTACAAGAAAGCTGCCTGGTGAATTCAAGACACAGGCCCACAGGAACAGCTGAAGACCTGTAGAGAGGAAAAACTACACGCCCGAAAGCAGAACACTCTGTCCCCATAACTGACTGAAAGAGGGGAAAACAGGTCTACAGCACTCCTGACACACAGGCTTAAAAGACAGTCTAGCCACTGTCAGAAATAGCAGAACAAAGTAACACTAGAGATAATCAGATGGCAAGAGGCAAGCGCAGGAACACAAGCAACAGAAACCAAGACTACATGGCATCATCGGAGCCCAATTCTCCCACCAAAACAAACATGGAATATCCAAACACACCAGAAAAGCAAGATCTAGTTTCAAAATCATATTTGATCATAATGCTGGAGGACTTCAAGAAAGACATGAAGAACTCCCTTAGGGAAACACAGGAAAACATTAATAAACAAGTAGAAGCCTACAGAGAGGAATCGCAAAAATCCCTGAAAGAATCGCAAAAATCCCTGAAAGAATTCCAGGAAAACACAACCAAACAATTGAAGGAATTAAAAATGGAAATAGAAGCAATAAAGAAAGAACACATGGAAACAACCCTGGATATAGAAAACCAAAAGAAGAGACAAGGAGCTGTAGATACAAGCCTCACCAACAGAATACAAGAGATGGAAGAGAGAATCTCAGGAGCAGAAGATTCCATAGAAATCATTGACTCAACTGTCAAAGATAATGTAAAGCAGAAAAAGCTACTGGTCCAAAACATACAGGAAATCCAGGACTCAATGAGAAGATCAAACCTAAGTATAATAGGTATAGAAGAGAGTGAAGACTCCCAGCTCAAAGGACCAGTAAATATCTTCAACAAAATCATAGAAGAAAACTTCCCTAACCTAAAAAAAGAGATACCCATAGGCATACAAGAAGCCTACAGAACTCCAAATAGATTGGACCAGAAAAGAAACACCTCCCGTCACATAATAGTCAAAACACCAAACGCACAAAATAAAGAAAGAATATTAAAAGCAGTAAGGGAAAAAGGTCAAGTAACATATAAAGGGAGACCTATCAGAATCACACCAGACTTCCCGCCAGAAACTATGAAGGCCAGAAGATCCTGGACTGATGTCATAGAGACCCTAAGAGAACACAAATGCCAGCCCAGGTTACTGTATCCTGCAAAACTCTCAATTAACATAGATGGAGAAACCAAGATATTCCATGACAAAACCAAATTTACACAATATCTTTCTACAAATCCAGCACTACAAAGGATAATAAAGGGTAAAGCCCAACATAAGGAGGCAAACTATACCCTAGAAGAAGCTAGAAACTAATCGTCTTGGCAACAAAACAAAGAGAATGAAAGCACACAAACATAACCTCACATCCAAATATGAATATAACGGGAAGCAATAATCACTATTCCTTAATATCTCTCAACATCAATGGCCTTAACTCCCCAATAAAAAGACATAGATTAACAAACTGGATACGCAATGAGGACCCTGCATTCTGCTGCCTACAGGAAACACACCTCAGAGACAAAGACAGACATTACCTCAGAGTGAAAGGCTGGAAAACCATTTTCCAAGCAAATGGTCAGAAGAAGCAAGCTGGAGTAGCAATTCTAATATCAAATAAAATCAATTTTCAACTAAAAGTCATCAAAAAAGATAAGGAAGGACACTTCATATTCATCAAAGGAAAAATCCACCAAGATGAAATCTCAATCCTAAATATCTATGCCCCAAATACAAGGGCACATACATACGTAAAAGAAACCTTACTAAAGCTCAAAACACACATTGCACCTCACACAATAATAGTGGGAGATTTCAACACCCCACTCTCACCAATGGACAGATCATGGAAACAGAAATTAAACAGAGATGTAGACAGACTAAGAGAAGTCATGAGCCAAATGGACTTAACGGATATTTATAGAACATTCTATCCTAAAGCAATAGGATATACCTTCTTCTCAGCTCCTCATGGTACTTTCTCCAAAATTGACCATATAATTGGTCAAAAAACGGGCCTCAACAGGTACAGAAAGATAGAAATAATCCCATGCGTGCTACCGGACCACCACGGCCTAAAACTGGTCTTCAATAACAATCAAGGAAGAATGCCCACATATACTTGGAAATTGAACAATGCTCTACTCAATGATAACCTGGTCAAGGAAGAAATAAAGAAAGAAATTAAAAACTTTTTAGAATTTAATGAAAATGAAGGTACAAAATACCCAAACTTATGGGACACAATGAAAGCTGTGCTAAGAGGAAAACTCATAGCGCTGAGTGCCTGCAGAAAGAAACAGGAAAGAGCATATGTCAGCAGCTTGACAGCACACCTAAAAGCTCTAGAACAAAAAGAAGCAAATACACCCAGGAGGAGTAGAAGGCAGGAAATAATCAACCTCAGAGCTGAAATCAACCAAGTAGAAACAAAAAGGACCATAGAAAGAATCAACAGAACCAAAAGTTGGTTCTTTGAGAAAATCAACAAGATAGATAAACCCTTAGCCAGACTAAGGAGAGGACACAGAGAGTGTGTCCAAATTAACAAAATCAGAAATGAAAAGGGAGACATAACAACAGATTCAGAGGAAATTCAAAAAATCATCAGATCTTACTATAAAAACCTATATTCAACAAAACTTGAAAATCTTCAGGAAATGGACAATTTCCTAGACAGATACCAGGTATCGAAGTTAAATCAGGAACAGATAAACGAGTTAAACAACCCCATAACTCCTAAGGAAATAGAAGCAGTCATTAAAGGTCTCCCAACCAAAAAGAGCCCAGGTCCGGATGGGTTTAGTGCAGAATTCTATCAAACCTTCATAGAAGACCTCATACCAATATTCAAACTATTCCACAAAATTGAAACAGATGGATCACTACCGAATACCTTCTACGAAGCCACAATTACACTTATACCTAAACCACACAAAGACACAACAAAGAAAGAGAACTTCAGACCAACTTCCCTTATGAATATCGACGCAAAAATACTCAATAAAATTCTGGCAAACCGAATCCAAGAGCACATCAAAACAATCATCCACCATGACCAAGTAGGCTTCATCCCAGGCATGCAGGGATGGTTTAATATATGGAAAACCATCAACGTGATCCATTATATAAACAAACTGAAAGAACAAAACCACATGATCATTTCATTAGACGCTGAGAAAGCATTTGACAAAATTCAACACCCCTTCATGATAAAAGTCCTGGAAAGAATAGGAATTCAAGGCCCATACCTGAACATAGTAAAAGCCATATACAGCAAACCAGTTGCTAACATTAAACTAAATGGAGAGAAACTTGAAGCAATCCCACTAAAATCAGGGACTAGACAAGGCTGCCCACTCTCTCCCTACTTATTCAATATAGTTCTTGAAGTTCTAGCCAGAGCAATCAGACAACAAAAGGAGATCAAGGGGATACAGATCGGAAAAGAAGAAGTCAAAATATCACTATTTGCAGATGATATGATAGTATATTTAAGTGATCCCAAAAGTCCCACCAGAGAACTACTAAAGCTGATAAACAACTTCAGCAAAGTGGCTGGGTATAAAATTAACTCAAATAAATCAGTTGCCTTCCTCTATACAAAAGAGAAACAAGCCGAGAAAGAAATTAGGGAAACGACACCCTTCATAATAGACCCAAATAATATAAAGTACCTCGGTGTGACTTTAACAAAGCAAGTAAAAGATCTGTACAATAAGAACTTCAAGACACTGAAGACAGAAATTGAAGAAGACCTCAGAAGATGGAAAGATCTCCCATGCTCATGGATTGGCAGGATTAATATAGTAAAAATGGCCATTTTACCAAAGCGATCTACAGATTCAATGCAATCCCCATCAAAATACCAATCCAATTCTTCAAAGAGTTAGACAGAACAATTTGCAAATTCATCTGGAATAACACAAAACCCAGGATAGCTAAAGCTATCCTCAACAATAAAAGGACTTCAGGGGGAATCACTATACCTGAACTCAAGCAGTATTACAGAGCAATAGTGATAAAAACTGCATGGTATTGGTACAGAGACAGACAGATAGACCAATGGAATAGAATTGAAGACCCAGAAATGAACCCACACACCTATGGTCACTTGATTTTTGACAAAGGAGCCAAAACCATCCAATGGAAAAAAGATAGCATTTTCAACAAATGGTGCTGGTTCAACTGGAGGGCAACATGTAGAAGAATGCAGATCGATCCATGCTTATCACCCTGTACAAAGGTTAATTCCAAGTGGATCAAGGACCTCCACATCAAACCAGACACACTCAAACTAATAGAAGAAAAACTAGGGAAGCATCTGGAACACATGGGCACTGGAAAAAATTTCCTGAACAAAACACCAATGGCTTATGCTCTAAGATCAAGAATCGACAAATGGGATCTCATAAAACTGCAAAGCTTCTGTAAGGCAATGGACACTGTGGTTAGGACAAAACGGCAACCAACAGATTGGGAAAAGATCTTTACCAAACCTACAACAGATAGAGGCCTTATATCCAAAATATACAAATAACTCAAGAAGTTAGACCGCAGGGAAACAAATAACCCTATTAAAAAATGGGGCTCAGAGCTAAACAAAGAATTCACAGCTGAGGAATGCCGAATGGCTGAGAAACACCTAAAGAAATGTTCAACATCTTTAGTCATAAGGGAAATGCAAGTCAAAACAACCCTGAGATTTCACCTCACACCAGTGAGAATGGCTAAGATCAAAAACTCAGGGGACAGCAGATGCTGGCGAGGATGTGGAGAAAGAGGAACACTCCTCCATTGTTGGTGGGATTGCAAACTGGTACAACCATTCTGGAAATCAGTCTGGAGGATCCTCAGAAAATTGGACATTGAACTGCCTGAGGATCCAGCTATACCTCTCTTGGGCATATACCCAAAAGATGCCCCAACATATAAAAAAGACATGTGCTCCACTATGTTCATTGCAGCCTTATTTATAATAGCCAGAAGCTGGAAAGAACCCAGATGCCCTTCAACAGAGGAATGGATACAGAAAATGTGGTACATCTACACAATGGAATATTACTCAGCTATCAAAAACAACGACTTTATGAAATTTGTAGGCAAATGGTTGGAACTGGAAAACATCATCCTGAGTGAGCTAACCCAATCACAGAAAGACATACATGGTATGCACTCATTGATAAGTGGCTATTAGCCCAAATGCTTGAATTACCCTAGATGCCTAGAACAAATGAAACTCAAGATGGATGATCAAAATGTGAATGCTTCACTCCTTCTTTAAAAGGGGAACAAGAATACCCTTGGCAGGGAAGAGAGAGGCAAAGATTAAAACAGAGACTGAAGGAACACCCATTCAGAGCCTGCCCCACATGTGGCCCATACATATACAGCCACCCAATTAGACAAGATGGATGAAGCAAAGAAGTGCACACGGACAGGAGCTGGATGTAGATCGCTCCTGAGAGACACAGCCAGAATACAGCAAATACAGAGGCGAATACCAGCAGCAAACCACTGAGCTGAGAATAGAACCCCCTTTGAAGGAATCAGAGAAAGAACTGGAAGAGCTTGAAGGGGCTCGAGACCCCATATGTACAACAATGCCAAGCAACCAGAGCTTCCAGGGACTAAGCCACTACCTAAAGACTATACATGGACTGACCCTGGGCTCTGACCTCATAGGTAGCAATGAATATCCTAGTAAGAGCACCAGTGTAAGGGGAAGCCCTGGGTCCTGCTAAGACTGAACCCCCAGTGAACTAGACTGGTGGGGGAAGGGCGGCAATGGGGGGAGGGTTGGGAGGGGAACACCCATAAGGAAGGGGAGGGGGGAGGGGGATGTTTGCCCGGATACAGCGAAAGGGAATAACACTCGAAATGTATATAAGAAATACTCAAGTTAATAAAAAAAAAAAAAAGATGAGGAAGATGGGAGAGAAAACAGAAAAGAAATCTTTTGTTGGGGAAGAAATTATCAAAGATGCTGCTCAGAGATCAGGTAGTGCCAATTTAAAGGGAAATGTGTTCCACAGAAAGAAGACAATGTACCAGGTCAAATATGCATTGCCATGTAATTCTGAAGAACATATTTTTCAACAAGCCATTAAGAAAAACATGATGAATAAAAAGCTGTTCTTGTGAACAACTAGAGGTAGTTGTGAGGCAGGCCACGTTCCCAATTGAAACGGCTCCAAATGGAAAGAGACTCCACCTAAGCTGAAGGCATTGGCACCTCTCCCAGTTGCCCTGGCTACTGACACCTTCCGAATCTTAATCGTTTTGTAATAAAAATCTGACATGCAAATACAGTTTCTTTGGAAATTAAGGACTATGTGACGGATGAGAACCTGAGGACAGAACCTGAGGTAATCTACTCAAAATAGTGCTTGCCATGAGTGCTGTAACTTTTACTATATTTTCTCTCACACATCTGTGCATCGGCAATGTCTAATTCAGTAGGTATTGAACATTATTTTGAATTCTGTACTTCAATAAGAAAATTTCTGGTCCATGAGTCATTGTTCCATCCTTCCTTCCATCCAATAGTGATGTAGATGAATTATACATTCATGAATCTTCTCAATTGTGTAGACTGGGAGTCATGTGAAGTCCTGAAAAGGGGAACAATGTAGTGAGCCATATTGGATTTGGGCCTGGATAGCTCAAAGTGGCTATGTGACTCTTGGCCACACATACTCCTAAGAGCCTCTCCCATGTATTTACGGCACAGGAAGAAAAGTCCAAGTAGTAAACACCCGTGTCTCCACTGCATGACCTCTGCTGAGCCCGGCTGATGCATGTGGAACCGACACACCTGGACCACACCTGGGTGGTGGTCAATTTACTTCTGCCTTTTACTTCCTCAGCCTTTATCCTTGAGATTTAGGCTGGTCTTCTGGGATTTCTCCCTAATTAATTCAGGTCTTGTAGTTGGTCTTTTGTTACCGAAGTCATGAGCCAGGTATTCACGAGCCAGGGTTTCCCACTGTGCTTCCCAGATATTTTCTACCTGGAGAACTTGGGTATATAAGTGGTGAATAAAGCTACAGGAGTCTCTTCCACTCTTCCACTCTTCCGCTCTTCCTCTCTCTTCCTCTCTCTCTTCCTCTCTCTTCCTCTCTCTCTCTCTCTCTCTCTCTCTCTCTCTCTCTCTCTCTCTCTCTCTCTCTCTCTCTCTCTTCCTCTCTTCTTCTCCTGGCTTGACACGATAACCTCTGTGTGTGTGTGTGTGTGTGTGTGTGTGTGTGTGTGTGTGTGTTTCTTTCATCCCACAGGCTTTCGCCCGATTCTTGGTACCGTGTCCGTGCTTGCGCCGACACAACAAGAAAGTCTTCGTCTTCCTCCTTGTGAACTGGCTTGACTGTTACCTGTGGCCACTTCTACCTTGACCAAATTTTTTACCTTTACTGCCATCAAACAAATCTAAGTTGGTTATAAAGTCTACAAGAGCTAATGGAAATATTATTGTCTGAACTATGAAGCCATCCAGTTTAATATTTATAAAAGTACAAAAGGTTATTATGGATTTCTAGGCTTGAGAAATGGCTAGTCATGAAGGATCTTATCCTCAGGGCAAAAAATGGAAAGTTCCCATCTACATCGCTAACTGTTAAGTAGAAGTTAGTAATCCTTCTATTATATACACACTGCCCTTACTCCCTCCAGAATGCTACACAGAGGCCCATCCTTTAGAGATATAACCATTTTTTACAATGAAAAAGGTAACAAATTTCTCCCTCCAGGAGGTCATATACTCATGATTCATTCACCTTTCACTTTGCCATGGGACAAGTAAGAAAACGAGAGACAGAAATGTCTGAAGTCATAAGAACCTCTTTCAATTAAGTTAACTAAACTATTAACATTTTTATTTCAAAGACAAGAAAGCAAATGTTCACTTGCATCATATTTTAGTTTTTAAAACAAAATGTTTTACTTTGATTTTTGCAAAATAATGTAACTATTAAAAATGAAAATAACATTAGAGTTGGTTGTTCTTATAGCCTTAGGTAATCAGAGAGTAATATTTATAAAGAATTCACCAGGGAGCACTGACCACTTTATGTTACTATTGGCTAACTATTCAGTTAATATTGTATAAGTTATGAAAAATAAAAAAGATATTACAAAATATCTTTTGTTAACTATTTCAACGGTCACATAACAAATGGTACTTTGAAAAAATTTCATACCAAATAATTTGAAGTTACAATGTGTGGTTCAGAACTACAAGCAAAAATTATATTGCTTCAAACTTTAAGGGCTATTTATATTAGATAATCCTAAACTTTTTCAGAGATATCACAACATGTTTCAAGAACCATTTATACATAGCCTCCCAGTGTTGATAATAGTTAAAGCATACATGAAAACCTACAGGAAAATGTTTCCAGGTCTCTTAGTCCAGGTTAAATTTTTTCTGGATAGTCTCTTTGCTTCAGCTCAAGAACAGTCAGCAGCTGAAATGGATCCTGAATTCTTCTTTTACTTGTGTACTGGGAGCCCCCAGAGACAACTGATGCCAACCTCTAGCTTTTGTACCTGTATATTTGGGCATATGGGCTTTCCCATCAGTATTGTTTTCCTACCTCTTGATCTCATTTGCTTATTTTAGTTACTTTTCATTGTCCATGATTTTAAACAGACCCAAGTCTCTGGTAAAGTAGACATACTATATCAAGGAAGTCCATAAAATATAGTTAACCTAATATTACTTATCAATACTTTATTAAAAACTTACTATATTACCAGAACTATTCTAGGTATTTCATATATATTGAAACTACAAAATTCAAAAACGAAAAGCCTTGTTTTTATTCTGATGTTTATAACTTCTTATCCTACTTCAAACCTTATTACTTAAGCTGCCTAGCCCAAATATATGTCTAAGATTTTTAGGAATATCTAAATTCTGGAACATTCCAAGTCTAGCATTCTTTTTTTCTTTCACCATAAGACAGACTAACCTTTGTATAGACTTTAAACATAGTGAATATCATCAGCTTATATCTGTTTAATCCTTAAGTCATGAAAATCAATTACAACAAAGTTAAAATGAAGAATTTTCATTGGAGCAAGCCATCTATACTCTCTCATCAACACCTTCCAAACACTAATTAATCCTCAAAGATTTTTTTCACCTAAGTAATGACCTAGTAATGCCTGAACTGGAAAGGGGAGTGCATTCAACTTAACAGATATTTTCCATATACTGAGAACCAGCATGCAACACAGAAGACTACTAATACTATTGCACAAAGGAACCATAAGATAAACGAAGAGATTCAGTCAAGATTACACAAAACAGCAAATCATAATTCAACTTTGTTTTCATTAGTCAGAGTTTGTTTTGTCCACCTTTGAGAAGGCCTTGACCACCTTTGAGAAGGTGAATTAATTATTAAGCAATTTCTGTAAAACTCCTGAAGTCAGCTTCTTCCTTCCACCCCCAGGGCAATGATGCAAACAAATGTACCAAGTGGGATGCAATTATAGCCTCCATTGATTTTTTTTCCCCCTGACTATACTTCCGTAACATTGCAGGTTTAAGATTTGTCTCCCCAACAAACCAGTTTTCTGCAAAAAGAAGTCAAAGGAGCTTTCAACTTTTTGAATCTATCTGAGCCGTGTTCTAACATGCTCTCTATTCGTTTGTTAATACAGACTCAGTTAAGAGCACCAGTTGTTTGTAGCTACTCCAGAGAAGATTGCTAGCTAAGTCTATAAAAAGAAGTAAAAACTTTCTAAAAGAGTGTAAGAAAGAGCCATGAAGGTTGGGGGTTTAGCTTAATGGGGGGAAGTTTGCTTAGGAAGAGCAAGGTGTGTTCTCTTCTCAGCACCAAATGAGAATAAGGATAGTGAAAATAAGAAGCTAATTTTAGATTATTGAATGTCTCTGGCATATTTTCAATAATGTTTTCAGTGTCTCCATTTTAACTGTGCTTGTCTGGCAAAATAGCCTTAGGACTATATAAGGTACACTTGGCTAACTCTTTTTGGCCAGTGTTACTGAAAAATAAAAAGGTATAGAAAATATTTTTGGGACAAGATCTTACTCTGAAACCCAGGCAGAACTTCAACCTAAAACTATATCTTTGTGACACCATATAGAGATGACATAAGTATTTTAATTAATTTATCTTCATTTTATGTTTGTTAGTGCATTTTGTCCGAATGTGTCAGACCACTAGAAAAGAAGTTACAGGCAGTTGTGAACTGCCATTCGGTTCCTGGGAATTGAACTCCTCAGGAAGGGCAACTAGTGTTCTTTACTGCTAATCCATCTCTCTAGTCCCCTGACATGAATATTTTAGACACAGTCAATGTACATGCTGTTGTGAGAGATTAAACAGCTTCTCAAAGTGATTTACCCAATAACAGGAAGTTGATGACTGATATAACTGGGGTCTGCAGGAGACTATTGTGGGGTTAAGGTTTCCATCCTTTTGACCGTTAGTGCTTTGGTTCTCTGATGGATTCCAGGCCAGGATTTAACTGCCTCTGACACCCAGGAAGAGATTCTTTTCTCTAAGATCAAGCAAATTCTATCCTACACAAAATCATTAAGTTGATTACAACCATCTTCCTAGCAGATTGAGACTTGGGGCTTGGACCAGTCTAGACCAGAGGTTCTCAACCTTTCCAATGTTGCAATCCTTTAATAGAATTCCCCACATTGTGGTGAACCCAACCATAAAATTATTTTTTACTACTTCTTAACTAATTTTTCTACTGTTATAAATTGTAATGTAGTTATCTGATATGCAAGATTGTTTATATGTAACCATGAAAGAGTTTGTAAAATACAGGTTGAGAAATGCTGCACTAGACTGTCAGCAGAATGATCCCATCTGACCATGGGTGCTATACAAGGTAGAAGAAGCAAGAGTGCTTCTGAAGTCACAAGTCCTCACCACCCTCACTGCAATATACCCACTTTATTCCTGCATCTTACGTCTTTAGTGTCTCCTAGAGAACTCAGTAAGAGTAACCATATATCTGGTACTCCTCCTAAACACATTGTTGAGTTTCAGTTCTTTTCAGAATTCATTTGATATTGTCTTACCAACTTTATGTGCACTCTGTCTTCTGACTAAGTTTTAAAGAAATACAGACACTATTCATTGTTGCCTGAAACAATGACTGGCAATAGCAGGCCTTCAATAATCAAGTAGAAATTAAAGATAAATAATCAAATAACCTCCACTTCCACAGTACACTTGCATGGGCCAGACAATAACCAGACACTGATGGAACAGAATCCCTTCCTAATATTTCCTCATGTTGTCTGTCAGAGACCTAATATGTAAGTTTCAGACAAATATTCACTGTGATATTTTTCTGAATGGCTGAAAGCCAAAAAAAAAAAAACAAACAAACAAACAAACCAGAGTTCTACTGATGGCAGCAAGGAGCCTGATTTATTTAAGGATCTGAGAGACAGTGTTATCCAAACAGAGTGTGAAAGCAAGAAGGGTGCACTGATGGGAAGGAGGTAAAGGGTATCCTACAGGGGATCTGGATGGAACTACATTCTTCAGTCAGAGGAAATACTGGCATAAAAAGTCTTCAGGACATCTGCATTGTATTTCTCCAGCACCATGTTGAAGTTACAGATTGTAAACATACCAGGTGTTAACGATGTTTTACACATTTCTGGAGACTGAATCATCATCTGAATAGTTATTACAATGAGGAAATGCTTTCTGAATTCCAAGCAAAGGGTCCCACAGCTCATTTAAACTCAAATCATTTGTAAACTAGACTTTTTTTTTCTTTTTTACATTTTAGCTTAGCATTGGCTTGTGTCTTGCTTAGCTTTAATTGGTGATCATAAATTTGGAAAACGTAGAATTACAGGTTGTTGGGTTTTCTAGGCCTCAGAAAAGATGGATATTGTCATTTCTTTTTGTCTAAAGACATGCACTGAAATTTACTACTAGTAGAGTCTGTTTTAAGAGGTCATTTACATTAACTAGTGCTGAGCCTACAATTCCTAAGTCTAGTTTAATTTGCTATGTGTGTTGTGGCAAAGAAGAGGAAAAATTCCTCCCCAGTAATTTCTGTTTGTCATCCTAATAAAGGCAACTTTCATTTTGAGTTTTATCAGAAGCCTTGTTGACCTGAACAAAAGCAAAGAATCATCCCTTTAGACAAGAAATGCAATACTATTTTAAATCATTATGAGTACAATTCTTTTAGGTTGAATTATTTTATTTTGAGAAATATATTCATTTTAGGCTAAAAAATAGCATATCAATATAATTTCTAACATAAGCAGTAAGTTAATGGCTATTTGACACACAAAAGGTTTACCTCTCCTCTAAGGACTCAGACAGAAGTCACTGAAGTGCTGTTTTTAGCATCTTATGCTGAGTCTGGCTGTATCCTTAATGTGAATAGATTTCTATAGGAAAAGATGCTTAAGCTTATTTTCAAGACATTAAGATAGTGTAATGCAAATTTATCTTATCAATTCCATAGGCCCATAAATCCAGAGGTTCAATGAATTAATCATATGATTTGATAAAATTAAAACTAATCTAATTTTCCTGTTACAGATATTTATCATGAAAAAAATATTGCTAAACATTTTCAAAAGATTGTGTTATTATTAAAAAACATTTAAAAAAGCAAAAGTAGAGAAAACTATATGGAGACTTCCGCACATGCTCCCCTCCAATGATTATCAGTGTTTGTCCATGTTATGTAATTATCTCCTTACTTTTGGAAATCTCTTTGAGACCTGAAAAAGTACATGCACTATCTAGCAGATTTTTTCACAGTTGACTACAAGGTCGTTGGCAAGAGCAAAGGGAATGAGATAATACCCAGAAAGAACAAACAGGAATTGCTTTTCTGCTTGATGATATTGCATGAATTTTGACCATGATGACGTAAATGACAAGAGCCATCTCAGGATAAGGGCATCATAGCTACAGAATGGAATTTTCTTTGGAATAGTGCTAATGAAAGACTGAAGTTAGTTTGCTACAGTATGATCCAGTCTCACAAAAGTCCTTCCCTAATGCTGTTCCTTTGTGTAAGATTTGCACTGTTTTCTCCTTTTAAGTTGTAAAGCTATTTTTGACTCTCCCAACTCCAGTGTGTTTTTCTCCATTGTCCATGTTAAGTATTTCTAAAATTCAATTATGAACATTTTTAATTGATCCAATTATTCTGCTCTGACTTCAGTATGAAGATCTCTTGGCATGTCTTAATTAAACCAGTCTAACTCTAGCTTACCTCTCTGCCAATGTATTGCAAGCTTAGGCAGGAACTGAACTAGGTGTCTATGTGTTCCCTTCAGGTAAGTGCTGACTTTACAACATCTACTATTACTTACATTGTCCTTTTATTTGTGGGCTCAAGGTGTCCTGTATGAAGTGCCACCTTGTTTCAGAATACCAACTACACTGTTTTAAACATCTGTTGACATCTACATGCCTAACCAATTCTCAAACTCCATATACATGATTATCTAACTTCTCTGTTTCCCATTGCTCAGCGTCGTCTAATTACTCAATTAATGTTTCTTAAATAAATTCTGATATAATGAATTAAAAATATAGAATAAGCTAACCTGGGCCCACAAGGGACTATAGAAACTGAACTGGCAATCAGAGAACGAACATGTATGGGACAAACCTAGGCCTGTACATATGTAACAGTTATGCAGCTGGGTCTTCATATGATACTCCGAAAGTGGGAGCATATCCCGTCCTGCAGGACAATCAACCAGGGTCCAGAGGGTACCTCGAAGAGAATGGGAGACAAGAAACGTGAAGAAGGAAACCAAGACAAGAGTCTGATCAAGGCGACAAATTTTATTTTTTCCCAAGGCTGAATTTATACCATAGCAAGGGTAACAGAGGGTGGAGGGAAGTGGGAAAACATCTACACAGGCCAAGGACACTGTTCTTGTGGTCAGGCAATCGGTTGACATCAACAAGATGTCAGAAAGGTCACAAATTTGTCCTATCATTAGGCAACCTGACCACCAGGTTTGTATTAGCCTTCTACAGCTGGCTGGAGATTTTTCCATGAACCCAGTCATACTTAACTCTAACTATAATGTTAACTTCAATAATGGAGGGTTTTAAAAGCATAGCTCCCAACAGGGGCAGGGGCTGTCTCTGACTCTGTTGCCTAGATTTGGATGCCTTTCCCCTGACCTGGGCTTCTTTATCTAGCCTCAATAGAAGATGTGCCTAGCTAGTCTTACTGCTATGCCAAGACTGGTTGATATCCACAGAAGACCTCTCCTTTTCTGAGAAAAGGGAGGGAAAGGTTAAGAGAGAAGGACTGGAAAAAAAGGAAGAAACGGAAGCTGTGACCAGGATGTAAAGTATTTAAGTAATTAATTTAAAAATATTAAATTCAGCAATTTTTCAGTGAAAAAAGAAAATTGCCAAGATAAGACAGAATCACATTTGGAAGGTCATTTATTACAGAAAGTCAGAATTGAGGCAGTCATTTACTTCTAGTCTGTGCTTCTATGTCCTAAATAGAGCTATTCTAGACTAACAATCTTATATAGCATTGCCCATTAAGATCAGGTGTGTGCTAATGTGCCTCCATGGGATTGTAATAGCACAGGTGAGCCAAGTGTGCCTGATCCACCCTCTCATTCCTTCTTGTCTCAGAAGCTGCAGGCTAGATAGACAGCTCTGCGTTCCTAACAGTACTCTAGGGAAAACATGGTGACTAAGGGGAAGTCTACTTCGTTTCTCCTGAAATAAATCAGTTAGTCATCCCCAAAACTGACAGGCCAAGTTACTTGATTTTTTAAAATTGGACTTATTGATTTTTTTGTGTTGTGTTTGATCTTATTTGACAATTAAACAATGTGTATATTATACAGTTTTAAGTCCCTTAAGAAAAAGAGCACAAAATAGATAAAACGTAATTTAATCTATATGTCCTCTATCTATATAACTACAAAGTAGCCAGTGTGTGCTATATAATATGCTGGCTCCTTGGTTTCATAATCAAAAGTTTAGATTGATTCATTTGCTACCTGTAATAGTAATACAATCCTTTTTTTTAATTTATAGGTGATTTAAAGCTGGCTACTCAAGATTAAATGTCAATATGGGAAGCTGCTTTACCTCTGAGTTGAACCCAGTGCACAGCAGCAACCCTAACTGACTGAGCTCACTAATTGAGCCAACATGCCCTTGCAAGATCTGGGGAATATATGATTCTTTGTCAAATAATTTTTAAAAATACCTTTTGTCTCAAACATCATAATTAGAGCTACCACTCACTTTTGCTCTCAGATCTTTATAGTCTTTACTGCATACCTCTGTAAAGTTCCACTTTGTGTCTCTAAGAATACACATTTTTAGTAAAGCAATAAGCCATTCAGTTTTAAGGAACACAAATTTTTCTTTTGTCATCTTTCTCCCTCTTACCCCTGCCTGCCAAGAGAGGATTTCTCTGTAGGCTGTCCTGGAGCTCATTCTGTAGACCAGGCTGGCCTCAGACTCATGGAGATCCACCTGCCTTTCTCTCCTGAGGGCTAGGATTAAAGGTGTACAGCATCTGAATTACCCTAGATGCATAGAACACATGAAACTCAAGATGGATGATCAAAATGTGAATGCTTCACTCCTTCTTTAAAAGGGGAACAAGAATACCCTTGGCAGGGAATAGAGAGGCAAAGATTAAAACAGACACAGAAGGAACACCCATTCAGAGCCTGCCCCACACGTGGCCCATACATATACAGCCATCCAATTAGACAAGATGGATGAAGCAAAGAAGTGCAGGCAGACAGGAGCCAGATGTAGATCTCTCCTGAGAGACACAGCCAGAATACAGCAAATACAGAGGCGAATGCCAGCAGCAAACCACTGAACTGAGAACAGGATCCCCGTTGAAGGAATCAGAGAAAGAACTGGAAGAGCTTGAAGGGGCTCGAGACCCCATATGAACAACAATGCCAAGCAACCAGAGCTTCCAGGGACTAAGCCACTACCTAAAGACTATACATGGACTGACCCTGGACTCTGACCTCATAGGTAGCAATGAATATCCTAGTAAGAGCACCAGTGGAAGGGGAAGCTCTTGGTCCTGCCAAGACTGAACCCCCAGTGAACGTGATTGTTGGGGGGACGGCGGCAATGGGGGGAGGATGGGGAGGGGAACACCCATAAAGAAGGGGAGGGCGGTTAGGGGGATGTTTGCCCGGAAACCGGGAAAGGGAACAACACTCGAAATGTAAATAAGAAATACTCAAGTTAATAAAAAAAAATAAATAAAAAAATAAAGAAATAAAAAAAAGGTGTACAGCATCACTGCCTGGAGATATAAGAATTTAAAAAAGTTCTTCAGTGTTTATAGAGAAACTGGGCAAATATATAATTCAGATTCTTTAAATATTTATCTAAGAGCCATGTATGCCAGTCACTTTGACAAAGTACTTTCTTTTGATGTCTCTTTTGGTATTTATGACAATGTGGAAGAAGGCATTACCAGGTCAACTTCCTAGACATGCAAATGGTACAAGACAGGTTTCTTACTGCTGTTGCCTGGATCTGGAATGTCCTCGAAAGTTCTCCAGGTCAAACCTGCTGTTGCTTGCCTATGGCAGAACCTTTAAGAGGTGTGGTCTAATTGGAGGACCCTAGGTCCTTAGGTGTGTGTCCTCAGAAAGGATTCTTTCCTTGTTTTTTTTCCCATCCAGAACATGAGATTATCAGCTTCACTGCAAGAGCACATTCTCATCACCTTGCTCTGCCTCACCACAGGGCAAAAACAACAGGCAGTATACCACAGACAGAAGCCTACAAGATTGAGTTTGAAGAAAGCCTTCTCTTTATCAAAGGGCTATTTCAGATATCTGTGACCATGGTAAAATGCAATACTTAATGTAGGCAGAATTGCAAATGCCCCAGGAACATTATAAAAGATTGCAAACCTTCCATGAGTTCATGCTAGCTGACAGTGTGCTTTTTCTTAAGGATTTATTTATTTTTAGTGTGTGTGTGAGTGTGGGGGGTGGTGCGTGCACACATGCTCCTGAGAATATGTATGTGCACCATGTGTGTGCAGATGTTCAAAGAGTGCATCATATCCCCAGGAACTGGAGTCACATTCAGTTGAAGACTGTCTAATATATGTACTAGAAACCAAACTCTGGGTCCTCTGCAAAAAGCACTGGATACACTTAGTCACTGAGCTACCTTTCCACAATGTACTGGCATTTAAGACAGGTGTTGCCTCTTCCCAGCATTCCAAGAATCTTTACAAGTAAACTGCAAGCCAGGCAGCCATTCTGGCAAATATGTGTATTTACTTTTATATGTCTGAATAGGTCATTAAAATGTCAAACATTTTCACTATTTTTAACATAGTAAATGCTGACTTTTCCATGTATCATATGGTTACTCTGCAATATTTTCCTCCCTTCTTTCAGTAATATATCAAAATAAAATTATTTAAAGTAATATTTAAGGATTTTTGATTGATCTAGAGAAAGCCTCCCTATCTTCTAACATTTGAGTTTGGAGTACACAAATAGAACCAGTTTTCATGATCAACCTATGTCTTCTGGAATCTTCCCTCCAAGCTCCCAGTGACATGCTTGATAAATTAAAATATTAAAAATTAAATAATAAAATAGTAGATAAATAAATCCTATAATAAATAATATAGCCATTTAAATACATAATTTTTTACTGAAATGTTTCTCTGGGTTGAGTTCAATCTTGCTAAAATATTTATATTTCTCTTTAGAGAAATAGCCAAATTAAAACAAAGATATTATAATGAACCTTGACTCAAAGTGCCTACTGGCCTTATCAAAAAGGTTAGTATGTTCTATCTATCCTCCACTGAACAGTATGGGGAGACATAAATAAAAATAAAGACCTCTTTAAAAAATCATATGGAAATCTAGTACTGTAAAAGCATCTCTCTCTTTCTGTGTGTATGTGTGTGTGTGTTCTGTGTTTATATGTGTTTACATAATAGGAATTAAAAATAGATATGTCTTATAACAAGGAAACAATGATTGTACTATACACTAGAGGCTAACAAAAAATTAAGTGCCAAAAATGGTTTTCTTCTTTTGACGTTGTTGGCTAGTGAGATCCCATAGATTTCCCAAATACTACAGATTATTGACATTGTCCTTGGTTGTCCCCCAGAAGTTGACAATAAGACCTTTTGCAAAAATATCACATAATTGAGTGCCAGAAAATGGACTTACTGAACACAGTATTGACTGGGACTGACTTGGAAGCTTCATCCTAGCTGACTAGCTTTTATAGTGCTAGAAGGTTCTCTGAAGGCTACCAAAGGAGAAAAGCAGTCATACCCAGCCATGACCTCTGTGGGTACAATAATGGCTACCCTGGCAAGACATAGCCAGTAGTGCATGAATATTATGAGAGTAACCAACTACTTCCTGATTAAATTCATGTCCTGCTCAACAAGATGAAATTCATACCTCTCACTCTTAGCCACATCATAGGCACTACAGAAAAACCTCTATCTAACGAGACCTCATTATACTCATAGATTTCTCAACTCTCTTATATTTTTGGTTGTGAGCCTAGCCTTTAACGGCTGAGCCATCTCTCCAGCCCAGATTTCTCAACTCTCATTTGAGAAGCTTCTATTCGCAGTAGATGCTTAATAAACTGAGTCCCAAAACTGAGTGCAGAAAATAAGAAACTGAAGAATGTCCAACTTTAAATAGAACATTTATATGATAACCCCTACCCCCAAGGCTCAGAGATCATTTCATAGACGGTTCAGCAAGAATCTAAGAGCAGAGTGGATGACTATAAGGAGCAGTGTTCATTGATAAAGCAGGGTAATTGCATATATGAACTTGTAGGGAAAACAGTATGAACAAAACTTCTGCAAGCCCAACCTGGACCAAATCTCAAAATAAAGAATAGAGTCATACATACCAACATGATGATAGTAATGAGCTATTGTCAGTTACTAGTTAAGAGAATACAAGACAGTTTGCTCTAAATATATGGACTCTGGTATGGTGACCACACTTTCAGTAAAGACCATACATCCAAGAATATTTGTGTAACATGACTTTCTCTGGATTTTTTTAAAGACACAGTTTGTTGAGAAGAAAATGAGTGGTGGACCTGGGAATAGATTAGAGTACAAATATTATTACAGCATCTATGAAATTCCTAAACAACTAATAAATTTTTTTAATTAAAAAGGAAAAGGCAAGCATTGTAGTCATGCCTGTAATGCTAGTATTTAGGAGGCTAAGACAGATGGATTGTTGTGTTGAAGTCAATAGTCTATATAGCAACTTTCAGACTAGTCTGGACTATACATAAATAGAAGTGAAGATTATTTAGGGAAAGAGTTGACATGAAGCTGAAAGCTTTAGAAGTCATATGAATTCTTTTCATCCCACCTGAATTAGTAACACCTCTCACATATCCAGTGAGGTGTTTATTGTCAAAGAGATAAATGTAGCTCTGATAGTCACGACCCATATCTCTGTGGAAATTAATGTTCAATAATATTTAAAAATGTCATAGAGCATTGTATATAGTGAGGAAACGTTGGATGACTAAATTGATTATCAAACAGCACTGACTTCAAAATGTCCATGAATAAGATTTGAATTTTTCCTGCTTCTTTGACTTCATCTTCTACCTTGGTCCCTATCTATGTCTTGTCAATTCCAGCACTCACATATTGTCAAAATGATCCAGACACACAAGCTGAGATTCAGACTCCTAGATCCTTTGCTCAGGGGAAGTACTCACATTTTGTAGTTTTTGTTTGTTTGTTTTTTGCTATTGTCTGTTTTTTAATGATTACATTGGCCATTGAAAGAGCTTCCTCTCCTCCCTCAGTACTGAGTACTCACTACTGCGCTGAACTATGATTAGATATGAACATTTTGAATGTCCTCCCTGCCTCCTTGCCTCTCCCTTCCCCTCCATTCCCTCTCACACTCACCTCCCCTCCTCTCCTGTACAGTGTCACAGGAAACAAACTAAATATCCAACATACATTCATGCATGCACAGTTAATTAGTCCTAGGGCTCATTTTTGTTATTCTATGTACTTGTCAACCAGCCACATCTCATTTCTTCCTACACAGTAGTATCTACCAGTAACAGTATTTGTTTAGTTCCCCATATGTTTGGAAATATAAAAATCACACCTATAAATTTTCACTGCCTGCATTATGCTGTGACTTGACTAATCTGATGCATATTTATTTTTTCTACTGTTCACAAAATAGATATTATTCAAGAATTTGTACTAAAATACAAATTTGCTTTCTACAAAATGGTATGTTGAAAATAAAGCTGTACGAAAATACAACTGGGATAGGAAGCAGAAAGGCTGCATGACTTTGCATCCTGAAGGCAAATGAGAACAATGAATAGTTCTGATATAAACTCGTACATAGCTAGATTTCTACTGATATTTATGTTCAGGGTGTCTTCTCAGTCTTAGCTAATGATACTCCTACTTCGTCTATGAGATGGGAATCCTGTGGACACCCCCTTTTTAAAAAATTTAGGGCAGATCCATCATATAAAATGATAGGTTATATAATGGTACTTTTGTACATATTGAAAATGTACTTCACCTATAATCACTCCATTATTCTCTCTAACACCACTCCTACATTCTACTGGTGCCTTTTCTCCTCCTAAATAGTTCCCTTTTACTTTCATCTTATGTGAATTTTGAATATAGAATATGTATATGAGAATAACATTTATTTTCTTATTTCATTGATATGTTGATATAATCTACCAATTTCTCTATAAATGATGTAATTTCATCCTAAGGAATGGCTGAATAATATCCCATTGTTTATGAATGCCACATCTTTTCTATTCATTCATTCATTTATTCATTCATTGATGAACACTGATAACTTCTTCCAATAGATCATTTGATAAAGTTTACAAATTATCCACTGACTTTTACTTGTCCCATTTCTTCAAACAAGAAAAAGTCTGACATTTCCTAATCTACGAATTCCAGGAATATTAGCACAGTAGAAAGCAGTCCTAGTCTCCACCTTAGCTCTGTGGACATGGGAATGCCCCTAATGGTTTTCTTCAAAGATTGCTATGGCTAACTCTACCTGAGGGAAAACTAAGAGCCTGTATCTCAACATTTCAGATCATTAAGATTGTGGGAAAAACCTCATTGGAGATAATACACATCTGACACATAAGTGTTACTCTTCACCTTGCCAGGAATGCAAGAGGGAGACAATGTCAAAGGCACCCACTTCAATGTAAAACAGATTATAGTTCTAAATGTTTACTAATTAATCAACTAAGGCCCACTGAGTTTATGTTGCAAAGCTGATGGAATTGCACAAGGTCAATGCATTGCTCAGCAGTATCCAGAGTCACATTGGAGTCTTCCATATGATAGTTACTACAATTACCCCCACTTCTACATTTAGAAGAAATAGGCTGTCAACAATGTCAAGACTCTCTCTGGCTCATTTTGGAAAGTTGTATACTAGATACATTATTGCAAAAACAATATGCTTGTTTGATTTTCACAGTGGGAGTTCTATCCTAACAAATACCTGGTTGACAAGATGATTTTTAGAATGGATATCTAAAATATTGCTACTAAATTTGCTTCCAGACTACTTTCTCATTTTATTGTCTCTCACAAGAGTGTTGTACCATTTGATTGCTTCTGAAATGACTACCAGTATGGTCGATCATTGACTTCCCTTTGAAAGTAGGACCATTATATATATGGACCATTGTAGAAAGATTTGCTGAATTATAGATACATATGAAAACTCTCTTTCTAAACTAACAACTCAAAAGCTGCTGCAGTGATACTGAAGCATATTGTTTAAAAAATAAATATATCCTTTTACTAAAATAATATTCATTGTTTTCTATTTTTACCTTTGTATGTTTATCTGTATGAGGGTGTATATCTGCATGCTTATTTGTGTGAGATCAGGCACTCATATGAAGATCAGAAAACAATCTTGAATGCAGATTCTTCCCTTTTACTTTGTTTGACCCAGGGTTTCTTTGTCATCCACATCCAATATGCCATGCTGGATGACATTTAAACTTCCAGGGATTGTCCTATCCCTGTCTCTCTTCTCATCTTTATATCACTGTGATTACAGATGTGTGTTAACATACCCAGCTACATTTTTTCTATGATTCAGACTCAGGACATCATGTTTGAATGACCAGTGATATGCCCACTGAGCCATCTCCCAAACCTTCACCTTTACTTCCTAATCTGAAACTACGTTGTGCTTCTGAAAAGTGAGAAAGTAATAGATAGATCTTCATTATAAACCCAATGTTGTAGAACAGGTGTTTGGAAATCTTTTCATTCTTGTTGGCCCTCATTAATTTCCAAGTGTTTAAAAATATGCCTATAATTGGGAAAAGATTTTTACCAACGCTACATCTGATAGAGGGCTAATATCCAATATACATAAAGAACTCAAGAAGTTAGACTCCAGAGAAACAAATAATCCTTTTAAAAAAATGGACTATGGAGCTAAACAAAGAATTCTCAACTGAGAAATATTGAATGGCCCAGAAGCACCGGAAGAAATGATCACCATCCTTACTCATCAGGGAAATGCAAATCAAAACAATCCTGAGATGCCATCTCACACCAGTCAGAATGGCTAGGATCAAAAATTCAGGTGACAGGAGATGCTAGAGTGGATGTGGAGAAAGAGGAACACTCCTCCATTGTTGGTGGGAATGCAAACTGTTACAACTACTGTGGAAATATAGTCTCACGGTTTTTCAGAAAATTGGACATAGTACTATCTGAGGACCCGGCTATACCACTCCTGAGCATATACCTGAAAGATGCTCCAACATATAACAAGGATACATGTTTCCACTATGTTCATAGCTACCTTATTTATAGTAGCCAGAAGCTGGAAAGAACACAGATATCCTTCAACAGAGGAATGGATACAGACAATGTGGTACACCTACACAATGAAATACAACTCAGCTATTAAAAACAATGACTTCAGGATGTTTGCCTGGAAACCTGGAAAGGGAATAACACTCGAAATGTATATAAGAAATACTCAAGTTAATTAAAAAAAATAAAAAAAAAGAAAAATAAAAAAAAACAATGACTTCATGAAATTCATAGGCAAATGGATGGAACTAGAAAATATAATCCTGAGAAGGTAACACAATCACAAAAGAACACATATAGTATATACTCACTGATTAGTGGATAACTGCCCAAAACCTCAGAATACCCTAGATACAATTCACAGACCGCATGAAGCCCAAGAAGAAGGAAGAGCAAACTGTGGATGCTTCAGTCCTTAAAAGGGGAAGCAAGGAGGAAATATGGAAACAAAATGTGGAGCAGAAACTGAAGGAAAGGCCATCCAGAGCCTGTTCCACCTGGGAATCCATCACATATACAGCCACCAAACCCAGTCACTATTGCAGATGCCAAGAAGTGCATGCTGGCAGGAGCCTTATATAGCTGTCTCCCGAGAGGCTCTGCCAGAGCCTGACAAATACAGAAGTAGATGCTCTTAGCCACTCATTGAACTGAGAACTGGATCACCAATGGAGGAGTTACAGAAAGAACTGAAGGAGCTGAAGGTATTTGCAACCCCATAAGAACAACAATGTCAACCAGCCAGACACTCCAGAACTCCCAGGGACTAAACCATCATCCCAAGAGTACACAGTATGGACCTATGGTTCCAGCCACATATGTAGCAGAGGATGGCCTTGTCAGGCATCAGTGTGAGGAAAGGCCCTTTGTTCTGTCAAGGCTTGATGCCCCAGTATATGGGAATGTCAGGGCAGAGAGTTGGGAGGAAGTGAGTGGGTGGTTGGGTGAGTACCCGTATAGAAGCAGGGGGGAATAGCAGGTTTCTGGAGGGGAAACCAGGAAAGAGGATAATGTTTGAAATGTAAATAAAAAAATCCAATTTAAAATAAATAAATAAATATGCCTATAATCCATCTACTCACACAGTAACAGATGTTCAAAGGTTTAGAATAACCTGGACCTTGAAAATAATTAGCATATTTGTAGTTTCCTCCTATAGATTGGGAAAACAAAGATTACACAGAATAAATGAAAAATTGGATCCAAGTATTCCTTATAACACATGACGTGTTTTCCTTTTTGGGTAGTGGCAGCAGGAAATTATGAGCTAGCAAACATTAAGAATAATGATGTACCTTTGGTATATGCAGTAAGAAGACATGAGCAAAAGTATGGGAAGAAATAATTTACCCCATAGAGCTAGCGAACTTCAGAGGAGATGACAGTTCCTCTTGATTCACTTTGAATTTGTGGTCTATCTGATCCTCATTATATGGAAGATTCTGGTTTATTCTTGGAGATTCAAAGATGAGGAAGTGAGGCAAACATTACAATATTTGTTCTCAAAAATCAACCGGAGCTAAGCTTAGGTCTACCAATTATTAACATTTTAATTTAATTATTAGCCTATTAACTTGTTTTAACCTTGGCAAGCCCTTAAAATATCAGGCTGTCAGTTACACTAGTCTGCCTTGTAGCAAGTCCTCTGGACAATTAAATATAATAACAGGCAGGCAGGCAGGCAGGCACTTAGCACAGCAGCACAGTCTATTTGTCTGTCCTAGACAAGGAGACAAAATCAATAGCTATAAGGAGCTCAAATGCAATAGGAACATGTATATTATCGTATACACACTGACATGTATAGTACAAGTATGAAAGTGTATAGTCACAAGCTCATGTTTCTGTTGTTGAAAGATAAGATGAAGGAGAATGAAGAGGTAACATCTGGTTGGGAAAGAGACTAGGATTCTAGGAGGAGGCCATGGAAAAAGGCTGCAGATGGAAATATTTGGAATACCCTGAACAGTGACAGAATAGAGCTAATATAACAGCAAGGTGTAGACTACCTCTGGGCAGTATATCTATTTTGTTATGAATTTGAAACATTTACAGTAATGGAGAATATAAATAATCATAAAGTGTATAATTTTGACACTGCAGATTTTGTTTCTTCTCTATACAAACTGTGCTGAGCTATGCTTGAGGCTGGGTATCAGTGTGGATCAAGAAGATAGTCCTCGGTCCTCATGGACAGTAGCTATGTGAGGTAAAGAAGACATGATGTAAATAAAGACCAGAAATATTTGGAAAGTTTTGAAGAGAATTTAAGTAAAAGTTCAGTTCTATTATCCTAAGTAAGCGAACTTTATATCTGGATCAAACAGCTACATTGTTACAGAGTGACAAGCACAAGGCTTGAGAGACAGCTCAGTAATGGAAGAACACTTAAGCAGCATGGACAAGGTCCTGCGTTCAATCACTGGTTAATGCCAAAACAAACACACCAGAAAAAAAAAAGACAAGTATCTAGACCAGAAGAATGAATCTGAAACCGTGATACAAATTGATGCCAGAACACAAAGACTACATCACTGAGAACTCTGAACAGTGCTCACTATTTGTTAAGCAACTGGATAGATAATTAATGAATTGGTTTTGGAAAAGCTAACTAGTTAATGAATGGAAGATAACATGGCTTTATCAATGTTTTCATAAAAGCAACTATGAAACCATCTGGCAAATGAATTCTCAGGCAGGAGGGGGTATAAGCAAGTGACCACCATTAGAATAGTTTTGCCATAGCACAATATTATAAATTTTGAAACTGTAGGGTAATGGCAGAAAGTAGTTTGAATGGCATGATATCTAGTTTGCTATTCCTACAAATAAGAGTCCAGGATGGACGAGCTAGAAGAGGTAGGTCTTGCACGTGTTATTTCAGACCTCTACTTTCATCTCAGGGAAAGCAGACGGATTATGAAAAGTTTCTTTTTGTAATTTGTGATACCTTAGAAAAAGCATCCAAGTGACAGGATGAAAGATGAATTTATGAGCTCCTCAGGATAAAAGGGAGGCAGAAGGTTATTGTAATTTTCTCATGAAAAATAATGAGTAAGTGAGATCAGTGGGAGGTAAACAAGAGTAGGAGGCTATTGTAATATTTCAGATGAGAGGAACAATGAGTAATGAATGAGAGAAGCAGCTTCAAACAGGAAAGGAACTCTGACTCAAACTACTTATGGAGAGAATTTTTGTGATTATTCAAATATGCAGAGGGGGAGGAGTAGGAGGCATTCAGGTGATTCACAGGTGCCTAGCTATGGTTGAACCATGAAAAGAGCAAAAAATCTGGGAGGCAGATCCCATTAAGATGGAAAGATAAAGGAGGTGAAAATGAAACAAGTGAGTTTGAAGAGCACACGATACACTAAGAAGACACTAAAAATTAGTTTTCTATGGACTGACACTGGACTCTGACCTCATAGGTAGCAATGAATATCCTAGTAAGAGCACCAGTGGAAGGGGAAGCCCTGGGTCCTGCTAAGACTGAACCCCCAGTGAACTAGACTGTTGGGGGGAGAGGGGCAATGGGGGGAGGGTTGGGAGGGGAACAACCATAAGGAAGGGGAGGGGGGAGGGGGATGTTTGCCCGGAAACCAAAGAATTATTATTAAGTATTAAATAAATTAAAAAAAGTTAAGTTTTATACAGTGTAGCATTATATATTATTTTGATGTACCATTTAATAGTCATATGTTATTTGCTATGTATTTAACCACTGGAAACTATTCAAATGTCCAACAGTTGAATGATGTTAGTCAATGGGGATTATGTATTATCTGTAATTAAAATGATGCTAACAAAAAATCCACAATAAGTAAGATAATAATTATGTTTAGCAAGTAAATTATAATTTTTTATATAAAAAAATTAGTTTTCTATCCAGTTTAGGCCAAAGATATGAAGTCAAAATAGCATAAGTGGATAAAAAGATGGGTGGATGGATGTATGATTGAGAGGTTGATTGATAATTGTGTAAGGAATATTGTCAAGTGCTTTAAAGTAGTCAAGGAAATTGAGAATTGAAAATAACCCATGTATATAGGTTAAGAGTAAAAAGTGAACATCCTGGACACTGCAGTCAGAAGTGAACACAGCACTAGAACTGAAGATTTTTAATAGGAAATAGATTGGTAACAAGACTTAGCGTATCATGTGTGACAGAGCTGGTAGGAAGTTTACTGTCTTTGGAGGCAAGAAATTAAGGGACTGTGAAGTCACTGGTCCACATAACCACTGAAATCATTGATGCATTGGCAAAACATGTCAAACTCCTGTATGTGAAAAGTAAGCAGGTCAAACAGACAACTTGTACCCAAAATATGAAAATAATATGTTCTGTTGTTATTGCTGACATATCAATTTGAATGTAAAATGACAACTTGACTTTTTTCTCTTTTTCAATTGGGTATTTTATGTATTTACATTTCAAGTCCCCCATCCCCCATTGCTACACATCACTGTTCAAATTCCTGACCCTCTGTATATCATTCCTATTTGTACTTCTCCTTGTCTATTTTCATAACTGATGCTGCCCCCTTTCTCCCCTCCTCCTCCCTTTCTCCTAAGTCCCTCCCACCCTCTACATCCCAGGAGTTTTTTGTTCCCACTTCTAAGGACTAAAGCATCCACATTCCGTTTTTCTTCTTGAGCTTCATATGGTCTGTGAATTGTATCTACAACTTGACTT
The DNA here is from genome assembly GCF_021556685.1 of Rattus norvegicus. Lineage (NCBI taxonomy): Eukaryota > Metazoa > Chordata > Mammalia > Rodentia > Muridae > Rattus > Rattus norvegicus. The sequence goes on from NC_141535.1 coordinate 87,736,178, forward strand.
TTTAATCTCAAAGTACATGAAGACCTTGTTGTCTGTAGGTTTAGATTTGATTTGAAGAATAAATCAGTGACAGATTAAAAGCAAAAGGAATAGAACAGAATAGCCTCAGATAAGAGAACTTAAATGACTTTTAAAGCTTGTGTTCTGGGAGACTGACAGAGGACTTATGAAGTGCCTGTTTCTTGGAAGATAGTAAAGCTATTTAGTAGGATTAAATAGGTTATATGTACAGGTGTGTGTGCGTGTGTGTTTATGTGTATGTATACATATATGTATGTATATATGTATGTAAATAACAATAATAACTAAAGAGATTGTTAATTTTGGAGACAGTAATTGATGAAACAATAGTGATGAACAAGAGTGATATAAATGTAGCATTCTAATATGAAGTTCTCAAAAAATAAAATTATTAAACAAAAAAGGAAGTTAAAAAATATCAGGACTAAGAATTAAAATATGATTCTTATCCTTTTAGAATCTATACACCCATCTTATAATGATGAGAAGATACTTTCACAATAATGTAACACATGTAAAATCATAGGCTAATAAAGATAAAAAGCAGTAATATAAAAAGTGGAGGAGGGTGTGGAAGATATGAGTCGCAAATGAAGTCAACTACTAAGAAGGTAAGGATAATGTTGAGTCCCACATTTGCTCCAGTCTGGGAAAAGAATGAGATAAGGGCAGTTGGGAAGGCATGCATCAGAGGACTGTGTGTGGTATTTGTAGAAGATGAACTGTAGGAGCTGGAGAGATGGCTCAGAGGTTAAGAGCACTGGCTACTCTTCCAGAGGTCCTGAGTTCAGTTTCCAGCAACCACATGGTGCTCACAACCATCTACAGTGGAATCCGATGCCCTTTTCTGGTGTGTCTGAAGACAGTGACAGTGTACACATCCACATAAAGTAAATAAATATTTCTAAAAAAATTTTAAAAAAAAGAAGATGATGATGATGAACCACCATGTGCCCTACATATCATGGGGAGCTCAGCATGCCAGGACTGAGAGGCCACTAGGCAGTGACTGCTCTTTAGTTAAGGACACATTTTATGCCTGAGCTAAATATCCTTCAGTTCTTATACCAAGGTAGATGGGAAGACAAAAACACATTTACTTGTTCTGGTTCATAAAACCATTAGCACACACTGAAGAGACATGTACCCTTTGCTTCAGTGAGGGGTTCTACGGTCTTCATAGCTTGTCTGCACTTCTCCAAAAGATTCTACCATCCTTTCTGGAAGATAATGAAGCATGGAAGCTGTGACAAGTCTTTGTAGAATCCCACCTGCTTCCTGTCCTCGTCCCTTCTCTGGCAAATCAGCCATTGCAATGAGCTGGAGAATAACCTTGAAGATTACAGAAAGGCAAAGTGCTTCCGGTAGATCAGCTTCAGGAAACATATGTGCATAAGTCAGGTTGCTGGAGGTAAACAAGGAAGTGGGGGTGGTTAGCCACAAGGTTCTAAAATTGTCATGAGAAAAGGAGAAAATAAGAGATAAGAATGAACCTTGAATGGAGATACATATAAAGGAAGCACATTTGTATAGGTGTTTTTAAAAAAACATGTTGATGAAAAAATTTAAACACTCAATAAAGAGAAATGAAAGCAAACAAAACATCTCAGAACATTATATACAACTGCATTATCACTTTCTCTACCTATTCTTTTTTTTTTAATTTTTTTTCATCTTTATTAACTTGGGTATTTCTTATTTACATTTCAATTGTTATTCCCTTTCCCAGTTTCTGGGCCAACATCCCCCAACCCCTCCCCCTCCTCTTCTCTATGTGTGTTCCCCTCCCCATCCTCCCCCCATTACAGCCCTCCCTCCAACAATCACATTCACTGAGGGTTCAGTCTTGGCAGGACCCAGGGCTTCCCCTTCCACTGGTGCTCTTACTAGGATATTCATTGCTACCTATGAGGTCAGAGTCCAGGGTCAGTCCATGTATAGTCTTTGGGTAGTGGCTCAGTCCCTGGAAGCTCTGGTTGCTTGGCATTGTTGTACATATGGGGTCTCGAGCCCTTCAAACTCTTCCAGTCCTTTCTCTGATTCCTTCAGTGGGGGTACCGTTCTCAGTTCAGGGGTTTAATGATGGCATTCGTCTATGTATTTTCTGTATTCTGGCTGTGTCTCTCAAGAGAGATCTACATCCGGTTCCTGTCAGCCTGCATTTCTTTGCTTCATTCATCTTATCTAGTTTGGTGGCTGTATATGTATGGGCCACGTGTGGGGCAGGCTCTGAATGGTGTTCCTTCTGCCTCTGTTCTAAACCTTGCCTCCCTATTCCCTCCCCTTTTAAAGATGGAGTGCAGCATTTGCATTTTGGTCATCGTTCTTGAGTTTCATGTGTTCTGTGTATATAAGGTAATTCAAGCATTTGGGCAAATAGCCACTTATCAATGAAACATACCATGTATGTTTTTCTGTGATTGGGTTACCTCACTCAGGATGATATTTTCCAGTTCCATCCATTTGCCTATGAATTTCATAAAGTCATTGTTTTTGATAGCTGAGTAATATTCCATTGTGTAGATGTACCATATTTTCTGTATCCATTCCTCTTCTCTACCTATTCTTTGAGTTGATGTCTTTTCCCAAAGCATCATGATGTTCAATATAATCTCCATATTCTTTCCAGGACATTACTAAATTGCACACTATATGTGTGTGTGTATGCCTACTCCTGGGCATATATCCAAAGGATTGTACCAGAGAGATACCTACACGTTCATGCGTTCATGTTTATTGCTTCTCGATTCATAATAGCTGAGAAATGAAAATAGCCTAAATGTTCACCAACTGATTAATAGATCATGAAAATGTGGTGCATATACAAACTATAATTTTACTTATATATTAATTTGAAGATAAATGGATAGAACAGAAAAATATATTTTGAATAGGATGATTCAGATTCAATAGAATAAATGTCATGCATTCTTTCTCTTTCATGTGGGTCCTAGCTTCCACAATTTTGTTCTATTTGTTTAAAAGGTTCAGGGTGGAGGGACAGGGATATAGGCAAGGGAAGGCCAGTTAAGGAACAAAAAAGTGTATATGAAAAGGCATATGGAAATTGACTATTATTTAACCCAATTAAAAACCCCAAAAGAGAGATTGAAGGGAACTCCCCTGCATGGTTCCATAACGGTGCTCCTAGAAGCCATGGATTACTGAACACAGTTCCTAGTGCCAGGCATTAGCTACTTTTATAGGCATTGTTGGTCAGGCAGGCCTGGGATGCCCCTAAAGAATATAGGCAAAAGTCAGTCCTTGAATACCTAACAGATCCAGGAGATGTATGTCTGTTGCTGAAGACAGCACATAACTTGTTTGCAAAATGTAGAGAAATCAAGCTATAATGACTTGGAAATTCCTTGCTTGCTATCCTTAAATTTTCCAGAAGGTTCTCTCAGTGGTCTTAGCCAGCTGTGAGTTCTCCACACTACTTCTATTTTTTTAAAGAGATAAAGTTAGCCAAAACCATCCTAGATGGATTTTATTTAGTTTTTAGTGAGGATGAGAGCTAGAATACGTCACAAGAAGCGTCAGAGAAAGGTCACAATAGACAGGGAGAACAGTCTACTTTTAATGTGGGAAAAATGAAGAGAAAAGTTGCAGGAGCCATCGTTTGGTTATGAGTGAGATTTATGTCTAAATCAAACAAGAGAAAACACTGGTAATTTTTGAAATGGTGACAGGAATAGTATTCAAAATAGAGACCAATCCATGGAAGCAGACATCATCATCTGGATGGACTGAAATGAACAAGCTGAGTCTCTTTGAGGAGATGCTTACACCAGGCTCACCTCTGGTCCTAATAAAGGGAAGATGCTATTCCAGCCAAATGGCCTTCATTTTCACAGTGAAGTAGAAGGAGATCTTGTTTGATAAAAGGGAAGGGTAAGAGCATGGTTGAGATTTCAGAGGTAAATATTTAAAGGTAATTGTGGGCATGAACAGCCAAAAATAAATAGTACTTACCTACAGAATCAGTGACCTTGAATCAATAAATACATTGCAGTTCTCGAAGATTCTCAGAGGAAAAGGGAATTAAGACTTTTGAAAAACAGCATAGAAATCGATAAAAATATTTGATTTTTAGCCATTTGGTACTTAGATGTGTTTCTGGTTTTGTTGCTTTACATTTTTAAAGATGAGAAGACAGGAAAAGAAGTACTGAATTTTGCTAATAGAAGGCAGTGAAAACATTGGTATTATGATATGCTTGGTAAGTGTATGTTGCTTATCACTATGAAAACCTTCAAATAATTATACATGAAAGCTAGATTATCAGAGGTCAAACTTTAAAAAAGAATCTACTGTGCCCAAAATCATCATGTTTTTTTTCTGTCACACTCATAATAACAACATAAGAAATAAGAGGAAGTTGGGAATAAAAGAAAAGCCCACAAGACAAAGAGCTATAATTACCCACCACTATGAATTTCCATTCTCATCATTAAATAGACTTTTATTTGAAAAGTCAGGTAACATTGAAAATTACTAGTATCTTCTGTCATGACTTTATATACTTTTCTTTTTTCTTTTTTCTTTTTTTTCGGAGCCAGGGACCGAACCCAGGGCCTTGCTCTCGCTAGGCAAGCGCTCTTCTGCTGAGCTAAATCTCCAACCCCCTGTCATGACTTTAAAATCTGATTCTGAAGGGGATCATGTTTTTATAAGCAATACATGAGAAAGTTTGTCACCGTGCCCCCATCAGTGCTAGAAAAAAAGGCCTTTATTAATGGATACTGAGTGCTAGTTTTCTAAATCAAAATTTATGTCTTTGTAATTATGATAGCTGACATATATGTAGTACCTATCTTTAAGTACAAATATGTATTATAGAAAGGATCCTGGTTCATTAAGCCTTTGTACCATAACTTTGCAGAAAATTAAAGTGTCCAGGTAACCTTCCAACAGGCATGTACAGAAGAAAGGCATACAGCCAAAGCCTGTAAACTGAAGGCCATTAAACTCTGTCTTAGTCAGGGTTTCTGTTCCTGCACAAAGCAGCATGACCCAGAAGAAAGTTGGGGAGGAAAGGGTTTATTCAACTCATACTGCCCATTGCTGTTCAGCACTAAAGGAAGTCAGGACTGGAACTCAAGCAGGTCAGGAAGCAGGAGCTAATGGAGGAGTGCTGCTTACTGGATTGCTTCCCTTGGCTTGCTCAACTTGCTTCCTTACCAACTAACCTGGGGATAGCACTATCCACAATGAGCCCTCCCACCTTTGATCACTAATTGAGAAAATTCCCTTAGAGCTGGATCTCATGGAGGCATTTCCTCAAGTGAGGCTCCTTTTTCTGTGATAACTCCAGCTTGTGTCAAGTTGACACACAGAACCAGCCAGTACAAACTCCATGAATAAAGTATATAAACAGATAAGTAAATAAAGTCATACCAAATAATGGTCAGTGTTTTGCCAAAAATACAACAGAAGTTACACAGGAAAAGTGACATGCTGTGGTGAGGGATTGGTTTTTGATTTGTGAGTTTTGGGCTTTAGTTTGTTTGGTTTGGGTTTTCTGTTTCATTTTGGTTTTAAGGCAGGGTAACCCTGCTAACATAGAGCTCATTTTGTAATCCAGGCTGGTCTTATACTTGCATTCCCAGTGCTAGTGTTAAAGAGCAGTGGCAGACCTTGAGCAATCAGGAAGGACAGTGGCTTATGACAGTGTTAGCTCTTTGTTGTGCCATTCTTCCAGCTGAGAGGACCAGAGACAGGGATGGACAACCCAGAGAAGGGCACAAAAATACAAAACTGTGGTGTAAGAGACTACTGGAAAATCAGGAAATGGAGAAGAGCAGCAACTCTAAACAGGAAGCCATGGTACAAAACCTTTATGGCAAATGTTGAATTTCCTTGTCACAGAGGGAAGCACATGATGTTATTGTTCTTTAGATAGCTGACTGCAGCTCCAGTATAAAAAATTAACTGCAAAATAGAGGCAAGGAGACATGTTCAAATGTTTTGCTTCTGTTCACTGAACACACAAGCTTGAATGAAGAGTGTTAAGGAAAAGTAAGTCAGATGTGATTTCTAAATTTTTCATTAAGTTTAGTATTGAAAGTAGTACCCATTGATGGTCCAGAGAGAGTTAAGAGAGCTTACAGAGATGACCTCAATGGTCTTTCTAGTTACATAAAAGTTTAGATGTCTCTTGGACATCCGGGAGGTAAATGGACAGTTGCATTAGAGAATCGCAATCTGGAGAAGAGAAAAGAATTTGTGGGTCCTGAACAGGGCTGTCTTTCATGCCACTTGGTGGTCAAGAGCTTGCCCAGTATCTGTGAAGCCCTTGATTTCACATATATTAGGAACTTTTTATTTTAATTATTTTTATTTAAAAATGCATTCATTGTTATGTAATACATCCTGATCACAGTTTTGCCTCTCTTAACTCTTCCCCTTCGTCACCCACCAAACACCAGTCCTTTCTTTATCTTTCTCATTAGAATACAAGGCACCTAAAAAAATAAAACTAAATTAAAATGAACAAGCCAGAAAAAGAAAACAACATAAGAAAAAGAGGCATGGAGAAAGCACAAGAAACATATAAAGAAAACACTCTACATTCACATGCATAGAAGTCCCATTAAAAACACAACACCAGAAACCACAATATACATGCAAAGACCTATAAGGGGGGGAAGAGAGAGAAAGAAAGAGAAAGATGGGGAAGGAGAGAGGGTTAAAGTTGTTCAGACAAAGCGTTGTGAAACAAAGAACTTACAAAAAAAGCAATTTAGTGTGTTTTGTGTTGAGCATCTACTGCTGAGCGTGAGACCTGTCCTTAAAAGTGGTTTGTATGCCCAATGAGATACCACTGGATAAAAATAGCTGAAAATGGCTATCAACTGGAGACAGCTGCTGGGTTAGGGATGGATGGTGGTTTGAGTTCACTTTCCTTCTTAGGGCTGGATACCACCTGACGTAGACCTGTGCAGGCCCTGTGCATGTTGCCACAGTCTCTGAATCCATGTGATGCCGGTCCTGCTGTGTTTAGAAGGCCTTGTTTCCTTTCTGGCATAAATCCCTACTAACTCTTACAGTATCTCTGCCTCCTTTTCCACACAGAGCTCCCTGAGCTCTTAAAGATTTTTACAGAGACAGCCTATTTAGTGTTCCAAGGTCTCTCACTCTCTGCACATTATACTGTTGTGATTCTAATTTTTTTCCCACCTACTGTAGGAGGAACTTTCTCTGATGATAGCTGAGCCACACATTGTTCTGTGAGCATAGCAGAATATCTTTAGGAATCATTTTAAGGCTACAGTTTCTTTAGCAGAACAGTAGTATTTGATTTTTCCCCTATTTCTCTGACCTGTCTAGTTTCAGATTCTAGGCACTCAAACACTGTCAGGAATGGATTCCATCTCATGGAGTAGACTTTAAATCCAATCATATATTGGATGGTTACTCCTATAAGCATTGGGCCAGTATAGCACCATCTTATTTTGCAGACAGGTCATTATTATAGATTGAAGGGTAGGTAGCTGCATTGGCATTTACCTCTCTCCCTTTGGTACCAGGCAGAGCACCTTGAATGAAGAAAATGTTATATATTTACATAATGGAATATTACTCAGATCATAAAAAACTGAAATTTTCAGGTAAATGGAGCTAGAAAAAAACTATTCTGAATCAGGTAATCCAGATTAAAAAAAAAGACAAATATTATGTGTATTCTTTTATTTGTGGATGTTAGCTTTTAAATCTTCAGTAAGCAAGCTCTACAATCCATATAACCACAGATATGACACACAGTGCAAGTGACTGGAGGAGGGATATAGCTCCCTAGGAAAGGGGCATAGTTAGTTATGTGTTGGGTATGGACTAGAAGAGCATCAACATGGGAAGAAGAAAGGGAAAAGCTGGTAAGAGAGGGAATAAATGGAGGAAGAGCTAAAACTAAAGCCATTTGGAGGGTTCATATGGAAACCTAATATAGTAGAAGCTTCTTAAGATATATACAAATAAAACTGAAACCATCAAATAATGGGGGAGGGAAAAACAAAGTAAAAACAAAACGTCTCTCATCACCAAATAAAACCTCCAGTTCCACCTGTGGGCTACATCCTTCTAATGGAGTTGCTGGCCAAAGGAGCACCATGGAACCCCACCCCCAACAACCCCAGCTATTTCTAAGGTTGTTGTTTGCTCTCCACAAACTGATGTTAAGACACCACCCACACAACTCTCTGAACAAAGAGAAGTCTAGCTGGTGCCTACCTAGAGTTTTCACCCCTACTGACTAGGGTTCATAGTCCTGGAAAGAATGTTTTAAAGGAGTTTGAAATCCACTTTTAAAAGTCTTGATCACCTAGCTAAGAAATGTGACTGGAGAAGAAACAAAGGTCTATAGAGAACTCCATCATTAAGAGGCCCAACCAAGAAAGAAGTATACTGCTTAGTTTTAACTGTCAACTTGAAACAACCTAGAATCTCCTGAGTAGAGAGTCCTATTGGAGGAATTATCTAAGTCAGACTGGTTCATGGATATGTCTGTGGTAAACTGTCTTTTTATTGACATGAGTGACCTAGTCTATTTGGGGTGGTACCTAGTGCCTAGGAAAGTGGTCCTAAGCAGTGCAATAAAGGAGAAAAGGTAACTGAGAGCAATCAAGCAAGATGTATTTGTCTTTCAGCTTGACTATAGATATGAGATGACCAACTGTTGGTGTCTTGCACCAATTTCTCCAAAATGGTGAGCTATAACTTGGAACTATAAGCCAAGTAAATCTTTCTCTTGCTTATGTTGCTTTTTGGCAGGATATTTTATCATAGCAAAACAAAACAAAAACCTCAAAATAAACAAACAAAACAAATCTAAAACAGGAGTCTAGCCATGGAGGCTAATGTAAAACAGGAAGCCAAAAGGACATGTTTACTTATCAGCAAAAGGGGAAGGTTTTTTTAGATGTATACCATGACAAGAAGAGGATAAGGAAGAAGAGCTGGTTTCTTCTATGAGTCTGTGATTTGGGTATTTGTACCTCTAATGGTAAGTAGCACCATTTAGTTGATCCAGTGCTGTAGAGTGCTGACTCAATTGAGCCACAAGAGGAAGGGAATGAGGAAGTGGAGACAAATATGTACAGCACCACTAGGATTTGCCTGGAAGACATAGATTTACGAGTTCACGTGGACGGCCAGGTGTGCTAAGAGCTCAGGGCAATGGGTCAGACCCTCAACCTCAAGTAGAAGTTATGCTACAAAATAACTGAATTACATTTTGATGTTATCTAGAGTATTTTCTAAGTGTTACTTAGCCTCACACTATTAATTTTTGTAAAGCAATAATATTGCAGTTCACACAGTTTTGGGTATTGGAAAAGTGTCAGAATCAATTGTTGGAGAAGCAGCTTGGGAGCTAAAATGGGTCCAGAGATGACTCTAGAAGTATAATACAGGCTTGTGATGAGATTCTCACCTCTCATAAGGGACAGAACTTCTGGAAAAGAAAATTCTCTTTTCATAATCATATAACTTATTATAGAAGAAACCAAGGAAAAAGTGATCCCAACTAATTTCATCTGAAAACTCGTGTGACCCACACCTCGAAATGCTTTCTGCATGGCTTCTGTTCAAGGTCAGTATATACAGCGTCCATGAAATGAATGTCACACCAAGTAGAGCTATTTCAGAATAGTAAATTATGTTGCCATTGAGCTTTGAGATAATGGTTTATTAATACCAAGAGCAGAAAGGACAAAGGGGGGGAAGGAGAGCATGAAAATGATTGCTCACATGTGTGCCTGCACAGAGCGAAATGCTTTAAAAGGCATCATCTTTCAGTTCTCATAAGAGGTCTTTCAAAGCTAATTTTTTTTTTACAACAAGGTAAAAGGCAGGCTCAGACAAGTCATTTCCTTAAAATAACACATTATATACGGATTCAGTATATATATGACCTAACCAAGTTCTAACTACAGCAATAAAGTATAACGTGATCACAAAACTAGCAAAATGGCATTAGGCTCTGGTGTGCTCCTCTACTTCCTGGTGAGTTTGGTAGTGGTGATAAGTTTGTTTGCTTTTAAAAGAAATCAATTTTGTATAAATCCTTAAACTTCTGCTAAACCATGTCCACTTAAGCTTAGGTGTGAGTGCTTGTCATAGGCATTCATGAGAGCACGAGATATAATGAAAGAAACAGCCCACCCAGTTTGAAATACATCCAAACTGTGAAGAACATGGGACAAGGACGTAAGTAGCATATCTGTACTCTATTAGAGGAAGTTACATACGTAAGTGACTTCTGTTCCTAAAAAAAAAAAATCTTAATAGGTTTTTGCTTGGTTTTATACCTAGAAGACTGGCCATCCCTGCCCAGAGAGCAGTTCTCAGGAGTTCTGTGCCCAGGGAAGGCCTGACTATGGTTAGAGAACACTATCTTGTATGAGTAGACACTTTTCATGGAACACTGACAACTCAGGCCACTTTAATTCACAAAGAGGAATACAAAGGGTAAGAGGCAGACAATTCTAAGGATGAGCTTGCTTCTCCCTGAATACCTGTATGATTCTTCCCTTGTCTTACAGACACAGAAAGCTGATTTATTCTCTCTCTCTTAGACAGTTCTCTGTGCAGCCCAAGTCCAGCATACACAAGAGGTTTGTCCAGCACGTTCAAGCTCACTTATTCATGGAAAGTTCTGTGAAGTATAAATCTTTATTTCAGATGCTTCTTGTTCAAAATCTGAGGTAAGACTTACATGGTGCAATAGGTGCTCAGAGAATGAGAGGAATCAGCTTTCGTAATCTGGAAAGTGAAATACAAGATCAACTGGAAAGATCTGACCAAAGGACCATGGCTAAGGCACTGATTGTTCTTCTGATCTCTGACCCCATGATCAGATTTAGTTTCAACAACTCTTTGCATGTGCTCCCCAGTACAAGCTTGAAATTTTTATTTTCTGTTCTTATGGAGCAAAGTAAAGCTATGTAAACTATTCAGAACTGTTTATGAAAGAAGTCTAATGTTTAAAGTCCAGATGTGCCAATATATTGGGGTTTTAATGAAATTCAAAAGAGCAGTTTTCCTAGACTTAGTTGGTACAAAACCGTATTTATGTTGACTTTCATGTTTAAACATGAAATATTTTTGTCAACTAACAAGGCTCTTAGGGCTCTACTTCATAAACTGGTAGCTTTATCATATGCTTATATCATAGAAATAGCTTTTTCCTCATTAGGTAAGAAACAACCTATCTCCTAGCCAAAGAGTCTAGGATAATTGACAGGTTAGTGAGGCACAAGAGATAGACAAGAGATACATGCTTCAAAAAAACTGAAAATGTGAAGAAAATACATTTAAAGACATCAGGGATATGAACATAGCTTGGTAACTGTTATTTCTTGCTGGGTACCTACATAAAAATTGTTGAAAAATCCTGTCTATTGTAGAAGACTTGAGTTTATACAATATAAACATACAAGGTTCTACATTATACCTCTCCCCTTTAAATTTATACTGGACTTTTATTACCATGACTAAAAGTTATTTTACATAATCCATAAAATGCAATCTCAAGAAGTAACATTTGTTACTTCAGAATTAATGGAGATTATAATTTATAACTTCACCTTCATGTAAAATACCTCTTACAAGAAAGGTTATTTTGAACAGGGTTAGAAGTTGACCTGCATCCTATTATTAAAAGATAAAGATGTATTGGAGCTGGAGTCCTAACAGCCAGTTTCTCCCAGTGTTCCCTTATTTAGAAACAGTGTCAGTTTGTTCAGATGTGCTTATTCCAGGGTAGGTATGTTTGGAATCCAATGTAAACAGTATGCTTATTAAAAATGAATTTGCGCAAAAGTTCATAGAGCTAAAAATATTCGGTGGAGGTTAGGAGACAGTCCTCCCTTGATCATCTTTCAGAGGGCTGCTCAATACATTAACACCGCAGATTGGTAGAGAGTTGTAAGATTAAGCTGTATTTTTAATCCACACAGGTTGTAGTTTGTTGTTGCAGAAGCCCAACCCAGCCAGTACAGATGGGAAAGCACTCCTGGTGAGTGGGTTAAGGAAACGCTACCCCATTGGTAAATCCATAAGAATGTAAGTTGATATACTGTGGAACAAAGTTGTATATACTCATATGTATAAGTTAAAATCAATTAAATTTGAATGTTCCTCCCTGTGGAGAAAGACCTGGGAACACTGACTTACTTCATCAGGATTCCAATTTTCCAACACAAAAAAAAAATTTAGGGGGGATAGGATGAAAATCAGAATGTACCAGGACAGGAAAAGTACCATGAGGAGAAATAAGAGTCTAAGCTACACATGACATGAGAATCCAATGGGCCCATTGCTATGGGAGATCTTTAGAAACCATTGGTTTTGTGTACATATATTTGTGTGTGCATGTGCCTGTGTCTGTGCCTGTGCCTGTGTGAGTGCGTGCGTAAGAACCTGACCTGTAGCACTTTGGAGCACATACAGTTCTAAGCCTGGAAAGAGAGATGGTACTATTATTTGTCAATACACATGAGCTGAGTGAAAGATGTATGTATGAAGCCCATGTAGTTGGCAGAGACTTCTGTTCTTAATCCCAGTTCCTGATGAGCAGCAAAGGAAGTGGACCCAGAATCAGGAACTTGTATCACTTATAGATATTATGTACATTGAGTTTCTTGATTCCATATTTCAGCAAGCAATCACCTTGAATTATGACCCAGAAGTGTCTTTAAAATAGATGTATACATATCTCCCAGATTGGAACAATTATTTGTGAAGAATCTTCACAGACAAGACATCCTGATATTCGATTAGGGATAACGAAAACATAAAAAATATAAACACTAACATAAATGGTTTTCTGATTTGTATGCAAAGATGGATATAATACTAGGGTACACTTTAAGTACACTTAAGACATAAATATTAATGTACAAAAAGATCATTTAGCAGTTAAAAGCTCTTACAGATGAACAAGATTTGGTTCCTAGAACCTACATGGCAGGTCACAACCATTTATAAGTCCAGTTCCAGGAGGACAAAATGCCCACATGTATGTGGTGTACATAAACTCATGTAAGCATAGACATGATTATAAAAATTAAAATTTAAATGATAGATGTAAAATTAATTATTATAAAGGCAATGACATTTAAAACAACGCATTGTAAACAAAAGACTTTTTTGACTATTTTGCAATTACTCATCAAAACCAACTAAAATATTAAGCAAAAGAAAGAAAGAAAGAAAGAAAGAAAGAAAGAAAGAAAGGAAGGAAGGAAGGAAGGAAGGAAGAAAGAAAGAGAGAAAGGAATCCAAGCTAAAATGCTTGAGACCATCTGGACAAACATGCTTATGTTCACACTGAGAGAGATAGACTCTTCTGTCTTAACAATCTTATGTCAGGTACTGCCAGATAGTTAATGAATAGTGTATCTCTTGGAGTCAGGAGCTGTCGTTGTGAATTTTCCCCCAAGTTATTCCCAGAGGCATCAGGCATTCCACAGGCTCACCACATGTCAAGGTCTGTTGGATGGTAAAATCAACTATGTATTTCCTTATTTGGTTATTCATTTCCAAAAGTCTGGAAAAAAATCCACTTCCTACATCATGAGTCGATGAAATTTGCTTCAAACATTAATGCATTTACTGATCACTTCCTGTGAAAAAGACGTGATTTAAGAGTTTTACTCAGCTGCTGGATGAAACCTCTCGGAAGACAGTTATGGTAGGCTCCTGTTTACAAGCATAGCAGAGTATTATTAATAGTGTCAGGGGTTGGCTCTCTCCTGAGATGGTCATTGCTTGGCCATTCCCTCCATCTTGGTTCCATTGTTTTATCCCTGAACTACTTGTAGGCAGGACAAATTTTGGGCAGAATTTTGTGGGATGGTGGTCCCCCTCCCTCCACTGCAGCTGATGGAAGCAGATGCAGACACCCACAGCCAAACATAAGCAGAGTTCAGGGAGTTCTGTGAAAGAGTAGGGTAAAGGATTGAGGGAGCCAGAGGGCTCAAGGACACCACAAAAAACTTACAGAGTAATCTAACCTGGGCCCAGGGAGGCTCACAGAAACTGAACCACCAACCAGGCCTTGGCTGGTCTGAGGCCCCTATACATATGTGGTAGATGTACAGCTTATTCTTCATGTGACTTCCGTAACAATTAGAGTTGGGGCTGTCTTTGACTTTGTTGCCTGCTTTTGGTTCCCTATCCCACAGCTGGGCTGCCTTGCCTGGCCTCAGGGAGAGATGTGCCTAGTCCTGCTATGACTAAATGTTTCAGGGTGAGTAGATACCCACGGGGGGGGGGGGAGCATCTGAGACTAGAGAGATGGGGGAATAGGAGAGGGGTATAAGAGTAGGACTGGGAGGAGATGACGGAGGGGGGCTTCAATCAGAATGTACAGTGAATCAAACGATAAAATACAATTAAGAGTTTTACTCAGATTGCCTTTTTACATCCTCAAGCCAACTTTCATGAGAATTCCTTACTACATTCCCTTAGGGGGTGGGCAAACTGAAGCCCCAGACAGTCTAATATCTTTTCTAGTCACACAGTAAGTAATCATAGAGCCCAGGATCCCAGCATTGCAGCCTGTCCGAACCAATCTCATAAAAACTGACACACACAGGTCAGACAGGTAAAAGCTCATGTGAACCTCACTTAAGGATCTACAGGTAACATTATAAAGACTGAAAAGGTTATATTTATGTATTTAGAAATACATACACACATACATACTTATACACACACACAGACATACAGATACACACATACACACACACACAACAATTAAAAGAGAACACAATTTTGAAAGAGAGTAAAAGGGAGTATAGACGGAAGGATTTGGAAAGAGGTAAGGGATGGGAGAAATAATATAATTATAATTTCAAAAATAAATTCTCTAAAAAAAAATCTATGTACTCAACAATCCTTGAGGTGTCTATTTGAATATTTTTCTTCTGGGCTTAGTCTGGTCATTTTTTTTTTTTCTTTTCGGAGCTGAGGACCGAAACCAGGGCCTTGCGCTTGCTAGGCAAGCGCTCTACCACTGAGCTAAATCCCCAACTAGTCTGGTCATATTCTCAAATCTCCTTTGTCAAGATGTTCAGACAAGCTTGGTATTTTATTTTGGTGGCTAAAGCCAGATGCTTAGAAATGGGTTGGGTGTAATGATTTGATACAATTGGAGCACGACACATGGGCCTGTCACCCTGTAGGAGGTACAATGGAGAGAATATGAACACTAATTCTATGGCAACAAAGCTTTATCTCTAAAATTGAATAATTTTTATTTAATTGTATTTGGTATATGACAAATCATAGATGTATGGGAAAATAATTTTAAATCATCAATAACAAGAAAAATAGGTATAACTCTCTAGCTATCATCATGATGAATAGTCTTGATCTGAAAGCATAAGAACTTCCATAGCTTGCTTTGATGATGGACTCTACATACACATGTGTATATGTATGCATGTGCTCTTGCATGATATAAGTGTGCAATAGCATGTAAGTTTGAGTACACATAGTTGTATACATAGATGAGATGTAGCTAGAGGTGGAAGTAAAAAAATGGCTATGTGTTTACAAGTAGATAAAAATGAGACCAAGACAAAGCTCTAAGTATGATATTAAAGGTAGATTCAGAGATCTTGAGGAGAAAAGAGGCTGTTGGCGAGTGAAATTTGGACCAAAAATAATTGCGCACGGGTCGGGTAAATGAATACTACTTTCTGATATCTCTGGCCCATTCTGCTCTGTTTTAAAATACACATAATGTTTGTAGAATATGACTAGGAAGGGTTATGGACACAACAGTAAATCATACTACATTGTACCTTGAAAAAACCAGTTGTCACCAATAGATCATATACTATATAAAATCTTACATGTCAACGAACGTACATTTTGCCAGCACACTATGTGTGTGTGTGTGTGTGTGTGTGTGTGTGTGTATACAATTGTTTGGCATTCTCCATGTATCCAGTGTTTAGGTCTGTGGCACAAATGACGTTTCTAAAGGTTGACTTTGGGTCATAATGCATACAGACTTCAAAGTTTTTAGGAAGTGGGAATGTGGGAGATGAAGAGAGATCCAGTGACTGTGGAAACAAAGACTAGACAGTCTTTCTTGGAAGGCAGTGCTTTCTGTCAAACAATCCAAAACTATGTACTAAGAACTGGGATCCATATCTTCTCTAAGAAGCAACCTTTTTATCAAAGATAGATGTGGATGGGAAACTCTCTCAACATCTCTGGCCTTGCCTACAGTGTGCGAGGCTGCCTGAACTGTGTAAAACTTTTTTCATATGTAATCTTGAGCCTCTGTCAGGAAAAATGCCTTCTACTCCCAATCCTTCCTAGTCTTCTCTAATGTCTGAGGTAAGTCCTTACTTACTGATGTCACACCCTGGTGCTCTACAGAAAATCCCTTAATCGTGGGCAGGAGGAGCAATTTGCAGCCAGAAGCCAGCATGGCAGGGTCTAGAAAGGAAATTGTGTAGTTTTCTATTTGTGAAAAATGGATTTTTCAGTTCCAGAACCATCAGCTCACTTTTGTCTTGCTCTATAAAATGAACAGCTTACTTAATAAAAAGCAATGAAGCTACATGGTAATTAGCCTTATATACAAAACGTCTGACATGCAACTTTAAAAGAAGAAATGTTTGCTTCGCTCACAATTGCAGAGATCTTGAGTCTGTGGTTAGTTGATCTCTCTCCCATGACTTTGGGCATGTGAGAAGGAAAAATGTTATGGGGGTGCATTTGAGGGAAGAAGCTTCTCCCTTTGTGGCACCATCAGTTCTGACTCTCTGGACGAGTTTCATAGGACTCTCAAAGGATCACACCAGTGCTCAGGGATTTGCTTCAATTTTAATGGCTGACTATATATAATGAATTGATATGAACCCAGTAGGCAGTCATTTGTTCACCCATTTCTGTCCCTGTGGCGCAGACAATAAGGAACCCAAAATAGAGTTCTGAATTTTATTAGAGAATATATCTAAAATACATTATCCATTAGGTTATGGTAAGTTATCTGAAGGGAAATATACTCTGTATCACAACTATATCAATTTTTACATCTTCATTTACACCTCTAGAAATCAAAAGTCACTAAGTTACAACATAATTCATATTTAAGAATAACTTTGCTACAAATATATAAGCTTTTTAAAAGTTTTTCTTTAATATAAGATCTTGGAATAGTGAACATTCATCTAATTAATAACCATAAAACTATGACTGTTTTACCTGATTTGCCTAAATTGCCTCAGTTTGTCTCATGATGTGGATTTGTAATCAATCATTCTACCTTATATGGTTTTAAAAATAGCATTTTAATAAACAGGCCTGAGTACTCATTATTCTATGGCTGTGGAGAAGCAAGAGGCCATATCTGTTCTTTGCATTGCATTGTTGTGGCTGAGAAAGGATGCCCTAAGTCAACCACCAGCCTGCCACCATGCTACCACCACATGAGACACCTGGGTCTTCCTTTTCACATTTTATTAGTAAGCACAATGGGTGAGAGGTAAAAAGGCCTACAATATCAGATGCAAAGTCGGGATCTGAATCACCAAGGCGGAACTGTGCTTAGCTACAGAGAGGCAGCCACACTTGTGCTTTTTGGACCCCAGCTGCAGGGTCATTTTATTTAAAGGACGCCTTGATCTTTCTGTTCTTCAGCGGCTGAGCTGGACGCCAGTTGTCCACCATCAGTTCTTCAGCCTCCCCCTCCGAATTGAAGTTCAGTTTACGGAAATGAGACATCTAAAAACATAATGTAATTTTACAAAGTTAGTTTCAGGCTGGAGAGATGGCTCAGCGGTTAAGAGCACTGCCTGCTCTTCCAGAGGTCCTGAATTCAATTCCCAACAACGACATGGTGACTCACAACCATCTGTAACAGGATCCGATACCCTCTTCTGGTGTGTCTGAAGTCAGCAACAGTGTATTCATATACAAATAAATAAAGAGTTTTAAAAAATTAAATAAATAGAGTTTTAAAAAATTAAGTTTCAATTTAAATTCAGCCTCCAAAACTGGATGGTGGTGGTGCACACCTTTGATCCCAGCACTTGGGAGGCAAAGGCAGACAAGAAAGGAAAAGAAAAAGAAATGAAAATTAAAAAAAATTACCAACTAAATGCAACCCCTACGTGAGAAATCTGTTTACGTAGAATATACAAAAAGGTCTTTCTTTAAATAAAAATTTTCATGAGCTTGCTTTTCTTGCTTTCCTTTTAAGTTGAATAAAAATCTGTAAATACCTATGACATGTAAAGCAATGTATAATTTTAAATACATATTAAGGTTTTGTTTTCTATCCCAGAGAAGACAAAGTACATCAAGTGTTGGGTTGGGTAAAGGAGCAGGCTTTCCTGCTCCCAGGAAGAATGAAATACTGATCTCACATTTAGACATTTAGACCTTCAGGTTGCATTGGGGTTCTGAGACAGCTGAACCCATGAACTGGCTGTGTTTTATTTTCCTTTGAGCCAGTTCTGGTGTCCTGGCTCAACATAGACATGGGCAGATTCAAATGTGAAAAGTTCTGCTGTAACACTCAACGGATCTCTCTCTCTCTCTCTTTCTGTCTCTCTCTCTGTCTCTCTCTCTGTGTCTGTCTCTGTGTCTGTCTCTGTCTGTCTCTGTCTCTGTCTCTGTCTCTCTCTCTCTCTCTCTCTGTGTGTGTGTGTGTGTGTGTGTGTGTGTGTGTGTGTGTGTGTGTGCTCATGTGTTTGTGGATATATGTGCACATGTGGGTGCACATGCACTTGGAAGCCAGTGATCAGCCTCAAATACTGTTCAGTAAGTGCTGGGGCCATTTGCTTTTTCAGAGAAGGTCTTTCATTGGCCTAGAGCTTGCCTAGGGGGGGCTGGCTAGCTTGTGGGCTCTAAGAATCCATCAGTCCTCACTCTCCTAACATTGGGATTACAAATTAACATGAATATACCCAGTGTTGTCACATGATGTCTGGAGTTTGAACCCATGTCCTAGTATTTCTAAGATAAGTACTTTGAAGATTGACTGAGCCACTTCCCAGTCCTAAAACATTTTGATCAGTTGATATAGATAGCTCCATTATGGTCCCTTTCCATGACTCACATTATATTCAAATGTCAATAACATAACTCATCAGTTTAGGATCAGAGACAAGGCTGTGTATAGAAAAGTAAGGTATCAGAATACAACAGATTGTTTATCCTGTATATCAACCAACCACTCCTAGCACTCATACTTTCTCTTAAACTAATATCAGTTTGCTGTCCCAGAGAAGACAAAGTACATCACAATAGACAACTGTAATAAGTTTTAATTTTTCATGCTAACACTGTCTCTTGCTGAAATCTGACTTAGAAATGGGCAAGGAGCAAAATGCTAGTCAGCATGAGGGGAAGATTTGTTGAGCATCGCTGATCTTTAGAACAAGGCTTCTGTGTTCCTGGGGAATCAGTGGAAGGTGCCTCAGAGGTGGGAGTGCCTGGATGTGACACTCAAGAGTATTTTCAACCACCTAGCTTGAACAGAGCCAAGAAGCATAGCAAAACAAACAGAATCTCAAAAGAAGAACCAGAGCTGTGACTCTGAGCTATACAGAAGACCTCCAGATCCTGTGCACCATAACACGCAATTCATATGTGTAGTTTCACACTATTTTCTAAGATAAAGGGCAAATTCATTGCCTATAGCTTTCTATCTGTATTTGGTCTAGAGTGTGTACAGACAATAAGTCTACCTATCAAAGGAGCTATTGATAGGAGACTTTGAAATATCTGAGCTGTTCTTAGTGGAGACATCAAAGGAATGCTGATATTTTGCACCATATCTCAAGCACCACGTCTACAACAAGAAGTGGCATTTTAATCTTTTCCTTGTGCTACTTCATGCTGCTTGCTCAACTGTTAAAACTCCCGGTTTAATTTTCAAGCCACATACCAGGCAAACATACTGTTTTGTGGCCCACTTTGACTACACTACATGTGAGCTTCTAGTTGTATATTGATTTCCTCAAAGAACAAGTATGAATTAATTTTATGATCAACACATCAATATTCTAACAGAGAGCACAGAAAAGAAAATATGTTGCCAGCCACACCTGGTGCTGCCCAAGGAACTTCATGGAATGCACTTCCATTTTCCGGTGCTTACAGTTTTTATCAGCAAATTCCAGACAGTGAAATAAACTCTGGCAATGTGAACTTTCTTGCATTTTACAGGTCTGAATGCTCATGATTCCAAAAAGTTCCAGGTTTAAGTTACACAGATACTCAAATAATTGTCACTGAAAACTGTCTTTTATATTACTGGGATCTATCTGCCTTTTGTCATTCTCAAGAAATGTCCATTTCCCACATTTCAGCTTTATGCTCAGAGTGTCAGGAGGACTGTCAGGATTCAGAAGTACATCTCACACTCACAAGTGACAGCTAAATTCTTATGTCAGTGAGCAGGAGGCTGGGACTTATCACTGACATCTATGTGACTTTCAACATGAAATCTCATTTTTCAAAGCTTCTATTTCCTCCTGCCTGTTAAAAAAAGAACAAGCTAATAAGCAGATATCATTCTCATATAATCCTCACAATAACCAACACTTTCACAGATTAGGAACCTATCTGAGTACTGCCGAAGGTGTTGACGAATACCAGCAAATCTTTACTAACTGCCAAGCACTCTGTGACACCAGCCACAGGGTAAGACATCACAGGAGGATTAAATCCCAGACCTGACTGCGAAGAGCAGCTTTTCTGCCTCCACTGAAAGAAAACTCTCCCTAGAAAACCAACCTGCTCACTGCTGACAGTAATGGGTTCCTTGAGCACTATCCAGGTCACACATTCCAGCAGGGGCGGAGTGGTCAGAGAGCCAGGATATGTCCAGTAGTCCAAGTTTCCAGGAAGAAGGGAGCAAGGATCAAAGTTAGCAAAGGCTGCACGTTTCCCCTGCAGACCAAATGCATGGAAAACAGTCAGCACTAGATCTGCACTAGGAAAGATTATCATTCACAAGTCTAGTCTCCTCTTACTGCAAGACTTTTGTGCAGGGGTTTCTAGTCTACTGACAAACAAAATGAAGAGAACCAGCACTAGACATTTTGTTTGGACACATAGATTGGCAAGTGAGAGCATGAAAAATTACATATTATGTTTCATCTTGTCATCCAAACAGTTCCTTAGGTTTTTCAGTGCCCTTAACTGATTACATCTGGCATCTTAAGCCATATTGTTACCACTAAAATGGTAAATATAATTAGGTTGCAATAACAGAAATATAGGATCTTTGACAATAAGGTGATAATTTTGCAATGACATTTCACAGATCCATTAGAATTAAAGCACACTGTTCAGCTCTGGACATGGCACTTTCAAAGCAGTAACTGTGGGTGGAAATGTGAGATTTCACACCAGTGTTTTCTTTAGAAGGTCACTGTGAGACGAAGCAGTATAAGAATAAATAAAGGGAACTAGAGATAATTAGCAATCAGGAGCAAGAACAGGACCATAAGGAAAATGCATCAGGGTTATCACATGTGATTCAATGAGGGGAATGATAGGTGCAAAGATTTACTTTTTTTTTTTTTTTTAGTATTCAACACAATATTTTTATTGCTTGTTTTGGAATTCCATATAATATAACCCAGTCAATTTCACTTCCCAATCTTTCCAGGTCCACAGCCCACTCTTGTGACCTCCCTAAAAGAAAAGGAGGAGATAAAACAAAAAACAAAAACAAATCTAATTTGTGTTGCCTATTTGTGTTGAGTTTGGTTAAACTTCCAATGACCAGCTCTGTAACAACAGCAACAGCAACAACAGCAAAACCTGAGTTCTTTCCCACTCCCCTTGCTGTCAGAAGTCACAAAAATTGTAAAGAGCGACGCACCAGGATGTCTACCACAAGTTTAAGAGTAAAGATTTACATTTAGTAAGCTGGCTGCTACGTCAGCTTGAAGATGAGCCTTGGGTAGCCAGCCTGCCATGTGACCAGTCATTGCAAGTGGATGCTCAAAAGCCTCACCACATTAGTGCTACACAGAGGATTTAAGTCCAGGATGGATGAACTCAGGTCATGGAATATGAGTTTCCATGGAGCAGGCCTTTGTCCATCCCACACATCTCCGGATCTCTTGGGTTAGTTAGCATCGTGATCACAACATAGCAAGCTTCTCACAGCACTTTCTACATGAATCATAGGGTGGTTTGTTCAGAGGAGTTTTCTGACTCTTTGATGTTCTCTGGTTCTTGCATATGTATGCTTCTAATAGTAAATCATTATAAACCACACTATTTACCAGAATTAGAGCCTACTCTGCAGGAAAAAAATCATTATATATAAGCAATTATTTACTTCAGTAAACTGTTCACCCAAATACTATGTCATCAATAAGTCTGATCAAAGGAAGTTTTTAAAATCAAGATATTGAATGAGTTACCTTTGTTTTAATGGAATGCAGTGCTTCAGTGATTTTCTGAAGGCCTTGTGAGGCAGGTCCAATCTGCAGAAAAGCAGGGGTTATAAGGCCTTATGAGTCAACAGGTACCACAACAATTTTGGGTTTTTTGTTTTTGTTTTTATTGGTTATTTTATGTATTTACATTTCAAATGTTATCTCTCTTCCCAGTATCCCCGCCACAAACCCCCTAACCCTTCCAACACTATCAAAAATTGCTCAAAGAAGAACAAGTAAAATCTACCCCTAGACATCTGTGACTTGTAAACACTGACAACACCTGTTTTGGCAGCTGTCACTGAATCCTTAACCCACCTCAGCTTCTGACTCTGTAACTCATTTCCCTGAATTAGCTTGCTATCACCCTATCACCACCAACTGCTAAGCTCAAAGAAAAACATCTTACCTCAGTGGATGCCTTTGAGGAGCTCACGCTCTTGTCTACCCTACTACATACACTCTCTCCCTGTCCCCACCCCCCCCACCCCCAGGCCTTTCTAGCAGTCTCTTGACTCCTGTTTCTTTTCAATCATTAGTAACCATGGCCCAAGTGCTGGGAAGCCCCACACTAGCTGTTTCTCAGGATTATATCCCGAGCACGAGCACTTTTATCACGTTTCTCTTTCCGCTGCCTTTGGATGACTTAAGGAGCTCTGAAGCTTCCATTTCAGCATGAGATACTCGAATGTCCACCCCACAGTGTTCTACACTCCCCTTTACAACTTGCTAGGGGCAGCTCAACTCAGATCCCATAGTTTCTGAAATTTTTGCCAGTGATGAAGTCCTGTGTTAGAACCACCCCATCAGGACTCAATTTCAATTTGGCATTGTCTATCCCAAAAAAACAGAGTAATAATCTTCACTGAAGGTTCAATTTAAACAAATTATATCCTATCAGCCATCTTCAGTTTAACCTTGTCTATTCTTCACATTAATATCTAACCGATTTCTAAGTGACATACCCCAAAATGTCTCTCACATATTCATAAGGAAGGCATAGAATGATGAAGGGAGAATTAAACCTGAAAATACTTAAATACCAGAAGCATTTCCTCAGATTTTTTGTAGAATGTTCTTCCTGTTATAAACATTCTGTCTAGTCAATCACCTTAACAAAAACAAAACAAAACAAAACAAAAATCAACCAAAAAAAAAAAAAAAACCAAGGGTTTAGGCAATTAACTAACCTTCAAAAAAATACCCAAAACAGCCAGTCCATCTGGGTGCTGCACAGCTTTTCCAAAATCCCCATATTTGGTGTTCCAGTGAACCAAGTGAAGCTAAAGTCATGGGAGACAAAACCACAGTAAATGATTCACAGGATAAAAGCCACCAGATCTTACCTAATGACTACTCTTTCCTTTATAGGTAAAGGTTATTACAGATAAAATGTGGATAATTTTAAGCAAAACTTCATTTAATTCTATACTGGTTATACTGGTTATACACATCACTTCAAGAGCACTGCTAAGACAAGGACATGTAGAATTTTTAGAAAGGGCAGATTTTATTTATGAATTTATAGTAAAATAAACTCAATGCTATTCTTACAGCCTTAACTGGATGGTGACAAACACCTAAGAAACGATGGAAGATCCTTCGCAGAGAGTTTGTTTACTCAGTACGGGATGGACTTACAAAAAAACTTTGAAAATTAATACTAAAAATGGATTTTCCCTGTAAACAAGAGATGATCTTACCTCTGCAGCATATTTTTTTTTGTTCACGGTGTGCTCAGAGCCCTGGCCATCAGATGAGCCCCAGTGAAAGTGAAACTGGATCAATCTGTAGGAGCCACTGAGGGGTCCCTCTTTCAGCACTAGAATTATAATGTGTGCATGTAATGTCTCTTTATACATAACATACACACATGCACTCACGCACACATACACACAGAAATTAAAACCAGACAGACTTAATATAGTGCCAACTAAAGCTATTTCAACTGTTTTATTTTCCTATGTGCTAGCTGGTAGAAGACAGATGCCTTGTCCATCATGGCTGGGCTTTATCACTGGTATGTCTCCTATAGATAAAGATCCAGAGAGAGAAGGTTTACAATTAGTAAAAGGACTAGTAGAATGATCAATCTATGAACCCAAGGACCTGTTTTCTATTTGGCCCAAAGATTGTCCTGACTTCCTGCCAGTTAAACACCGTAAATATTATAAATTTAACTATACTTATGCTAACTGGCTCTGTCACCTGAAAACTTGTATCAAACCTCTAGGCCTTCCTAACCTGTAAAATATGTGCACCCAGTTATTTATTTCACTAATAATCATCTGTATCATCTCTAGCATCTGTATGTTTTAGGTGCTTTGTCTTCTACAAACTAAAATCTAAGTACAGGAACTATACTGGATTCTCCCTCCTGGAATTAGGAAGGCTTTACTAAATCATCATAGAGGCCACATGCTTCAATTCCTCCATTCATAGGTACTTGACCAGTATGACTTGGAAGAGGATTATAATAGAAGTAAACAACTAAAACTTTTGCTTACTCGCATGTATCTATGATATTTAAACAATATAGTCAAATGTTCTCAGAAGTCACTCAGTTCTGCTCACTTATTTTCTCAGGACTGAGATAAAAGCATCTGTTACTTGGGTACATTTTTTTTGTCCTTAGACTATAGTTCTATAAAACAATGAGCTTAACTCCATGGTG
This sequence comes from Rattus norvegicus, assembly GCF_021556685.1. Classification (NCBI taxonomy): domain Eukaryota; kingdom Metazoa; phylum Chordata; class Mammalia; order Rodentia; family Muridae; genus Rattus; species Rattus norvegicus. The sequence continues at coordinate 87,761,306 of NC_141535.1, forward strand.
GCTTTGTAAAACATAAGACAGAGTCTCTACAATAAACTTTATTTGCTTCATTTCACTCAAATATGTTTAGTCAGTAGCATGGCCTATTAATCTATTCAAAGTAAAGGATGAAATCTGGCTGAGACATGCAGTGTAGCCTTTCCACAGCACCTATACAATCACTGGATGCAGACTCTTCCAACAAGCCAAGAGGAAACAAGAAGAATGAATCATAAATGGTATCATATTACACATACATGAAGAAATATGACCTTGTATATACTATACAGAGAACAAGTCCCTTAAAGACCAGAAGCTACTATCTATCTGTGTTTATCTGATGAGCCAGCAAAGAAAAAAAATTAAGGCCAGCTTCCTATACTAGTCTATTTGGAGTTTTGTTTGTTTCTTTTTTTCAGAAGCAAAAGAACAATTTTCTTAATAATACCTGCGTAACAATGAAATCATCTTTATAAAGCAACTTAGTAGTAGGGAAAAAAAATCTTTACGTTACTGCCTCAAAGCTCACGACCAATTGACCGATCATATACAGAAAATGCCATGTATAGAGTCATTAGCTCTGCCATGGGCCAAATCCAGTTCAGTGAACCTACCCTAAGCATCAGACATCACCAGTGTAAGAGTGTCTGCTTTTCCAGAGAAGAGAATCAAACTAGCATCTCACATTGTCAAGTAAACAAACAGTCCCACTAGTTCTTATTCCCTCCTTTCAGACCTTGAAGTTCCATCGTCTTTCAATTGTTTTAGCAGATATTTTAAGCACAAATATGTTTTGAGTCCACATATACCTTTATTTTATTTGTGACACCAAAAGAAACGATTCAATGATCTAACATACCCCGTGGTAATTTTTAACACTAGACAGCTGTCTTAGCTCACATTAAAATATAACTGTTGCTACGCAGATTAGAAGGCCATTGTAATTAGAAAAAAAGTTATTAAATTCTTAGAACTGAGTTGCTACAGAGAGCAGAAATTTGGGTTTCAGAAAATTGTGAGCATGGAGTTGATTTCATGCTTGGAAAACATTGCTATAATCATACAGTTCTTTTATCTCAGATAGATGCAACATGTATTACTTTGTCTAAGAAATAAAAATTACCACACTTTGATTAAATTTAGCTTACACTATATTCCAAGATACATTTATTCATTCTGAGTTATTAAATACCATTTTAAAACTGTCTTGGTTTATAACGAAGTCGGTTTTTCTCATGCAAAATTATATTTTCAGTGTAGTAGAAATTACTGACTGTGTGCTTATCCTCTATAAAAATGCAGACATTGGTGGTGGGCAGGCGTTCTACAGAGTCCGTGTTCTCAGTGTGCCATAGAAACATGTTCCACCAGGTGGCAGATATAGAACGAGGACTTTCAAATTTCAATTTAAATTCCATATCAAAACTTGTCCCAATTTTAACTTTGTAATCTATCATCAGTTAAACACAATATAAATACCATATAACACTATATAATAATGCCTTCTTATACTGGATACTTAAATTATTAAGCTGTATTTTCATTAAGAAAGGAGATTTTTACAGTAGTGAAATAAATTAGAAACCCATATAAAAATCACTGAAAATGTACCATTGCTCACTATTTTTCTTCTTGGTCACTACTGATAATTAAGATGTATTTGAACAACAAGCTAAAGACCGTTGGGGTAAGTATTCTCCCTTAATTCCCAAATTACAATTTTAGCAATTCCCTTTCAGACAAATAAATCCTTTCCACAGATAAGATGAAAATGTTAATAGCTAAAACATTTTCTCTACAAATACTCTGCAAATCTAAAATTCATGCTTGCAATCTTTACTACTAATTAGATTATGCATACTTTTGCATTAACAGCAGTCAATAATCCTAGAACTATAGTCATGCAAACAAATCTGAGAGGGGTTCTTCATGTTCCGTTTCTTCTAACCAGTTAACAATCAACAGTGTACAGCAGTTTTAGCTGAACTTATTTAGGGATTACATAAGTTTAAGCTTGACACCTTTTGGGAGTAAGTTTCACTACTCATAGCATTCAGGAAACTCTGGTCAGTGTCCTAGGTATTAATAGTTATTCTGACATCACTAACTCTGCACACGGAAACCCTCCATTGGTTGCTTAGTATCACTTGTGAACGGTAAGTTTACAGCTTCAAAATTAAGTCCCTGGAAAGTCAACAGAACCCAGGTACAAAGCCCCATTATGTTATCCACACAATGGTCAGCTTCAAAGGCAAATGAGGGTCACTAGGCCTCTTTCTTTCTTCTTGGAGGAACATAAACAAATAAGCACTGTTTCAGTTTTTAAAAGGAGAGTTAACTGAGATGAACAGTGGGTGCTGACCCAAGAATTCTGACATTGCTCTCCTAATTCCTCCCTAACTTTATAATGAAGCAGAGAGAGTTGGAAACACATCAGCAAGAGTTAATAAGTTAGGAGTGGTTAATGCTTTGACTCCTTTTGTACCAGAAAAAGCTGTCAAAAAAAAACATCTCAAGCAGAGAAGGTTATTTCTTAATAATACTTTTTAAAAGAACGTATTAGCAATTTTTCATTAATTTAAGATTATTGGCTTTAAAGGAATGTTGACAATTTTAGTGTGAGCTTCCAGTCTAAAACTTGTTAATTCCTTGTTTTAAAAGAATTACCTCCAAGTAAATAAACACAACATCAAACCCAGTTAGCTCAGTGTCTGACACCAGGTACTTAAGCCTGGGTGTAAGATAACATTCAGAACACATTGCAAGGCCTCACTTCAAGATAAACTCTAGAAGGCTGAGATCTCCGTGCTGAGGTGGGGAGTAGGGCGGGGTGTGTGTGTGTTTGTGTGTGTGTGTGTGTGTGTGTGTGTCTGATGATGGATGCATTTAAATACAGAAAGGAAAAATTTGAAAAATTCAAAAAATACTAAAACAAATAGACAAAAATAACTCAACAAAGCATTGTTAAAATGCTAACTTTCTAAATAAAATACCAAGTGTCCAAAATAAATTATTTTTAGACTTTAAGTGTAAAGAAAAATTACGTTGACTTTTTAAAACACGGTACATACAACCGACGATCGATAATATTTATCATTTGAAGATTTTTACTTGTATTCTTGTTTTAAACACTGATAGTTAGAAAGTAGTGTTGCAAAGGACAAGCCTAAGCAAGCCATTCTTTCCTTCCTTCTTCCTGCCTTCCTTGTTTCTTTCTCCCTTTGTCTCTTCCTTCCTGTTGTGGGCTGACTACAGTATCACTTCCATTTGTTAAACCTTTGAGAATCTAAGAATCTTAAAAAAAAAAAAAAAGAAAATCTAAGTAGCATATTTCCATGTGACATATTACTATTTAACATAGTATGTAAGTGGGTTTTTCCTTTTATATCAATATTTTAATACATTCTAGATTCTTGTTTAACCAGAGTAACTGAAAGAGATAGGAGACACTAGCCAAATTACAAAGGAGTCTTTCATGGGCAAAGGAGAACTATAATCTTTGCTGACCCTTGTTTTTCCTAGACCTTGTTGCTATCTAGGGCACACAGACACACATCCTGTGCTCTCTTTAATCCCCTGGAGCTTCCTAAAGCCCTTTGCTGGAGTCTCTTCCAAAACACCCAAACCCTTTATTTCTCTGAATGAACCTTATTTGCTCTGGAAAGCCTTTACAGAAGTATCATGTGGATTACCAAGCCTCCTCCATGTTTCTACAGTTTCTAAGACCACATAATTTTTACAAGTACCAAAGTGACAGCCTTTCCTTCTCACAGATATTGATAGTCACCCAACTGATTGTATGTGAATCTCTAGCTAATTGACTTTCAAATCCAGGATTTCCCACCAGGGAAGGGAGTTAAGTCAAAAGAAGTATTGGCAGCCACACTTCCTGTTCCCCACACCCTTCCTTCCCTGGAGGCTGCCTGGAAATTCAAGGGCTTAGCTGCGGTCTCCTGCTAGGAAACCATCTCCTTTACCCTAGTCTCTAAAAGCTCTGGAACCCTGACTTGTGCCAGCCGAGCCCCCATTCCTCTCTTCAAACCGCCCTTGCCCATGCTGTCTGTCTCCAGTGCTAGGGCCTCAGACTCTCAGAGAATTCTTACAACAATATTTCAATGACTTCTTGGATGTCAAATCAAGAGCCCCAGTTCCTTGAACAGTTTCTTTTTGCCTGTATCAAAGTTACAGTCAGAGCCTATATTTTTATATCCTTCTCTTTTAGATATTTTCAATACACGCTGGATTCTGAGGACACAGGAAAGGAATCTGGCTCACCTGCCCTCGTGACCCTTAGTTTACGAACCCTGACTGATATTAGTGATGATGATATTATTAGGAGAAAGACTCCCTGTTAGGCAGACAGGGATGGGGGGTGGGGCCGGCTAGGTAGCAAAGGTAGTCAGTTTCCAGGATGGCTTGAGACAAAAACCTGGCAGCTTAAAACAAAGGCTCTGTAGGACTTCGGTCTCCCAGAAGCAGCAGGCTCAACACATTCCAAAGCCTGCTCTGGTCACACACAGTTCTGGACCAATCAATTGTCCTAGCTTCCTTCAAACTGACCAACCCTGAATGACTTGTCAGGCTTTGAAACCCCCTGCCCTGGAGAAAAGGCTTTTTTTTTCTTTTTGAGTCTCTCCTCTTCTTTGCAGAATGTCTTTTTCTATGTGTGTCTGTAGCATTATGTGTGTTTCTTCACCCCCCAATAAACCCACCTTTCTTCAATGGTCGATTCTTAGGTATTTGAGATTTCTCGGCCGATATTGAAATATAATGGCCAACCTGATTATAATGCTTTAATTAAACATTAGATAGCAAGCTGGTATTTAGCATGGTCATTAGCACCAACTCTGACAGCAATAGAAGCTGTTTCCTCTGTCTTTGTCTTTTTCCTCTAATATACCCCTTACTCCAAACCACCAGCAAACAATGTGTTTACAGCCCCATTTCATTCAATGACCTTCAAAGGAAAACATTCAGGAAAATAGGACACTGGCAATTAAATCAACTAGCAGGCCATAAAGGCAGCCACTGTGTCTAAATGGGACAGGGACTCCTTTTCCTAAAGAAAGAAAAGCATTCACCAGCATCATGTCAAGAGGCCCTATTACAAATAAATTACTGTAATTGGATTTTTTTTTCAGTAACTGTCTAAGCATATCCAAACAACTGAAAAATCTTCACTTGTGGAATAAATTTTTGAACGAGATTCTGATATCTTTATGTATGCACACTATGCCGACACTGACAAATACGTACAGTGTTTACTGGGAACGTCAACCTTTTTAATCTTCAGATTAAAATCCCTTTCTGCACTGCTGATTTGAAGGCAGTACACATTAAGGCATACCTACTGAGAATAGCTATCGTCTGGGAGGACAAATGTTTTAAACAGAATCTTAAAAGTTTAAAAGTTTTGTGAATTCCCTGGTTTCTGTATTGCTCAAGACCCGCCTTGCCTGATGGCCTACATATCTGACAATCTGACAAGGAAGAATACAGTCCCTGAGGATAGTTCACAGTAATTAACCTACTTCTGGGACCAATGAAAGAAATCAGAGTGGCATCTTAGTTTCTGGACACAAACGGTCGTGGCAGGGACCTGCCTCCCGTGTCCCTGTATTTTCCATTAGGACGGAGAAATGACTACTGGCTAGAAAGCCTGATGTTTCCTAAACACTAACCTGCAAAGTCCTGGGAGTCATCAAACTCAACGTTGAAGGAATGGCCATTGTTGACAATGCTCTTGGAAGCAACCTTATCGTAACATATGAGCAGAGGCTGTAGGGAAGGGTCATGCTGGGCAGTCCCGGTGTCAATGTCCACAGGGGACTGTCGGTCTCCATTGGCAATGGGGAACTCCTTGTGCCAGTTCTCTGGTCCTAGAGATGAGAAGACAGCTGTGAGGTCACCCATGTGGGACACCAGCCACTGAAAGCCATCAGTAGCTCTAGATACAGTTAGCTCAGTTCCAATTTCGAAGGTGATACTCAATTAACATTTATGAAAACAATGTGCCTCTGTCCCCTTATTTGTAAGGTGGGGTAATAATATTGCAAGTCTACCTCATAAGGCCAGCACGAAAATTAGAATCAATATACATCAATTTCTTAACAGATGTCAGACAAGCATTAACAATTTTGAGGTCTTTTTACTCAGATTCAGTGACTAAAACTGGGCAGAGCTACTGACAAACAACGATGTGGTCTGCCTGGGGATATAAATTCTCCTGTGACTGAGTTTGGGATATATATTCTAAGGCATACCAGGTCCGAGAACCTCGTGCTGCCACACTAGGTGACAGTAAAAGCCATATAGTCCAAAACTCAAGCTCTGACACCTCCTTTAGAATTTTCTTTGCTGGGAAGCCCACACACTTTAACTGCAAGCCAGGCGCACCTTCCTTTTCCCTCAGCTGGCCTCATGTACCCAAGGCCTTTGATCTGGAAGACATCTAGATATCTACGACTGACCCTCTAACACTGGAAGTTGAGAGATGAGTGGAAAACTCTAGAGCCAGAGCAATTAGATTCAAAAGGAATCCAGAAGATGCCACAACAAAGTACGCTGATAATCCTAGCCATAGTACAGCTGATACTGATACGAAAGGGACAAGGGGCTCCTCTTAACTTTTTTGCGACCCACAACTAAAATGTTAGTAATAACTCTTGCCCGATTCTGCCTCGGTTGGCCTTGGGTGACTAGCTGTGGTCACCACAGGTACTGTTCTCGGGTGTTGCGTTAGGTTATCCCTCCCAGCCCCTGTGCCGGACCAGGCAAGTTTGAGATCAGATCCTCGACAGCGCTCTGAGTCGGGAGCCAGGGACATCCCAGAGCGGGGACCCGGCATCCAACCTGCGCTCCGGGATCTGCGGAGCGAGGCAGGTGCCTGAGCCCAGACCGGGAGCGCGCAGCCCGGAGCGCGCGGCCTCTGCACTCACCGTTGCTCTTGCTGTATCCCCAGTGGTGGGACATAGTCACGCTGGTGATTGGGGCAGAGAAGCAGTTGTCGTCCGTCTAGTGGTCTTGCAGTATGTGTCCCGGTCGCACGGTCCAGCTTTTATAGGCTCCCGCCAACTTGGTGTTCTGGGCGGCCCAGGGGAGGGACCGAGTGGACCTGAGCAAGGGGAGGAGACGGTGGAGGTGGCGGACGGAGGTGACAAGCAGAGGTGACAGGCGGAGGCCTCGGTGCTCCGGGCCCCCGCACCTTGCTTGGGGCGGGGCGCCCTCCGGCAGCTCTCCGCTTCTGCGTCCGATCCGCTGCAGCAGCTGCGCGCTCTTCAGCTGGTCCCGGCGCGGCGCTGCCTCCGGGGCCCGCACCCCTACCCCGAGCCCCATTGTGAGCACAGACCTAGCCACCCGCCCGCACAGCCCGCACAGCCCTCACAGCGCGGCTCCGGCCACCCGGCCACCCGGTCGCGGCCCGCATGCACGCGGCTGCGGAGTTTGACCTTGGGCGGGGAGCGTCCTGGAGGCGCCCGGAGCGGGGATCCCGGAGTCCGGAGCGAGAAGCGGGGGGGCCCCCTGCTGCCTGGCTGCGGGAAGACGACCCGGCCTTGCCACGAGGGATCCCTCCAGCTTCTCACTTGCCCTACAAATTAACCCTAGGCACTGAGCTTTCTGGTTGCATGTTGACTTATAATCAACATTTCTCAAAAATCGCTTTGCTCTTTGGAATTGGATTTTTAAAACGTCTTCCCAAGGAGATGAGAACTTTCCTTTCCTGGTAAAGGATTTGTATTTGGTATGCCTAAACCAAACAAAAAAATTAATAAAAATGACTTTTAAAAAATAAAAATAAAAAAGGAAGGTAGCTCTATGACTTTCCAGGGACCTTGGGCGTCCCGGGGACACACCTCTCAATGTTCTTTGGTGCATTTTTTATTTAAACATGTCTCTTCATCTAACCCTTTGTTTTTATTATTTTGACTTTGAGAAGTTTTTTGTATTGAATCGATTGTGGACTTGAGGCCATAGTATTTAGAATTCAAAATGAGAAGGGAACTGTTTTTGTGTTTCTGTAGGGACGCCTAGACATCACGTCACCCATATATTAAAAATCTATGTGCTAGTATAATGAAAAATACCATCTGACTACTTTTTAAGTGTCCTCAGGATCATCATGTGCCTTTATTTCCTCCAGCGTCTCACAGAGATGATGCACACGTAGATCTCCATGTTCTTATTCTAAGATTCAGAAAACTCTGGTCTTCTGTATACATGACTACTCAAGTTGACGTCAAAGGAAATTTTTGACAAAGAATCTTCAATCACACTTTTAGGTTTCTAGGGCCATTACAAAATGCAGTTCACAAATAGTCCCTTCTATCTGTGACACTAGAGCTGCATAATTTGCCAGGAGTCTCCCATTTCCTGTGAGGCATAATGTTCCATTACCATCGTGCACGGAACAAGAACAGAATTGGATTAAGCACTTCTCAAGACTTCAGACCCCACCAATTCTGGTTGCAGCTATGGGAATCCTCATCATGTGTGCTTCATTTTAGTGGGAGCCGGGCTCCCTCTAGGGAGTCTCCCTTGCCCACCTTTGGACGTCAAGAGTGTATCAGGTATTATATTTCATATTCATTTCTTTTTCAAATTATATAGGTTGTAGGCATTTTCTTTCTGCCAGGTTTTCATGATGGCGATGGCTTCATAGTGTCATGTGAATCAGTCACTGTCTAGCTCTATTGTACTGAGGACTTATTCCTCCCAGGCTGTCATCATTCACTGGCTGCCAGAGAGTAACACTGGATTTTAAAAATAAAACCAGTGCTTATGTGTTTATGTCTTTTTAGAGGGAAGATATGTACCTCCTTCTAACCCAGGAGGTGGGGTGAATATACATATATATGTATGCATATTCATATATACATATACATACACATATTCATATTTATAAATATATAACATAACCAGGAAAAATCATATAAAATTACTAAAATATGTTCCAATTATTATAATAAAAAGTCTTTAAGATAAATCAGATCAAAATTTTAAAACAAAATGAGAAAGCATTTGATTTACTCTAAATACAGATAGTTAATATAGTTTACAAAGAAATATAAATGATTTATTCAATAATTAATGACATAAGTAGGTAGTTTCATAGTCATTAGAGTATTAAGGTTTTAGGAAGACTGAGAGCCATTCACTTCACAGGACTGCTAGAGTCCTGTACGTACACATCTCCCTAGCCTACTGTCTGTAATGCAACATTCTAAACTGACACAACTATCTAATCATCAATTTGTAACCCACCCTTCCAATATGCTGTTGGCTGCTCATGGGGGATATGAAAATAATCGCAACCAGGTAGGGTTATAAGAATTCAGTTAGCAAGTGCACATTAATCACCTGCCACTTGCAGCAGTCAGTAAATTATGGCTTTAGAGTTTGTCCTAAACAGGGCTGTATAAAACATAATGCAATCAATATAAAAAGTAAACATCTGGCCAAAGAGAAAGAGAGCCTCCACCTGTGTGGACTTTTTTGTGGGGAGAATGAAGAATATTTAGGACATGAACATGATGACATATATATTATATATGGTTTCACTGTGTACCCTAAGGTGGCTCTGAATTAAATTTCAGCATGTCAACCATAATACTAAGTTAATAATGGTACTCATGTCACAGGGTCATGGTAAGAACTAAATGATATAACATGTATAAAAGGGGTCGACATTAGGTCAACAATTACAGCTTATTAAATAAGAGTTATCATTTTATTATTGTATTTCTTTTATTATATCATTTATTATTGTATTTCTTGAGCTGCTACTAAGTGCTCCGTATTCTCCATATTTTGGTGGAAGTCCATTCACTTCCCAAGATTTCAAATGCTACTTTGGGCTGCTGCCATGTCAAATTGATGCTGGTCTTCCTGGAGACCATGATGAATGGATATGGAGGCTGTAGGGAACAGTAAGCAAACACAAGCCAAGTGAATTCCAACCATGCCAATGAGTGTGAAGCCTATGAACCAGGAATGAGGTAGAGTGGCACAGGAGAAGAGGCCACTTTTAGGCGGAGGGTCCTAGAAGCCCTTGTGAAGGAAACCCTTAAAGAGTCGGTAAGACATGACCAGGAACAGAACAGCTCAAGAACAGCAAATAAGTATAGGCCTGCACAAAGACGTTTCTAGAACAGAAAAGTTTGTAGCTGTACCACTGGGATCAACAAAAAGAAGAGAAGCAGCTGCATCAGCCAAGCAGGACTTGCAGCCAGAAGAACTGCACAGACCACTGTACCAAGGAGAGCTTTTCTGTTTGAGTGTATGAGGAAGCCAGGGGGCAGATGCAAAGGAGAGAACGACACAAACTATAACTAAGACACTTAAAAGTTTTAGGCAATCCATTCCAACTTTTCATTTTACAGACAAGAATAAGATGGAGGGTCCGTGTGACTCTTGCAACCCATGCCTTTGGTGTGTTTCTTTCCAAGAATCACTTCCAGAAAGAGTCCAAGTCCCTCTCACCTAGAAAGTCATCCAGCTCTAGCTCTGGCTTCCCTTTTGGCTTGTGACTCTACCAGTATTCCTCTAAAGGAATGAAAGCCATGTTCTGTGGATTTGTATTGAGTCTCTAGGTCTTACCTATTGCATAAGCCTACATGATTTATTCCAGTCTTCAAGCCTCCATGTGTTTATACGTGCAATGTATATAGCATGCCCAGGGCTGCTCAGCAATAAATTTCATTCATGTGGCTTAGCTGAGGCTTCCTGTGTATTGGCTCCTCTGTTCGTGTCCTTGCTATTGTCAGGAGAAGTGCCTATTTGTGAAATTAGAATTAAGCTTTCTGTGTGTGCTAAGTCCACCATAGGGCTTCGGTGTAGCCCTGAGCAAGATAGGCAGGCTCTCGCAACCTCTCTTGCTCCATTGTAAACTGATGAGGGAGAATTCTAGCTCCAGAATGTCAGGGGATTTAGCTCAGTGGTAGAGCGCTTACCTAGGAAGCGCAAGGCCCTGGGTTCGGTCCCCAGCTCCGGAAAAAAAGAACCAAAAAAAAAAAAAAAAAAAGAAAGAAAGAAAAAGGGTCTGGGCGATCTCAAAGGACTGGTCTGGTTTCATGCCTGGATAAATAATAGAATTATTATTATAATACTTTTTCAGTAAAATATAATAGATTGTCTTTTCTGTGCCACTAACTTGAATGGAAAAGAGTATTTAGAGTTTTTATGTTCTAAACTTACTAAAAGTATTAATTTATCAATACAACTCTAAAAAAAATAAAATTATGTATCTACCAATACAGTTCTAACTGCTTCACATCAGTTTATACTGAAGCAGGGACAGAAATAAGTTTCTTGAGTACAGGTCACTCTGTTAGCAAGCAGGAGAGCCAGGTGTGAACCCTACTGGCAACTCTGGTTTGATCTGTCAGTGCAGTCCTCCTTGTCAAGGACCCTGCTTCATGGTTCTGGAATAACAATGTGTAAGAACTATATGTGCAGTCCTACTCTGGAAAGCCAAGTTGTGTTAACATGCCAAACACTTTTACATCATCCTGCCAAAGTCTCTCTAACTAAAATATGGCTCAGAGATAACATTAACTTTACATCTACAAACAGTTGAGTTCAACTGCCCTTAGCAAGCTGTTTTTTAGATTAAAAAATTTTTGTAGTATGTACATTTCTAAATTTAAAGACCTTTAACGAATGTCTTTGCTTTTTCATGATATCTGGTAATATTTAACTTCTATAAGAACTAAATCCATCCAAAGTAGTCAATGAACTCAAGTATGTTAACAAGTTTCCTTTTTACACAGAAGTGAAGGAAAAATTAAATGAGAGAATTAGACGAGTCTGTAAATTATACCTTTTTAATATTTGGTGATTCAGGGAAACTGCCATTTACTACACACAATGCTCTAAATACAATAAAGGCCGACATCCTTTTAGAACATCCATTCTCAACTGATCTGCCTTATAAGGCACATTGACCATCAATAGATATGTTTCTGGCTTTCCCACTTTGGGATACAGGGGTGGTATGTGGCTGGCATCCAATGGACACAATTCAAAGATGCACTACATATGCTCCAATGTACAGGAAAGACACTGGGAACTATTAACCCCCAATGCCACCTGTCTAGTATAACTTTCCTTACCCATTTTTCATTAGCTTCAGTCACCCATGGTCAGCCACATACAGGAAGTAGTAAGTAAGAAATTCCTAAAATAGAAAATTTATAAGATTTTTATCATCCTGTACTCTCGTGAAATCCAACAATGTTCTGCTTCATCTCACTCAGGTCATGAACTATCCTTTGTCCAATATAATCCATGCTGTTAACACTACCTGCCAATATCTATTTAGCAGACATCTTGGTTACCAGATTGACTACCCAGGTATCATATGATATTGTTCAAGCAATACCTGTTTTACATAGTGATGACCCATAGCACAAAAGTCGTAAGCAGGGCATGAAACATGGGAGGACAGAATAACTCTGGAACTCGGTGCCAAAGCTGCAGAATATTTAAGAGTAAGAATATTCTTGTGTGTGTGTTCTATCTACATTTTGAGGTAGGACTGGAAGTCTTGGGTTATATCCCCTCAAATAAGGAAAGTCCCACTATGTCACTCTGTGAAATCCTGACATAAGACTGTCTGTAAAAGGTTGATAGAACCCAGAGGCAGAATGCTTGCCTAGCACATTCAGAGTCTTGGTCTTGGGTTTATTCTTTCTGTGTCTCTTCTCTCTCTCTCTCTCTCTCTCTCTCTCTCTCTCTCTCTCTCTCTCTGTCTCTCTCTCTCTCTCTCTCTCTATCTCGCTCTCTATCTCTCTCTCTCTCACACATGCACACAAGCACACACACACACGCACACACGCACACACGCACATGCTATAAGATAATTCTTTTCTCAAAGGTCTGGGAAACAATTATGATAATTATCTTTGTATTAAAAACATCCGAGACCCACAACAGTGCTATGCTCCTAATATTCCCTCACTTACCCTTGGTTCATTGCATTGGGGAGAAAAGAATAGAACCACTGCACTCTGGGAAAATTGTCAGTTTATGCTGCTTGAATGGGCACCCAGTGCCACCCAGATTCTAACAGCTTGTTAGGTGAGCATTAGCTTCACCGCATGATTAAACTTCTCTTTTACCAATAAATCACCACTCTGGGGAATTTCTGGCTTCCTCTTACTAACACAAGCAAGCTAACACTTTCCATGCAGGAATAAAGGCATCAGAACTAAATGCTTCCTCTTGCTTAAGGGCAGGAGGCCAGAGTCAGCAGTTTTACTCACAGGGGAGCAGACAGCACACACAGCCAGCATCACCCAGACCTGTAACATGTATGAGTGGGCTTCAGAGAATGGACTTCGTTACATTTTATAACTGGTTTTCTCGTTTTATGCTTTGTCAAGACAATTCAGAAGCAGAAAGGGAAGGTATTTTTATTCAGACAAAAATTGTTCGAAAAGTTTTGTACTACTCAAAATCAGGATTTCAGGAAGAAAGCGTATAAGCTAAGAAAATTAGTCTGACTTTGAATTCTGACAGCATTTTCTTTAAGCATTTTTTCTTTGCTTCATAAAATAATTTTATGCGTTTTTAGCACTTAACACAAAACTTTCAAAATCATACTCTGTAACTATCAACAGTATTTCTATGCCCCTGTCTCTCCTTCCTGACCCACCTTAGTACTGTGTCTAAAAGATAAATACACAAATCTGAATGAATAACTGGATATTATTTCAGTGGACAGACAAAATGTCACTTGTCTCATATATGACAAAATGTGTTTTCTCTCTTCTGTCTCTTCTCTACTTTCCTCACTCATCCTCCTTCGGTTCCTTTTTCCTTTCATCCCTTCCTCTATTCTTTCACAACAACAGGTACCCTCTAAACTAACTTTCTTTCTTTCTTTCTTCCTTCCTTCCTTTCTTTCTTTCTCTCTCTCTCTCTCTCTCTCTCTCTCTCTCTCTCTCTCTCTCTCTCTCTCTCTCTCTCTTTCTTTCTTTCTTTCTGCATTGTCTGGCCAAACTGAAAGGGTTATTATAACTAATTCAAAATACACCCACCAAATTCTACTGCTCAAGAGTCAAGGCTACATGCTTCCCTTCTTCTACTACAGCAGGGTTTGCTGCTTTTCTAATATTCATGATTCAAGACTCTCTTAATTCATTTTCAGGTGCCCATTTGGTAAAGCTGTGCATGAAATAATGGATCAGCAGAGTGAGAAAGCATGGGGCTGAACAGGTTGGACAGACAGACAGGAGACCTGTTCGCCTGCTACTCTTGTAAGCAGAAAACTCCACCCAGCTTTCCACAAAAAGTACTCCACAGTTCAGAGGTATCCATGATGATACTTCCTTCCTCCAGGGCAGGAAGGAAATGGGACTTGTATTTATGATTAATTTTTCATCCTCTAAAATTATCTACTTTTATTTAATAAAACTATATAAAAGATATATAAGTTACATGTATGCCTATGTATCTTTTTAAAAAAAAGTCCCATTGGGGGTTGTGTGCCTCACTCACACTATCCCAAATATGCCTGGAGTCATGGTGGGCTCCCAGGTCTGCTGGCACACAGCCATGCGCTCCAGGTAACCTGCCCCAAGCCCTGTTATCTAAGTGTCCTTTCCAATGGGTGCTGATATCTCTAGTGAGCACTCCCCCGTGTTGCTGGCCATGCCTATTCCTGATAAGCTCTCCTGTTGGTAGTCACAGCCCAAATTAGCCTTTCCTTCATGCAACTCTCAGAGGCTGATCTTTTCTTCCTGTTCTTTTCTCCTTCATGCATCCAAGTAGTCTATTGACCTGGATTGATCTCCTGTACTCTTGACACATAAGCACATTAGAAAAGCATAGACTCATTCTGAGAAGAGGCTTTACAAAGTCACATGTGTATATGTATTCAAAACATGTGTCTCATGTCAAATGCTTGCTCAGATAGAGGCATTGCTTCCAGCCATGCCTTTTCTCTCAGCCCTTGCTTGTTTCTCGACTCCTCTGGAACTCTCTCTCCCTCCTGGGGCCCAATCTATGTTTTCTATCAATTAGGCTGCTAAGGACAAGAAGCTCAGCATACCTCGCAATCTTGACAACAGGCCCTTTAAAGAAAACAAAGTAAATGGGAAAAATTTGACTTTCTTTAATAAAATGTCATTAAAATATTTCTTTAAAAGAAAAGGATTTTCAGTAGGCAGCTAGAAATTTACAAATCAACCAATGAGCTAAGGCACAAAGGATCACCCAACCTTCCCACACCAAAATAATACTACTTTCTCTGAATTTATTATCTAAGGTCAAATTTCAGTTTTTATTTTTCCAAAAATATTCTCAGCTTTATTAAAAAAAAATTAAGGACGAATATGGCCTTGTGGTGCTTATACCCAGTGTCTTAAGCACCAGACAGGCTGAGTGGGAACACCACAAGTTCAAGACAAACCTTGATAATTTAATGCAAATCTGTCTCAAAATTAAATAACAACAACAACAACAATAACAACAACAACAACAATAACAACAGCAACAACAACAACAACAGAAAGGAGACAGGATGTAGCAGCTTGTGGTAGAGCACAAGGTTGAGGACCAGTATCATGCACACATAATAAGAAGGTATTGAATAGTAATTATAAGTACATGAACGATTTGATAGTATTTTTGTCGGTGCTCCCTATAGAGGGGTCATGTCCCTGAACTCACTGTCTTAGTGGAGTGTAGCACTTAGGAGTGCTTACTGTTACTTCAAAAGCATTCTATTCTCTGAGGAAGAGGATTCTTTAACATGTATATGGAATTGCTTTAACCATCCTCACACAAAATTGGAAAGAACTAGGGAACTAAAGTTACTACTGAAGAAATTTAGAGAAACTTCTAGAAAGAAAGAGAGCCCGGGAAGACAGAAGCATGGGGATGATGATACAAATAAGTGCTACTGGAGCCTAATCCACAGGCACAATGCCAGGCCCATTCCAGTGTGCACACAGGAGTGCAGGTGCTAAAGGAGATAAGTCCCTGAGTACAGAATTCCCTTTTCTATCTCCTAAAACACGTCTCTTCTCTACTGAATTCAGTTTTCAGTTCAAAAACAATGATCATTTAGATATATGTAAAACTGCTTTTACCCATGCATTTTCTTCATTAAAAAACTTGGATTCTCTAATATTCTAAAACCTCATTGAGGTATCTCTGCGTTTCAAAGGGTGAGGAAATAACTTTCACAAGAGTGCTGACAAAGACTAGCAAACAATACTGTACAAGTCTCACTTTACCATCCATTTATCCCTTATCAGTTAGACAAATACTTTTTGAGTTCTAACAGGTCCCTGATGCTAACTTAGGT
Source organism: Rattus norvegicus (assembly GCF_021556685.1). Lineage (NCBI taxonomy): Eukaryota > Metazoa > Chordata > Mammalia > Rodentia > Muridae > Rattus > Rattus norvegicus. The sequence goes on from NC_141535.1 coordinate 87,777,597, forward strand.
CCTCAGGTCTCAAGATCAAGTTCATACTGCCATAAAACCTTGTGCCCCCCACTCCCCTCCGTACACCACACTCATACCAACACATATCACCTTTCATTTCACATAGAGACTTCAAATCTCTATTTGATGCTATTCCCATCAGTATATAGAGGAAGAGCTGTAGGCCCTTTATTTTCACTAAACTGTGTGGATCATTTCTCTCTCATTTCTACCCAGCACTGGGCCCTACTCTAACTTGGCTCTGCTTGGCTTGTACAATCCCATCCCCCTTGCCAGTTTCTCTGGGGCTCTTGCTCCATCCAGGTATGCCCCTGGTGACCTGAGGTCTTGCTCTAAGTTGCTCACAGAGAGGCAGAAGTGTGATTTCTGTGATCCTTGTTCTTTCCAGCACTTCCATTTGTTTTATTCTTCCATGGGAATCAAGTGGCCTTTAGGGAGTGACTTTCCTCTAACAAATGTGTTTGGAACTGTCCAAGTTTCAAAAGAGTGCATGGATGCGATAGAAATTTACAGGCCAAGTTGGAACAGAGAAAGTGTTTACTTTATGGAAAAATGTATTTTCCCTGAGGTTTCAGGCTCCTCTGCTTGGGACTGATTCATATACAAGGGAGAACCCGGTTCCCTGTTTACTGCAGAGCGGCTTCTCAACTGGCTAAAATTAGCTTTTAGATCACTGGGCTGATGCTGCCGCAGTGCACCCTGTCCCCTGGGACTGTGCTGTTAGAGTCGCTCTTGCTCTGGCTGATCACCTGTGATTATGTACCTGGCCAAGCTGTCACAGGTTGTACCTACTAAACACCCTCTCATCTACAGATCATCTCATTAGCGCTGGCCATCCCCTTGATCCTAGATGATATGCTTACACTGTTTGACTTCACTTTGTTCCATTAGAGTTGAGACTCCTCAGAAGCATGGATGCTTGCCTCCACCGTGATTTGTACAGCACATTTGGCATCCTCACTTTAGGACGTGCTTCGGCACGCTCAAAATTAATTTCCCAACAGGAGTCTTTCTGCCTTAGGTATTAAGATGGATTATTCCCCCTCACAAAGCACTGTAGGGGACCCCATTTCATGACATTTGAAAAGCCAGTGTCACACAGAAATGAACATTATAATTCTTTGGCCTCTGCTTTCTTCCTGATTTTCTGGATGACTATCCGACTAATCATACATATCTTCCAGAAAGAACAGAGCTCCCAAAGCAGAAACTTCCTTGGGAAGAATTATTTAACCTTCCTTCAAACTACCTCTTTAGGCAATGTGTTGGTTCTGTTTCCTTTGCTGCATATTTAGTACAGGGGTAATTGCTTTGAATATCATCACTGCCAAGATTAAAGACCTACGTTTGATTCTCCAAGACTTACATAGTGAAAGGAATGAATTGAGGCCCAAAAGTATGCATACACTCATACACTAATACCACTTCATTACCCAGCTAAGTGCGTACACACACACACACACACACAGACACACACACACACACAAAATTAATTTTAAAAAGGTAAGTGTTAAGTCTTAATGAAAAATTTGTCAGAATGACACTTCTTTATATTTTAAGTGTATTGATTTAATTCTTAAAATAACTCTCCCTGTAAATACTGTTTTCATCCACACAGGCACACAGACTAGTCCCCCGTGGTCTCCTGTCCAGCAGATGCTGTGTGACTTTTCTCGTCCTTCTACACGCTAAATAAGACTTTATATGCTCAGTGCTTATCAGTCTCTCAGTTCAGTAAGTGCTTTCCAGTTAGCCTCAGTCCCCTTTTATTAGCTTAGATTCTTAAGAATAAGTAAAAATTCTTCATCTTTTTGGTCAGTCGCTATTAATAGATAGTATTAAACCTGTAAGCAAAGGAAGCATGGTGTCAGTTTAAAAAAACTTTGAAAAACTTAGCAACTTAGACATCAACATGTTTGCAACACAGGGTGGCTTTTAAGGGTCAGTCATTATTTTGTAGCAGAGAGTTTATTGCCATCTAGTGTTCAAAGTGAAAATAACAAGTAAACATGGTTAGGTCTTAGAATTTAAGTCTTACTCCCAGGGATTCATTTATTAAAATTCATTATGTTTATGTACGTTAAGTATGAACTAAAATCTGATATATAGAGTTCTTGTTTCTTCTTACTCATTTTATAATTTTATGCTAGATAATATACTATATATGCCTAGAGTTCATTCTTATATTGAAGAAAATCTAGAACTAATTTTCTTTAAATGCAGCTAATGTGTTTATTGGACTAGGCAGTTAATTTTTTAGGTCAATTTTGCCTGTGTCTGTTGTTATTCTTGTCTCTCATGTACTTATTTATGACTGGTTAATCTCAACTAGATTTGTTTAATGATATAAATGGCCCATGTTAGATACTGAGAACTGTAGCTGTCTACACATGCACTGTCTATGTAAGAGTTCTCATTCGTCTACAAAACGAGTCACTCATTTTACATTTTAAAACATTTTATATTGAAGTCTCCAATCATATAATTTACAAATATAGGAGCTAAAATGTATTTGCCCCCCTCAGCCTCGCACCCGCTGCCAGCATTGCTCTCCTTGTAGGCTTTTAAGCATGCCATTATCTGACCATTATGAAACACTTAATTTACATCAGCTTCTCCCCACTCTGAAATGTTAAGATACCTGCAATTATACCCAGAAGAATAAGAGCCTTTTTAGATGGCAGCTCGTGGTAAACTGCTCTGCAAGCTACAGAAGCCTGAAGTGCAATTGTTTGGAGGCCTGTACCTAATCTGGAAAGTGATGGTGCTTTGAATGCAAAAGCATGTGTCTGTTGTCAATACTCCAGAAGAAACTTATCGTGGCAGCAAACTTTAAAGGCAGTGAGAAGCTGGGGGTTAGGGTAAGATTGTGCACTCTTAATCACTGAGTCAGACGAAGAAAAGCAGTATTCATAAGTATTGTGAGGTTCCAGAGGCTAAGTCTTCCTTGGACCTCTCTCTGTTCGTGACATCATCTGTTCACCTAAAACATGACTAGTGGTTAAATGCTGCTGGTCCCAGTATTAGGTGCCAGTGATGGAATGCCAGTGGTGGAAATAGAGCCTATTCCCTCTTGGAGCTTAAGGTCCAGGGAGACAGCTTCCTCCAGCCTTGTCCAGTCAGGTATGAGAATCGTAGCCATTTCTAATCAATGTGAGACCATGTGCCTCCCACACATAGCTTACGTAATGGATACAGTCTTTACAGAGCTCTGAACATTACAAGCTAAATGCCCTGAGACAAGCAGCTTGTGTATTACCACTAATGATCAGAGCTCCACACCTCCTAATTTCAAGGGATTTAATTAACACATCCTCTTCACACTGACCAACCTGGTTTTACTTCACCCAAGTGGTAATCTATTAAATAACTCCAGCCTCACAGGACTTTATCACATGGTTTGACTTCCAGTGTCTCAGGGCTCTCCTGACCCAGGACTGTTCTCACTACTTATTGCTGCCCTTTTGTACACTTGCTAACTTCTCAGCCACTGAAGTGCTGAAAGACAACCAACGTTTGACTGTACAACTGGACTTTGTGTTTAGAAACATTAAATATATTAAGAGTTAAATATATATGCATTTCTGCACTATTGGGACATGTCATGTTGAAGTACATTTTTTAAAAGATGATATAAAAGATGCTGTTATGCCTAAAAGGAACACTAGCTTGTTTCGCTGGCCCAGAATCCTAGAGAATGTTGACTTGACACTTTGGGAGCATTCACCTGATGAGATGGACCAACACCTACTGCCCAGACTGACCGTTTGGTCAGACTCCCGTACCAATCGCCTTGCCCCTTTCCTGAAGATGGTAGCATCTGAACTCAGAATTTGAGTCTTTTAGTGCTACTTCAGTTCCAAAAAAACAAAACAAAACAAAAAAAACAACAAAAAAACCCAACAACCACACTTGGGAGGTTTTCTCTCTGGCCTTCCTTCATCCTGTCATTTATACTGCTTTCCCATTAATTGTGCATACACATCACCGTCTTATTACATAAAACAAGTCAGACTCACACAGGTAAATACTGAATATCATCTTTCATAGCTAAAATTTAGGATTAAAATTGTATGTGCATAGACATATATAGGGGGATCATGAAACTAAAAAAGGGCTCACGAAGGAGAGGAAGAGATAGATCTTAAAAGAAAGGGACAATGGAATTTCTGTGACATCAGAGCAGGAGAGGGGACTGTTGGGGGCAGCTGTCACAGGGAGAGAGCAGTGAAGGGTGGCTGAATTATCTAAATACAATTACTAACATGCATGAAAGTGCCACAGTGAAACTTGTCACTGCATATGTTTACTCTAAATTTTCAGTTTAAGAAAAAGATGCACACTCTTTTCATTTCCATCCCGTCTTTATTGCTTCTGCGATCAGTACAAACTCTCAGCTTCAGTGCTGGCATTCCCTCCTTCCTGTCTCAGGAACCAGTCATTCCAACTTCCAACTCAAAAGACACCAGAGACAGCTTTTTTTTTTTTTTTTTTTTTGGTTTTTTTTTTTTGTTTGTTTGTTTTGCTTTGTTTTTAATAGGCATGCAAAGATTAAAGTAGTGAAATAAAAAATAAATGACCCTAGATTGGGCAAAGAAAACCATCTTTATGAAGAAGAAATTTAAATGCTGGATCAAAAAATTTAAAAGACCTGGCCTTATGGGTGTGTGTTTATCGGTAATTTAAAACCAGGCGAAGTTGGTAGTAGGCAAATTTTTAAAAAGTGATAGAGTAGCGATGGTATTATTTGAGGTAAACATTATGTATTCACCTTCTGAAATCTACAGTGATCTTAACTTGTGCTTTCAATCAAATGTGGTAAGGTGGGCACATGCCTCCATACCCACATACATAGCATGGACCCATCACTTGTCAGTAACTCAGCCTGAAAACAGGAGTGCTGAGATTCTGAGAAACTTAATATGCTTAATAAGCCACTGTCACTGTCGTTATTTTTCCATCTATTTCTTCTTCACTGAATTTATACTAGAAATACTAATTTTTTTAGAAAAGGTAGTTATTAAAAAGGTTAGGTGTGAAATTCATGCTTCTGGGTTAGATCATGTCAAAAGGCACTGCGGTTTCATCTGACTGCGTCTCTTCTTTCTCTCAGTGTTGTAGGATAGCTTGGAGCAGGGAGCACCAGGAGGAGGCAAGCTGGCTCTTCAGGGACAGAATTCCTTTCCTGAAGAGGGCACGTCCAGAGCCTTACTTGAAGGAGGCCCTCACCACCCTGCCCTTGATCGGCTGAGGAGGGCGCCAATTCCCCACCAGAGGCACCGGGGGCTCATTCTCTGCACTGGCGAACAGGCTGCGCAGCTTGGCCATCTGCAAGAGGAAGCAGACTGTTAGAAACCACAGGCCAGACAAACCACAAACCAGGCTCCAGGTATAGGTCCTGAGTTTGCAAGCACCGGTTCCTAACATAGACATTTCCTTACATCCAGAATTCCCTGCTCTCTGGATAACTCCTTCCCCACCCGAATTTCTCTTCGGCTGTAAATTGAGGGTTCAGCATGAAGTACATATACACTTTACATAGAAGGGGATGAGGATTTAGCATATGCCTGAAGTAAGAAAAACTTTAATAGGCTCTCACTGGGTAATCAAGTCAAGTATTTATGGAATTACTTTTTAAAGGACTAGGGGAAAAAAACTAAAACCGGGCTATATGTTAAACTGTGAACTTTTTTTCTTAAAGGATCAAAAAATAGGGAATCCTCATTAAAATACAATGCCTTGGCAGTGGAGATGGTTCAGTGTGTAAAGGTGTTTATGGCCAAGCCTGACAACCTGAGCTCCATGCCCAGAACCCAGGACTGCAAGTTGTCCTCTGAACATCGTTACTGTTAATGTTAAAATATATTATGCGTCAGTATTAAAGTTTCTTTTAGCTTTACCCCCTTAAAAATTGCCATTGTACTTTTAAAACCTTTGTACAGATTAATCAGACTATTAAAGCTGAATCTCGACTTTTGTTTTGAGATCCACCCTGGAAGAAACAAACATACAAGCTGCTTTCTTAAGCCAAGGAGTCAGGCTGGTAGGCTGATTTTACTGTGAGACATCATTTTCCAGGCTGTGAAGCCTGTGGGGTTCACTTCTTCATGTTCTCCGTGTCCACACCCATTCAGCTTTCCTTGAAGTCATGCCTTGTAAATGTTGTCAGCACATTCTTTAGATAAATGGAAATAAAGTAGGCGTGAAATGAGAAATTAGGGGCTCTTGGAAGTAGACAGGCTGGGCCTGGAATAAGGATTTTGCACTTGGTTGCCCTTGTGAAGAAATAGTTTTGTTCCTGAGCCTCAAGGTCTTTTTTTGGTAAAAACTAGAGAATGCAACATCTCTCCAAAGGTGTCTTGTGAAGTCATTTCTGCACCTTTCTCTTCCTCAGACCCAAATTTGCTACCTAGCCGTCTTCACTCATACTAATGAATATGTATGTGTTCCGGAGCCCACCGGCTCTATGGGATTGTGTTGTCTGACTAACCTTGGGAAGCTTCCCCAAATTGAACCGAAGAAGCTGAGGGTATTTCTACAGGTCAAACTGTGAAACATCTGAGGACCACATCACCAGTCTGGCTCTCTACTGCTATTTCAGCTCTAGCTGTCTGTAGTTCACAGTTCACACATAGGGTTCTGCAGTTGGGCTCACCTGGTCTGAGCTCACTGTCATGGGCTCTTTCAGTAGCAGCCACACAATGCACTCCTCGCAGGGTGGCGTGGTGAAGGAGCCATGGTAGGTCCAATAGTCCCGGCAAGCAGGGAACAGGCACGATGGGTCGAAGTGATTAAAAGGAGCCTCCTTGCCCTGAAAGACACCAAACAGGCTCTCTAAGCGGACACGTGCACCAAGCGCCCCCTAGAGGCCTCATCTATTCATTCATGAGAACTGATTTCAATAGCGAAAGGGAAAGCAGATATTTGAACAGGTTCAGGCCCTTCACTAGTAAACCACAGAAGAAAAGGAATCTGCTTGGTGTTCCAACTTTATCTGCCATGGTCAGTGTAATATTTTATTCCTTGTTTACACGGTGGATGGGGCTGAGAGTCTGTCCTTTCTCCCAGAGGAGACTTAGACTGGAATAGAATTACTTCTTGGAAGTTTGATGTGAAGAGTCACTTTAGTACATTCCATGCTTAGAATACTTACTTCTAGCATTACACCTAAAAGCAGCTCCTTAGAATAATCTCAAAGACAACTAAAATGTGTCTATTAGAAGAGTTTACTATTAATGTTTAAAACATGTGGGGCTACCAGGAAAGAACAATACCAGGATTGAAAGTGGCTGGCCTGGAGAACCTCAGCGATCCCGTGCCCACTGTGGTAGGAGAGGGGAAAGGACACCCTGGAACCTCTCACTTTCTTCCTAGGAAAGTCTTTATCTAATAGGCTGACTGACAATTGAAATAACAGCTATGACAGTGCTCTAAGGTCTCAGCTCTAAAACAGGGCCATGTCATTTACTTTTGCATGCTATCCATCAGACAGTGACAGGCTTACCTGAAATTCAAAATGACAATTGATATTGTCTTAGGTTTGCAGAGGGAAAATGATTCACACTTACCTTAGTCTTAATTTTGTCCAGGGCATCAAGGAGAATCTGGAACTCGCCTTTCTCCCGTCCTATCTGTAAGAAAATGACATTCAATGAGATATTTTCCTCTCCTCCATAGTTGAAGATCACCTTAATAACTGATTTGACCCATTCACATGTAATCAATATTTATGTCTTCCATATTCTCCAGCTAAGCTAAATATACGTTTATGTGCCCTGGAAGATTGTAAAGTATACATTTTCTGATCTAAATTTGGATTTCTGTTCTCTGAAGTGCAAAACCACAAAATTGCATGTTGGTGCTTGATCCTCTGCAAAGTAATCCCATTCTTTAAAAGAGTAAAATCCAGAGTAGATTTCGTATCCACGGCCAAACCCACTGCCTTTCCTCTCACAGTCAGTGAATTTAGAACCTAGAACAAACTAGGTCATTTGGAATGAAAAAAGCTGGATTTTCACTGCTGGCTTAAAATTCAGATTGGGTTACCATGAAGTTCATGTGTTAATGACACTAAGTCCACTTTAAACCGAGGTTGGCTGAACAACACACACATTCCTTCTGCCACCCTAGCCTGAGATCCTGTGGGTGGTGGCCTCCTTAAGCCAAGGAGAGGTCTAGCCAGGCATTTGGCAACCCAGAAGTTCCCAGCACTGGCTTTCTGGTTTCCAGTGTGATTGAAATAGAGTAATGGAGAAGGAAAATGAACACACATCAGCCTTTGCTCTTGCCTTTGGAAGCTTCGAGTCTGCCCTCGCACATGCCTCAGACATAAGGAAAGAATGGAACCCATGGTCTCCTAAACATTAGTAAGGGACTGCATTCTGAGTGAGAAAAAAATTAGTCATCAGTGTGCACCTCACCTTCAGAAAAATGCCAACCACAGCAATCCCATCGGGCTGCTTCAGAGCCTCTCCGAAGGTGTTATACTTCGGGTTCCAGTGAACCAGGTGAAGCTGCAACGACCAAACAAGCACAGATCGTGAGATAAATCCTTCCGAGTGGAAATGGGAGCTGTTATCTACAAGAGACCCCAATGTGTGCCGTCTCGAGGTTGTTGCTGATCATCTTCATGGAAGTTGCTGACATTCCAAATATTAACAGGTGACACTTTGGTGAAATTTTAATAGTTCAGATAAGAAAAAGGTATGAAAGCTCCTGTCTCCACTTAGAGCTTCAGTGGCTGGCTTATCTCAATTTAGGATTTGAGCATAGCTTAAATAGTGAGGTTGTCCATTTTGAGTTAGTTACACTGGCAAGAGAATAGTTTATAGCTGCTAAAATGTTATACTCAAGTTCAAAAAATGTGCGATAATTCCAGATACAAACATTGCATTCAAAGTCTTTTCTTCATTTGGAAAAATTAGTCCGAACTTTTCACCAGTGGTGGAGGAATTGTCTAGCAGAAAGGCATTCCTAATAATTAATTGCTCTCTACCCTAGCTCTCTACATTGTCTGTGGAGGGATGGTTATACTCTCTTAAATGCGCTTGATCTCTTCTAATCTGGAAGCCAACCATAGCTAGGCCTGGTCAGTACTCGGAGTTCCTTTGATTTTTCTTTAGCCAACAGTTAAGTAGCCAGTGATGCCCCGAGGGATCAGATACAGTGTGCTGCCACAGCCCCAGTCCTGTCCCATCCCAGTGCTCCTCATCATCTACCTCAGAAAAGACCAAAGCAGAAAAAGTGAAATTTTGTTCACTTCTTGTCAATGCTAAACAGACTTGGCTTCCTAATGAAAACAGAGGAGACTGTCTTATTCCATTTGAAAATTGTTGCCTTAAATGAGATGCATACACGTATAAGCATACATCCTTAAGCAAGCAGAAAGAATTATTTGTAATTACTTGATGCTGTTTTTGAAGCACTATATATGCTCATAAAAATGGTATCTGAAGTAGCTTGTACAAAAAGCACCAGGTGCAGCCACTCTGCCTCTGTTACCCAACCTTTATGTGCATTGGTTGCCTATTTGTAACATTGTACAACAGGTTGCAGTGGGGATCAAATGAGCTAAAGCATATAGGTGCTTCACATGAACTTGCTTCCCTACTGCTCTGGTTCTATTCAAGTCTATGACCCCTTTCTCAGTATAATCTGTGAAATAATCATGGAGGACGATAACCCACTTGCCCACTTCTCTCTGACCTAGGATATTTGGTGGCTTTACTTTGTGTTAAAGCTAAAATATCTTCAATGAAAGGCTTGAAGCAGAAAGAGTTGTGCAATTGTTTCTAATTTTTCCATTTTGATTGTTAAAGACCCAGAGTGGATTGGGCAGTTCCTCCTACCTCAGCAGCATACTTCACTCCATCCACTGTGTGCTCAGAGCCATGGTCATCCGAGGAGCCCCAGTGAAGATGGAATTGGCGAAGTCGGTAGGGTCCAGAGAGAGGGCCACCTCTCAGCACTGTGAATAAGATAACACGGTGACTGGTGAGCTCGGCCTGCCTCTGCAGAGCCCTGTCTGAAACCATAACTCTACTGAAGATTCTGTGGGTGAAAGATACCATCTGGGAACAGGGAACCATCCCCACAGTGCTTGTAACTCGAAGTTAGAACCTATCAAAGTAAGAATTTTCTTTTCTCTCTTATTGTTGCTTGCTCATGCTGTCATTTTAACACTCTAGAAAACAAATTAACATAGCAGAGATGTTATAACAGCCCTGAGAACAGATTAGCAGTACGGTACTGTTGGGAAGAGTCACACATTGGACAAGATTTAGGTACCATTCTGAATTTCACCCTCATAGTTGTGTGATCTCAGGCAAGATGCTCAACTTCTCTGAACTGGTCTTTGAATCTCTAAGAAGGTGATAATAATTCTACACTTTGTGAGCCACTGTGAGGATTAACTGAGATTTAAGCTCATCTCACAGTCCCTGTCAGGGATCACGGAGCAGGCGGGAATTCCTTTTTCGAGTCCTACTTTTAGCTGTGTTTTTCCTTAGATGACAAGCCAGAACTCTCATGCACATCTGCTTTAGACTGTCTCTACTCAAGTCAGATGGATAAAAGTTCAGGAATTTCCCAGGAAGCTAGTCAAGGTGGAAGGATATATATGATCATTCTTGGGCATCAGTTTGGGCAGTTATCTTAATTTCCATGTAATTTGCTCTCAATTCCTCTCACTGGAGTGTAATTTAAAGGTTCAGATATCTTCCCAAGGATGATGAAAATGGTACAGAAATCCTAAAAATCAAGATGTAGCAAGGTACGTTCAATGCAAATAGCACTGTAATCGCAGCTATATTAGCTTGATTTCTCTCCATGACACAGGAAACGCCACAGTGCAGACTTAAGCAATAATTTTAGGCTTGAACCAGCTTGATCCCTTGATGGGAAGGAAGTGGTTTGGTTTTTTGTAGTTTCCTGTCCAATCATTGAAATAGCTATGAGTTGGATATGAGTCTGATTTATTTACTAATTACTATTCAGTTATTAATAATTATTAGTTTAGTTTATTATTAATTATTTATTATTTATCTATGTATTATCTAATTATTAATCTCTAACATTTAACTATATTTCTTTTAAAAAAGCTACTTTATGTGTTTCTGCTTGGTGAATGATCTTTAATTTCATTTTTTGTTGTTATTGTTTGCTTTTTTTTTCTCCTAAATGACTCTTCACCTTTTAAGGGAAGGAAAAAAATGGGGAAGAGTAACATATAACAATTGCTCAAAAAGTAGTAAGCTTCTGCCCTCTTCCTACCCTGGAAGGGGGAGTTGTATGTCACTCTATCATTATTTCTTAAGACATCACCAGAATGGTCATTCATGTTTATCAACAAAGGAAATTTTAACTTAATTAGGAAATTGCGTTCTTAATTCTAAAGACTAATTCTCAGTTAGATTCACTTGCAATGAGATAAAGCTTGCAATTTTTGAGTTTTACTCTATAGCCCTCGCTGGACTGGAACTCATCAGAATACCAGGTTAGCCCTATATTTGTGGCAATCCTCTTGCCTTTGCCTCTTGAGTATTGGGATTACAGGTATGAGCCACCAAGCCTTTCTGAAATTTCAAATTATTTCAAATTAGTATTCAAATGTTCAAAATATTTCAGATTAGTCTTCTTTGATGTCACAGATTGGTTACTAATGTAGGCAAAAAAAAAAAAAAAAACCCTCCTCCCTCCCAGGAATGTTTCAATTTCACACTAACACTGGCCCAAGGAAAAGTGGTCATATACATCAGAAACACTCACTACAAAGATTCTTTGCGTTAACACCAGTGAGATACTTACTGAAACCAGGCTATTTTAACTGACATAGTGGGCCTGCCTTTTCACATTAATTAGCCTCCTTCCAGCCAGCAGGGAAGAGAGGGCCTATTTTATTTCTTGAAGCCTGGGGGGAGCCTGTTCTCCATACCACTCAGAAACCACAAGAATGTTGTCTCTCAATGGTCAGAAAGACCACGTGGGCTCCCTGCCTTCCCCTCTTGATCCATACTTTGTCTCTGGAGTGCTTTGCTAACTTTTAGCTTGGGCATATGGCCATTTTGCAGCAACAAGAGGGTGTGACATTCTTCTTCATGATGTGAATATAGTTCTTTACAACTAGAGCCAAGTCTAAAGTCATCTCCATTGCAGGAATGAACTTCTCCCTCTTTCCATAATTCTGTTACCATTTCACATATTGCATCTTGCCATTAGATACCGAAAACACCCACATGACCCTTTCTAAGTGCTATACTTACTGGACCTGTCGAAGGTATCATCAAACACAACTCTGCAGGTCTTCCCATTGTTCAGGATGGTCTTAGCAGAGCCAGGATCATAAGATACTGACCAAGGCTGCAGAGAAGGATCATGCCTGATGTCTTTAGTATGCAGTTCAATGGGTGACTGGTTGTCCCCTTTGGCAATTGGATAAAGTTCATGCCAGTGCTCAGGACCTAGGAAGTAAATGACAGGGATTTTATTCATTTAATAGTAAAGCCCAAGACCTCTATCTGGTGAACTATGCCAGCAAACTATACAGAAGCCAAAGAGTGTTTACAGGAAGGTCTCTGGTTCAAATTGAGCAACACAGTTCTTTGATTTCAAACCTACTTAGAACCTTGCTTCCTGTGCTCAAAGAGCATGCCAATCTCTGCATTCCCTCCCCTGGCTTGAGAATCATGTAACCAGAAAAGCTTATCTTTGAAATGAATCACAGACTGATCACATATTTTTGGATACTTTGTAGCTTGCAAAGGATACTTTTCTTCTTTTTCCCAAGGCTGACTTGATTGAAGCAGAGATTGTTACAGCCCCCCCCCCCCCCCCGAACTCAAATAGGCCAAGTGCTCACTGCTCAGTTTCACAGAATAAGATTCAACTGAACCTGACTTTGGGCTGAATGACTTCTCAGATACATTATCGGACCTTAAGCTAGTGATAGTGGGTGCGTCTCTGAGCTTCAGGTTCCTCCGTGGAAAGGAAAACAGTGAGTCATGTTTAAAAGACAAGCAGCATAGGACACCAGAAAACTCTCAGTATATGCTATTTCTTAACTATTTCTACCTGCACACCTGTGCAATGCAGGCACACCCGTAGTGTCCTGGACCCACTCACCATTGTGGCTGGCGTAACCCCACTCCTTAGCCATGGCCTTTCCTGTCTCTCAGCGCTGGACAGCTCCTGCTTTTGCTTGCTCCTGTTGTCCGGCAAAAGCTCCAAAAAGTCCCCACTTTTATATAGGTCTCCTGCAGTGTGCATGGCCTTATTAGGTCAGCGGGTGAGGAAGGGGGCTAAACTGGATTGGGGTGGTACTCGGAAGGCGGGGCGGGGGAGCCAATGAATTACAAGCGGTGGACAGCTGTCGGGGTGAGAGGGTGGCAGGAGGGGGCAGGGAGGAGGCACGGAGGGGGAACGGAGGGGGACAGAAGACTCCCTTCTTGGCTCTTGCAAAAGCCCTGGCTCTTTCCTCTGTTTCCTTTGCAGACTACCAAGCAACTGAGCTTTCTAAGAGCTCGGCTTTGGTAGCGTTGGTTCCCTCCATTTTCACTCACTTGGGGGTCTGGAGGAGCAGCCGACTCAGGCTGCAGTCCCGTGTGTTACTTAGCAGCTAAAAATTGCACCCACGGCTCTTGCAGCCTTCCTCAGAAAACTTTTACCTCGGAATGAAGGACCCGCTGCAGTCTCTGGACGCTTGAGTTCCTTTTCCCGCAGGAATCCGGTTAGGGTGGAAAGAGCTCTTCTGATCCTCTGACTAGTGCGTGATTCCCCTACGGAAAACGTGTAAAATCCTGGAAATAGAGATGAGGAGGAATCTGGGACTGCATGCTTTCCGGTCCCAACATCCTTAACGGGATGAGTTTCTAAGGTAGACTGCCTAGGCTTCACATCCAGCCTAACTTAGTTTGTCTAGTATGACTCGGGAGCACAGCACAGAATCCCGGTCAGCCAGGGAGGGACTCTGCACCCCAGCCTTACTCAGCAGCAGTCTGGGACAGAACCACACTGGGAGCTGCGCTCTGTTCACCTCAGGACACCAAGAATATCTGAAGCTTTAAAAGAGTAGCATCAAAAAAGAGTATGCTACATAAAAATTTCACACTCCAAGACATAATTAGAGACAAGGGAGGGAAACAAAAAGGAAAAGGTCTATGAGATCGGTTGGGTCTTGTGTTTTTTCTCTCAGTCCTAGTGTGTTTTGTAATACAGTAAACCACATAAATGGAGACTAAAACTGGCATATCCCATTTGTGCATAACAAAGGTATAATTAGAAATATCTGGTTATGCCTCACATGAAAGAAGCCAGTATAATAGATGTTTGCAATTCTATGCATCTATTATGGAAAAAAAAAAACTTGTTTGGGCAAGAATATCTTGAGACCAAAAAGATACACCTCGTGTTGGAAATGTCTTGAACAAGATTTCTGCAAGCATTTTCTTATAACTTTTACTTTTATAAAAAGTGACTTTTTCAGTTTACTTTTTCTTGTGGGTAACAAAACCTGAGAAGGAAATCTCTCTTCATTGCCAAGACAGCTCATCGGCTAAGTATGTGGAATGGCTGACCACACGCAGAACCTGGACGCCAGGGGAGTCAGTCTCAGGGTATTTTTGTGACCAGGGATCACTTGATCCACACAATAGCACTGTGGAATCAGGAGCCCTCAGTTAGTTTGGAAGATCCAAGCAAACACAGAGAAACAAATAACTTAGCTCTAAGTCAAGGGGCCGTGCATGCCTGGGTTTCTAGCTCACCATGATGGCTGCTGCTGTGTGTGAGATTAATAGAGGTACTTTAAAGTTATGGCTACATGATGGTTGGTATGAGTAAGCCATAGTCTCATTCCAGGCTGTCAGCTGTGACAGGAACTTTTCTCTGACCTGGATAATCAGGAGACTGATAGCTAAATCTTATAGTTACCAAGACTATTTATTTGATACTGAGTATTGAGGTAAGAAACACAATGAATTATAAATGTAATCTAGTAATTATAATGTTACTACTGTTTATGCCTAGAGTATCTTTTTAAATGCTTTGTTTGCACCTTAACAATGTACAAGAAAAGCCAAGGCTACATAATAAAGCCTTGTCACAAAGAAAGGAAGGAAGAAAGAAAGAAGGAAAGAAAGAGAGAGAAAGAAAGAAAGAAGTAATTATACCTCATCTAAACTCATCTTCAAATAAACCTTTCAGAAAACCTCATCAGCTCATTATCATCTTCATGGTACTGAGTTATAGCAGCTTACTTAACTATATATTTCAAAATTGCTTATCCACAAAGGAAAGATACTTCCAAGTAGGGAACAAGACAGGTAGGAGAACACTAGGAGAAAAATAAAAGAGCTATTAATAATTATCTCCTGCCATTCTCCCAGCAGAATCATTGGAAAGTTGATTCATTGGGCAATTTTTTGGATTTTTTCTCCCCAAATGAGTAAATGCAAATAGAGGAAGAGATTGGGGGGTAGAAAGGAGAAAGGTAGGCAAAGGATGCCCTTGGCAAAGTCAACTAGGTGATGTTATTAAACTGAATGTAAAATATTAAAATTGATAAGATTTTGATTTGTATTACATAAAAAAGAAAAACATGAATTAGGATTTGAAGTAATTTTATAATTCAGCTCAAATATTGTGTTTTGGAGCATAAGGTTTTACTATGTTTATTTTTATTGAGTAGGTTCTAGGACAGAAAATGCAAAAATAGGTGACAAAATTTACAATTTTCATAACACTGTGTGACTGTGGTGGGCAGCCTCACTTTGGCTCTCCCCCTTCAATGTCAGCTGAAGCTTGGCTAAGGGTATGCTATAGAAAAGGACAGGCTTGATTCCTGAGTTTACTGCTAGTGACAGCTGAGGTATTTGGACCTGATCTTATATTTGGCCACTGTTCTTGGCAAGGCTGGAGGAGAATTATCTGAGTGCCTATTCTAACTGAGATATGTCAGGCTGATCACTTTACTTGAAAGTGGGAGCATGAATCCCAAGACGAAATCCTCCTGGATCCACCAAATAAGAGCTCATCATCAAGGTCCATTGATTCAAATTGGTTTCTTCTAAACCTACATGGTTACTTTAAGAGTATAAATATAGCATATTAAATATATAGTATATTATATTTAGATTATATCATATATAGTATATTATACAGTTTATTATATTAATATTACAGAATATTAGATAGAGGGAAATGATTGAACTTCATAATTTTTTTCTTAGGATCAACTGTGGTTTTTTAGAATCAAGACTTGTTTCTAATAATTCAATGATGATGTTTGTTTATAGAATTTAACAGGTGGAGTTTTATTTTGTAGGTTTTTTTTGTTTTGTTTTTTTGATTGCAAATTTCCAGAAGGATTTAGGTGGCTGCTTGCCTACATTTTTGTTTTGTCTTAGGTACCTCCTATGAGAAAGGGAGGAAATAGTGCCTACCACAGGTCCTTTTGATACTTATATAACAATATATAAGGCAGTTAATAGTGATGTGTTCTTATAAAATCAAGGATATGTTTTACAGAGTCAAGGATATGTTTTGTAGAGAGCAGTATGGCACGTGTGTGTGTGTGTGTGTGTGTGTGTGTGTGTGTGTGTGTGTGTAGGGGGCAGGAGTGCCTCAGTAGACTCATGCTAAAGCATCCCTCTCCACACCAATGTACCAGCCAAATGACGGGTCTAGTACAGAACCGAGTTTATTTGGAGGCATGGAAAGTGGCATTGAGAAGGGAGTAGAGGAAGAGAAAGAGAGGGGACAGAGAAAGACAGACAGACAGAAAGAGAGAGAGAGAGAGAGAGGCAGAGACAGAGACAGAGGCAGAGGCAGAGGCAGAGGCAGAGGCAGAGACAGAGGCAGAGGCAGAGGCAGAGGCAGAGGCAGAGGCAGAGGCAGAGGCAGAGGCAGAGGCAGAGGCAGAGGCAGAGGCAGAGGCAGAGGCAGAGGCAGAGGCAGAGAGAAGAGGCCAGCAGTAACACATGAAGAAAGAAGTGGGGAGGGGGGAGGGGAGAGAGGAAGAAAGGGGTCATAGGGAGAAGGCCAGCAAATATTGCTTAGGATAGTAGAGTGAGCACTCAGCCAAAAGTATCTTTCCTTGATCATCTCTGCAAAGTCATCTTGTTGGCCATAAACAGCTCCTTCCTTGTATGATGCAAAGTGTAGGTGCTAACCCATAGACATCATTACATTAAACACATATCTTGAGTATATGAAATAAAAGTTGATACCCACAGCATTCACCCTTTCCTACAAACTGTCTTGCACTACATGGAGCAATCAAGCTTTGGCTTGATACATGCAGGAATCAAAGCAAACCTTTCATCCACAGAGAGCCAAGTATGTACAAAATGCATTAATCGAACAAAGCCAAATGAAACCCACAGCACTCCAATAATACCTAAACCTCACCTTATGAGATTTAAAATTTGCCATGCTACTTGATGATCAGGATTTTTGTTTCCAGTGAAACCCAAACGCTTAATGGAGTTTTGGGTGTTTTCTAAAGTGTGGTGTTCATGCTCTTCACCCACTCTTCATTGCAGCTGTAGAGCCTCCTTTACTACTCCCATAAGGCAGCCATTCTTCCTTGCTGTGTATCTTTTCACACAGTTTCCTTTGGTTCAGCTGTTCCTTCCTTTTTCTATACCTTATAGTTTAAATCAGTTTATATCAGCATTTATGTAGACTGTGTCATATGCATCAAAATGTCATGCTCTTGTCATGTATAAGGTCAATGATGCATTAGACTGGCCTTCTTTTGTTTCCAGCTGCCATTCTAACTCAAGGCTAAGGCACTTGCTGGTGTTGCAATTGACTCATGTTTGGGAATAAGGACGAATACTGTATCTACTGTCATGTAAAGTACTTTGCGTCCTAGGAAGAAAAATACACCAACCTCATTTCTATAGGAGCTAGAAGAGGTTCTCTTGAATCCCCAGATGGTACTTTTTTTATACTTTACAATACAAAGCATTGTGAACCTCAGATGATTAGATGCCTTCTCAGAATAGCACCCATCCTTCTCTGGGTTCCCAGACCAAACAGTGTAATGCATTTACACTTAAAAATCAACATGTTACATTAATTCTTACTCTTGTATTATAAATTTAACTGAATATATTTAAAGAATTTAAATAATAAAGGATTGACTTTTAAATTGTAAATGCCATTCTGCAAGACATACCTGGGTGGGCTCCAAATCTAGAGTTGGCATTCTAGAGATTTAAGAAGAAACTTCTGCAAAGACTTGGCTCTGGGCAGGCCCTGGGGAGGACAGAATCTGGGTAGAAGAGGACATGTGGCAATGATGAACAGTGCACACAAAACAGTTGTTTATATGAATGCCAGACTAACCACAAACTGCCATCCTCCAGAGAACTAGTCCGGTCCTATGAAACCTGACCCATTCTCAAGAGGCAGCATTAGCCCATGCATAAGCATAGAACACCAGGACTAAATTACCTTCTTCTAGTCCACACTTCTTAAAGCTTCCACCACCCAGCGCAGCCATACTGAGGATCAAGCTCCCAGCTCAGAAAGCTTTGGGAAGCAAACTGCCTCAAAACACAACAATATGTTACAGACATCAGGATATTGAAGAATGAATTTCTTCACTTTCCGTGTGACAGGGCATAAAATCATCTTCACTGACCATCTAAAATGCTATTTATTTTTTTCTAAAATTTAATAACCAACAATAATAGGACTTTTCAATTGGTAGAATGCATATTATTGCTATTTTATTCTGTTTATCCAAATAAGTAATGAAATTTAAAGTCTAGTCTTAAATGTTTTAAATTTTGTGTACTAATGTGCGAAACTTTAATAATGTAAGAGTAAAAATAATTCCTATAGAAATACTATGCTGAATATCTCCATTTTTCCTTCTTCATTTTAAGATAATTTTTTATTTTATGTTCCACAAGCAAAGAAAGTAATTTCCATGGGACTACAAATGATTTAAAAATACTACCAATTGTCTTTGAGCCCACAAGAGGTTTCCGGTAACTCCTACTCTTCTCAAGACATATCCTGAGGTGCGCTGAGCAAGGGTTCTCGCACAATTAACAACATTTGCTGAAAAGGCTACTGACACAGTGAATATGTCTTCCCTGCATAGATATTGTATGTAAAATCGGCAATGGCCTAATCTTAAAACCTCAATGTGGCGGCGGATCCCGGACCGCAGCAGCTCCCTGCTCCCAAACCCCGTGGGAGAGAGACCTCACCGCCTGATTAGGTGGGCACTCCTGAGGCTGCAGAGCGGAGGAGACCACCAACACTGCCCACCCCTGCCCACATCCCTGGCCCAAGAGGCAACTGTATAAGGCCTCTGGGTTCCCATAGGGGAGGGCCCGGGAGCGGCAGGACCCCTGCGCCTGAGACACTGCCGGAACCTGAAGGAAACAGACCGGATAAACAGTTCTCTGCAACCAAATCCCGTGGGAGGGAGAGCTAAACCTTCAGAGAGGCGGACACGCCTGGGAAACCAGAAGAGACTGCACTCTGTGCACATCCAGGCGCCAGAGGAAAACACCAAACGCCATCTGGAACCCTGGTGCACGGAGGCTCCCGGAAAGAGCGGCGCAGATCTTCCCGGTTGCTGCCACAGCGGAGAGGACTTAGGCAGTACCCCACGAGCAAACTTGAGCCTTGGAACCGCAGGTAGGACCAACGTTTCCCCTGCAAGAAACCTGCCTGGTGAACTCAAGACACAGGCCCACAGGAACAGCTGAAGACCTATAGAGAGGAAAAACTACACGCCCGAAAGCAGAACACTCTGTCCCCATAACTGGCTGAAAGAAAACAGGAAAACAGGTCTACAGCACTCCTGACACACAGGTTATAGGACAGTCTAGCCACTGTCAGAAATAGCAGAACAAAGTAACACTAGAGATAATCTGATGGCGAGAGGCAAGCGCAGGAATGCAAGCAACAGAAACCAAGACTACATGGCATCATCGGAGCCCAATTCTCCCACCAAAGCAAACACGGAATATCCAAACACACCAGAAAAGCAAGACCTAGTTTCAAAATCATATTTGATCATGATGCTGGAGGACTTCAAGAAAGACATGAAAACACTTAGGGAAGCACAGGAAAACATTAATAAACAAGTAAAAGCCTACAGAGAGGAATCGCAAAAATCCCTGAAAGAATTCCAGGAAAACACAATCAAACAGTTGAAGGAATTAAAAATGGAAATAGAAGCAATCAAGAAAGAACACATGGAAACAACCCTGGACATAGAAAATCAAAAGAAAAGACAAGGAGCTGTAGATAGAAGCTTCACCAACAGAATTCAAGAAATGGAAGAGAGAATCTCGGGAGCAGAAGATTCCATAGAAATCATTGACTCAACTGTCAAAGATAATGTAAAGCGGAAAAAGCTACTGGTCCAAAACATACAGGAAATCCAGGACTCAATGAGAAGATCAAACCTAAGGATAATAGGTATAGAAGAGAGTGAAGACTCCCAGCTCAAAGGACCAGTAAATATCTTCAACAAAATCATAGAAGAAAACTTCCCTAACCTAAAAAAAGAGATACCCATAGGCATACAAGAAGCCTACAGAACTCCAAATAGATTGGACCAGAAAAGAAACACCTCCCGTCACATAATTGTCAAAACACCAAACGCACAAAATAAAGAAAGAATATTAAAAGCAGTAAGGGAAAAAGGTCAAGTAACATATAAAGGCAGACCTATCAGAATCACACCAGACTTTTCGCCAGAAACTATGAAGGCCAGAAGATCCTGGACAGATGTCATACAGACCCTAAGAGAACACAAATGCCAGCCCAGGTTACTGTATCCTGCAAAACTCTCAATTAACATAGATGGAGAAACCAAGATATTCCATGACAAAACCAAATTTACACAATATCTTTCTACAAGTCCAGCACTACAAAGGATAATAAAGGGTAAAGCCCAACATAAGGAGGCAAGCTATACCCTAGAAGCAAGAAACTAATCATCTTGGCACAAAACAAAGAGAATGAAAGCACACAAACATAACCTCACTTCCAAATATGAATATAACGGGAAGCAATAATCACTATTCCTTAATATCTCTCAATATCAATGGCCTCAACTCCCCAATAAAAAGACATAGATTAACAAACTGGATACGCAACGAGGACCCTGCATTCTGCTGCCTACAGGAAACACACCTCAGAGACAAAGACAGACATTACCTCAGAGTGAAAGGCTGGAAAACAATTTTCCAAGCAAATGGTCAGAAGAAGCAAGCTGGAGTAGCCATTCTAATATCAAATAAAATCAATTTTCAACTAAAAGTCATCAAAAAAGATAAGGAAGGACACTTCATATTCATCAAAGGAAAAATCCACCAAGATGAACTCTCAATCCTAAATATCTATGCCCCAAATACAAGGGCACCTACATATGTAAAAGAAACCTTACTAAAGCTCAAAACACACATTGCACCTCACACAATAATAGTGGGAGATTTCAACACCCCACTCTCATCAATGGACAGATCATGGAAACAGAAATTAAACAGAGATGTAGACAGACTAAGAGAAGTCATGAGCCAAATGGACTTAACGGATATTTATAGAACATTCTATCCTAAAGCAAAAGGATATACCTTCTTCTCAGCTCCTCATGGTACTTTCTCCAAAATTGACCATATAATTGGTCAAAAAACGGGCCTCAACAGGTACAGAAAGATAGAAATAATCCCATGCGTGCTATCGGACCACCACGGCCTAAAACTGGTCTTCAATAACAATAAGGGAAGAATGCCCACATATACGTGGAAATTGAACAATGCTCTACTCAATGATAACCTGGTCAAGGAAGAAATAAAGAAAGAAATTAAAAACTTTTTAGAATTTAATGAAAATGAAGGTACAACATACCCAAACTTATGGGACACAATGAAAGCTGTGCTAAGAGGAAAACTCATAGCGCTGAGTGCCTGCAGAAAGAAACAGGAAAGAGCATATGTCAGCAGCTTGACAGCACACCTAAAAGCTCTAGAACAAAAAGAAGCAAATACACCCAGGAGGAGTAGAAGGCAGGAAATAATCAAACTCAGAGCTGAAATCAACCAAGTAGAAACAAAAAGGACCATAGAAAGAATCAACAGAACCAAAAGTTGGTTCTTTGAGAAAATCAACAAGATAGATAAACCCTTAGCCAGACTAACGAGAGGACACAGAGAGTGCGTCCAAATTAACAAAATCAGAAATGAAAAGGGAGACATAACTACAGATTCAGAGGAAATTCAAAAAATCATCAGATCTTACTATAAAAACCTATACTCAACAAAACTTGAAAATCTTCAGGAAATGGACAATTTCCTAGACAGATACCAGGTATCTAAGTTAAATCAGGAACAGATAAACCAGTTAAACAACCCCATAACTCCTAAGGAAATAGAAGCAGTCATTAAAGGTCTCCCAACCAAAAAGAGCCCAGGTCCAGACGGGTTTAGTGCAGAATTCTATCAAACCTTCATAGAAGACCTTATACCAATATTATCCAAACTATTCCACAAAATTGAAACAGATGGAGCCCTACCGAATTCCTTCTATGAAGCCACAATTACTCTTATACCTAAACCACACAAAGACCCAACAAAGAAAGAGAACTTCAGACCAATTTCCCTTATGAATATCGACGCAAAAATACTCAATAAAATTCTGGCAAACCGAATTCAAGAGCACATCAAAACAATCATCCACCATGATCAAGTACGCTTCATCCCAGGCATGCAGGGATGGTTTAGTATACGGAAAACCATCAACGTGATCCATCATATAAACAAACTGAAAGAACAGAACCACATGATCATTTCATTAGATGCTGAGAAAGCATTTGACAAAATTCAACACCCCTTCATGATAAAAGTCCTGGAAAGAATAGGTATTCAAGGCCCATACCTAAACATAGTAAAAGCCATATACAGCAAACCAGTTGCTAACATTAAACTAAATGGAGAGAAACTTGAAGCAATCCCACTAAAATCAGGGACTAGACAAGGCTGCCCACTCTCTCCCTACTTATTCAATATAGTTCTTGAAGTTCTAGCCAGAGCAATCAGACAACAAAAGGAGATCAAGGGGATACAGATCGGAAAAGAAGAGGTCAAAATATCACTATTTGCAGA
Source organism: Rattus norvegicus (assembly GCF_021556685.1). Lineage (NCBI taxonomy): Eukaryota > Metazoa > Chordata > Mammalia > Rodentia > Muridae > Rattus > Rattus norvegicus. The sequence continues at coordinate 87,800,732 of NC_141535.1, forward strand.
CGACATGATAGTATATTTAAGTGATCCCAAAAGTTCCACCAGAGAACTACTAAAGCTGATAAACAACTTCAGCAAAGTGGCTGGGTATAAAATTAACTCAAATAAATCAGTTGCCTTCCTCTATACAAAAGAGAAACAAGCCGAGAAAGAAATTAGGGAAACGACACCCTTCATAATAGACCCAAATAATATAAAGTACCTCGGTGTGACTTTAACCAAGCAAGTAAAAGATCTGTACAAGAAGAACTTCAAGACACTGAGGAAAGAAATTGAAGAAGACCTCAGAAGATGGAAAGATCTCCCATGCTCATGGATTGGCAGGATTAATATAGTAAAAATGGCCATTTTACCAAAAGCAATCTACAGATTCAATGCAATCCCCATCAAAATACCAATCCAATTCTTCAAAGAGTTAGACAGAACAATTTGCAAATTCATCTGGAATAAAAAAAACCCAGGATAGCTAAAGCTATCCTCAACAATAAGAGGACTTCAGGGGGAATCACTATCCCTGAACTCAAGCAGTATTACAGAGCAATAGTGATAAAAACTGCATGGTATTGGTACAGAGACAGACAGATAGACCAATGGAATAGAATTGAAGACCCAGAAATGAACCCACACACCTATGGTCACTTGATTTTTGACAAAGGAGCCAAAACCATCCAATGGAAAAAAGATAGCATTTTCAGCAAATGGTGCTGGTTCAACTGGAGGGCAACATGTAGAAGAATGCAGATCGATCCATGCTTATCACCCTGTACAAAGCTTAAGTCCAAGTGGATCAAGGACCTCCACATCAAACCAGACACACTCAAACTAATAGAAGAAAAACTAGGGAAGCATCTGGAACACATGGGCACTGGAAAAAATTTCCTGAACAAAACACCAATGGCTTATGCTCTAAGATCAAGAATCGACAAATGGGATCTCATAAAACTGCAAAGCTTCTGTAAGGCAAAGGACACTGTGGTTAGGACAAAACGACAACCAACAGATTGGGAAAAGATCTTTACCAATCGTATAACAGATAGAGGCCTTATATCCAAAATATACAAAGAACTCAAGAAGTTAGACCGCAGGGAAACAAATAACCCTATTAAAAAATGGGGTTCAGAGCTGAACAAAGAATTCACAGCTGAGGAATGCCGAATGGCTGAGAAACACCTAAAGAAATGTTCAACATCTTTAGTCATAAGGGAAATGCAAATCAAAACAACCCAGAGATTTCACCTCACACCAGTGAGAATGGCTAAGATCAAAAACTCAGGTGACAGCAGATGCTGGCGAGGATGTGGAGAAAGAGGAACACTCCTCCATTGTTGGTGGGATTGCAGACTGGTAAAACCATTCTGGAAATCAGTCTGGAGGTTCCTCAGAAAATTGGACATTGAACTGCCTGAGGATCCAGCCATACCTCTCTTGGGCATATACCCAAAAGATGCCTCAACATATAAAAGAGACACGTGCTCCACTATGTTCATCGCAGCCTTATTTATAATAGCCAGAAACTGGAAAGAACCCAGATGCCCTTCAACAGAGGAATGGATACAGAAAATGTGGTACATCTACACAATGGAATATTACTCAGCTATCAAAAACAACGAGTTTATGAAATTCGTAGGCAAATGGTTGGAACTGGAAAATATCATCCTGAGTGAGCTAACCCACTCACAGAAAGACATACATGGTATGCACTCATTGATAAGTGGCTATTAGCCCAAATGCTTGAATTACCCTAGATCCCTAGAACAAAGGAAACTCAAGACGGATGACCAAAATGTGAATGCTTCACTCCTTCTTTAAATGAGGAAAAAGAATACCCTTGGCAGGGAAGGGAGAGGCAAAGATTAAAACAGAGACTGAAGGAACACCCATTCAGAGCCTGCCCCACATGTGGCCCATACATATACAGCCACCCAATCAGACAAGATGGATGAAGCAAAGAAGTGCAGACCGACAGGAGCCGGATGTAGATCGCTCCTGAGAGACACAGCCAGAATACAGCAAATACAGAGGCGAATGCCAGCAGCAAACCACTGAACTGAGAATAGGTCCCCCGTTGAAGGAATCAGAGAAAGAACTGGAAGAGCTTGAAGGTGCTCGAGACCCCAAAAGTACAACAATGTCAAGCAACCAGAGCTTCCAGGGACTAAGCCACTACCTAAAGACTATACATGGACTGACCCTGGACTCTGTCCCCATAGGTAGCAATGAATATCCTAGTAAGAGCACCAGTGGAAGGGGAAGCCCTGGGTCCTGCTAAGACTGAACCCCCAGTGAACTAGACTATGCGGGGAGGGTGGCAATGGGGGGAGGTTTGGGAGGGGAACACCCACAAGGAAGGGGAGGGGGGAGGGTGATGTCTGTCCGGAAACCGGGAAAGGGAATAACACTTGAAATGTATATAAGAAATACTCAAGATAATAAAAAAAAAATAAAATAAAAAAAAATACTACCAATTATATATTATTATTCCCTATACCTGTAAGACAAAGTTATGTTTAATTGTATTTCTTTGACTTAAGAAAAATTATTTAGATATTTTAAAACTTTATATTGGTTGTTTATGAATTTCACCTTAGGTACCTCAATCCCACTCATCTTGTCCCTTCATATCTGCTCTCCACTCTTGCAACCCTACCAAATAAAAACAAACAGATAAAAGAACAAAACAAAAATATTGCATTATGGAAACTGCAGTGTGTTACAGTGTATCCCACAGTATACACTTTTGTCCACACATCTTTACTTGCAAATGTTCATTGCAACAAGTCATTGGTTTGGTTCCAGGTCTCTGGCTTCTGTCACACCATCATACTAGATCCTCACTAGGACTCCTCTCAGTTATCCTGCTATGTCCTGTGTCAATGAGATCCTGCAGTTTTGTATCTGTAGAATCAGTTTCTTCACTCACTCCGGTAGGTCATAGATGGGATAGATATTGGTGTAGGCCAACTCAGAGCTGTGGATCTGAGTCTAGGTGGTACCTGAGGTGGTTAGCCCTTCAGCTCTCCTACCCCACAGACCACCAGGGCTAACTCAACTGTGCTGCCCAATCAACTTGGGGTCCACTCACCCGAGGTGCTGCAGCCAGTAGGAAGTGGGCCACATCTCATGACCCACTGGCCAACCCTCCTACCTGTTTGTGAAGGCAAGAGGTAAGGAGGGAAAGGGCACCTCTCTCTCTCTCTCTCTCTCTCTCTCTCTCTCTCTCTCTCTCTCTCTCTCTCTCTCTTTCTCTCTCTCTCCCCACACACACACACACACAGCAAATGAGGGTCAGGCTAGCTTTCCAGCCAAAGGTAAGGGGCTGGGACAACTCAGCACAGTGCTTAGATATCAACAAGGCCTCAGACAGTAGCCTAGACCAGGAACATCTTGGTCATAATTCAGGCCATCAACACAGACCCCGGCTACAACAGGACCACAGACCCAGACATGGCCCTTGGTGGCAGCCTGGGCCAGACATCACCATGACCTCAGATAGTTGCTCAGGTTCCTCTTGCCTGCCTCATAGCTATTGAGTCTCTTATTTTCACCTTTCCCCACATTGTATGAATTCCTCAGCTTCATTTTCTCTCCTATGCTTCTACCATATAGGTACCCATGGAGGATACTTGGGTGATTTCTTCCAGGCCCATCTAACTAGGGTGGGCATTTGGGTGATTTCTTTCCAGCCACCCTGAGCCACAGGCTATTTTGACATTTTTAATTTTACATACACATAACAAGAAGCATATTTTGGAAAAATATATATTGTATTTTTATAAATATCTGTTATTTTGTTTTATTCTATTTAGTTCCCTCCAACCTATAGTGTTTTTGAGAAATTAATTATTGTGATATAATATTAACAATGGCAATTAGAGTAGGCAATTAAAATCTTAACTACATATTAGCATATGATTTGGTATTTGATACTTAAATAACTAAATGAATATGAAAACTGTAAGTGAATTTTCTCAAGCCAGAGACTTGTTTGTTAAAAAGTACCACTGTAAAGAAAATGAAACTGTGGCACACAATAGAGTTAAGCTATGTAGTCTATAGGTAACTATAGCTAGTATATATTTAAACGTACAGAACACATAATTGAGACCAAGAGAGTCTGCCTTGAGAGCAAGCAGCATCACTGAACATTAACTATTCAGTTTCTGTGAGCTATCCAGTTCATCACTTCACAATGATACAGTATCATTTTCTTGTGACCTTGGAAAACACTATACAGCATGAATATTTACTGACATGAATTCCTGCAAGACTAAAAGTAACCAAATAGGTGTCTATGAATGACAATATCTAAAACCTGTGTTTTGTTACATGCTAGAATAAATATTTTCTTGAGTCAACACAGTGTGGGACTATAATTTGTGAACTTTGGAATAATAGTTCATATCTGAATTAGCTATAGTAGAATGTTTTATTAGTTTGTTTATTTTTTGGTATTTTCATGTATCAGTATTATGAATTATGAGGACTTTAAAGTTGACACTAAAATTTTTTCCTTATAGAAATATATTTTAACCTTGAATATAATAGAAGTTGACAGAAGCAAAAGCTGGTTTTTATATTTTTATAATGTTAATTTACCAGAATGTCCTATTGATAAAGGAGCAGAACTGAATGAGAAGTTCTTGTGTGGCACGCCAAAATGAATTGTAGTCCTTAGGACAGACAGTCAGGCCTAATGAGGCTCAGGAAAACAAACACACTGTGTCACATTCCATAGGATAGAGTACCTAATTACTGTTAGGTAATATTTATAAATGTCAACAAATGGGACAGTTGGAAAGCATGTCCACACCTGAGAGCCAAGAAAGTATCAATCAGACAAACTGAACCAGTGGGTGTGTTTGAAGTGGAGGGGGAGACCCTGCTGTAGAGACCAGAGTGTCCTGTGCTGGCTTGAAGCAGCTCTGTTCTGCTATTTCCCTCCATTAGTCCCTCATTAAAAGCTGAGGTTTTGTTGATATTAACCTTAAGGACAGTTTATCCCATTGGTCTCTATCAAAGCTTCGGTCCTCAAGAGTGATAATTCTGATCAAATCAAAGGTTTTTAGTTTCACATACAAAGCCATTTTTTTATTGACCTTAAAGACATCCTTCTATTCAGAAAGTGCCACGTACAAAAATCATAAAATTCACAAAGAAAGTTCTGTTCTGATGAGAGGGGTGAACCTGGCTAGCTCTGCGGGCAGAAGTTCACATAAGAATTCCTTGCTCACAGCCAGGCTGATGCACAGGGCGTTTCCAAGATAAACAGGGCTAGACTCCCTGTTTGGCAGCCATTGTGTTCAGACTCACAACACTTTCCTAGGGTGTGCTTTCGTCCACACAAGGATCAGACGTGCGGCTGAGAGGCACAGCTGGTCAAATCTTTCATCTTTGGCTTAAGTCAAAGACTTCCCACCTTGATATCTGACTGAGAGAATGAGTGATGGTCATTGTTGACTAAGACTCGGGACTCTGCAACCAGTAACACAGCCTGTGCTACCAAGGTGATGAAAGAAATAGCTACCTGGCCAATTTCCCCAGACACAAATAAAAATTGGCATAAACTCAGAACTGAATTTTTTTTTAAAAAAAAGTATTTCTGATTCAAGTACAATCTTCATGTTTTCCCACTGTTAGAATTCTGGTACTTAAGCCTTTTTTGATTTTTCAAGGTCTTCTACAGAAGGAAATAAAAGAATCTCTCTCTTTGGAAGTGAAAATTAGGAAAAAAAATCTGAAAATGAGATCATTCAATTATACCAAGAACAGAAAGTGCAAAAGCTATTTTATAAATGTACTGCATTTTTACTTGATCAGATATCTTTTTTTTTTTTTTGGATCTTTTTTTCAGAGCTGGGGACCGAACCCAGGGCCTTGCACTTCCTAGGCAAGCGCTCCACCACTGAGCTAAATCCCCAACCCCCAGATATCTTAATTTAGGTTTTCCAGTTGACATAAACAGACATCACATATATAATCATAAATTTTTAACCTCTCTGACAAACACTGTGCAGGGATGACTTATAGTGTACCTATTATTACAGAAGCTTCTATAGTTACCTCGTCATACCAAGATTCAAACAACTCCAAATAGAGTGATATTACAATTTACTAAAAATAAATATTAAAAAAATACAACTGAAGGAATTAGACTCAATTTTTCATGCATTCAGCACATTACTCAGCATTCTTGTGAATCAGTCTCTGTCCTAGGCACCTGCAATCTATCAAGAAACAAGATGGAAAAACTCACAGATTTAGATAGCCTGTGGTTTACGATTCATGCTAGAATAAAAGGCGAAGCTAGGGAATGATGACCTGAGAAGACCAGAGGAGAGAGATCCCCCTTAAATATAGTTACAGACAGCTTCCAGAAGAGATAAAGTCAAAGAACTAACACTTGAAAAAGGCATTGATCATTTGAAGAGTTCAAGGAAAGGTCTCCATAGTGGCAGGCACCCCAAGAACACTATAGACGAGGAAGCAGAGCCACAGAGAAGGTATAAGGGAAGCTTCGGTACAACAGTGAGCACATGTCATGGAGGCTCTAAAGACCACAAAGAAGCTGTTCTTTCAACTTGGCACACTGGTGAATGATGTAACAGGGAGGAGAGGCACATGACTCACAAATGTTATTAACTAACTTTTGCTGAAGCAGGGAATGTGTGGAAATGGTGGCAGCAAGCAAGGACTCAGTAGCTTGCATTATAAATGTGTTAGCAAAATATTTTCTTTATATGTCTAAGATTGCAATTTCATAGGTCATTAAGAAGGTTGATACGGGTACAAAAAGAGAAAGAGTGAAAGATGTAAAAGTCGACTCAAAAATTCAATATGGATAACAGTAAAATAAGATAGTGGAAATGTTGGAAACTGTTCTGGTTCCATCCTCACTGGGAGATGGGGAGTGGCTATCAGTCACAAACAGTTATCTAGGAAACCACCTATGGTTCCCTCAGTCATTTTCATTGTGTGACTTAACCTAAAATACGTCTATTAGATATAGCTCAGAGTACAGTGATACACAGTCACAAATCTCTCCAGAGACTGCCCAGCTAAGAATTTCAGCTACAGAAAGACATAGAAATTCTAGAATAAATGTTTGCTTGTTCATATGATCAATTTCATTTACATATTTAAATGATTACTTTGGAAATGAAATCAGGAAGACTTCAAAACCTCACAGTTAAGAAAATTAAAATCAGAAGATTTGAAAACATTAAAAACAAATTAATTAAAAATTAAAAATGAAATTACTATGTTATCCAGCCATCCTACTTTTGGATAAAAATCCAAATGAAATAAGAATAGTATTGTAAAGAGATGCCTGTACTTACATGCTCATTTCAGCATTATTGAAAATAAGAATTCATATAAATATCCTTTGATAGAGGAATGGAAAAATGATTGTATATATACAAGTGTATGAGCACAAACACACAGACACATAGACACAAACACACACACACACACACACAGAGAGAGAGAAAGAGAGAGAGAGAGAGAGAGAGAGAGAGAGAGAGAGAGCAAATTAGGCAGACTTTGCAAAGGAAGAAAATCTTACCACTTGAAACCACACTGATTGGAGTCAGACTGTAACTGTGTCAAGCAAGTAAGTGAGACATAGAAGCAGGCAGACTGCATATTCCAATAGGAAGCCCCAGTATCTAATGGAAGTGCCACAGAAATAGAGAATGCTGAATAGGGGAGATATGGAACGCTGCTGGTCAAACGGTACAAAAGAAGTAACCATGTAGAAATGCTATGCTGTGCTTGTTGCTGCATTTGTATGTGAGTATCTGCTGGCGATTTTTAAGTTTCTGTCACCTTGAAGCAGTTTAAGTTCATATAGGAAGAAGGAACCTCATCCAGGAAAACCCTGCAAAAGACTGGCCTATAGGCAAGTCTGTGGGATTTTTTTTTCTTTGGATAGTGATTGATCAGGGAGGGCCCAACTGAATGGGGGAAATGCCACTCTTGGGTAAGTACTTCTGGGTTGTATAAGAAATGATGAGTAAACCAAGAACAAGCCAGTACGCCACATTCCTCCATGGCATCTGCTTCAGCTCCTACCTGATTTACCAGAGTGGGAAGCTGTGATTGGGATGTATAATCCAAATAAATTTCCAAATTAGTTTTGGTCAGAATATTTTATCACAGAAATAAGAAAGCAAAGTGTATAATATGCTAAGTTGTATTTTTATTTTTTTATTAACTTGAGTATTTATTTACATTTCGAATGTTATTCCCTTTCCCGGTTTCCAGGCAAACATCCCCCTAATCCCTCCCCCTCCCCTTCTTTATGGGTGTTCCCCTCCCCACCCTCCCCCCATTGCCACCCTCCCCCCAACAATCTAGTTCACTGGGGGTTCAGTCTTAGCAGGACCCAGGGCTTCCCCTTCCACTGGTGCTCTTACTAGGATATTCATTGCTACCTATGGGGTCAGAGTCCAGGGTCAGTCCATGTATAGTCTTTAGGTAGTGGCTTAGTCCCTGGAAGCTCTGGTTGCTTGGCATTGTTGTACATATGGGGTCTCGAGCCTCTTCAAGCTCTTCCAGTTCTTTCTCTGATTCCTTCAACGGGGGTCCTATTCTCAGTTCAGTGGTTTGCTGTTGGCATTCGCCTCTGTATTTGCTGTATTCTGGCTGTGTCTCTCAGGAGAGATCTACATCAGGTTCCTGTCGGCCTGCACTTCTTTGCTTCATCCATCTTGTCTAATTGGGTGGCTGTATATGTATGGGCCACATGTGGGACAGGCTCTGAATGGGTGTTCCTTCAGTCTCTGTTTTAATCTTTGCTTCTCTATTCCCTGCCAAGGGTATTCTTGTTCCCCCTTTTAAAGAAGGAGTGAAGCATTCACATTTTGATCATCCATCTTGAGTTTCATGTGTTCTATGCATCTAGGGTAATTCAAGCATTTGGGCTAATAGCCACTTATCAATGAGTGCATACCATGTGTGTTTTTCTGTGATTGGGTTACCTCACGCAGGATGATATTTTCCAGTTCCAACCATTAGTCTATGAATTTCATAAAGGCATTGTTTTTGATAGCTGAGTAATATTCCATTGTGTAGATGTATCACATTTTCTGTATCCATTCCTCTGTTGAAGGGCATCTGGGTTCTTTCCAGCTTCTGGCTATTATAAATAAGGCTGGTATGAACATAGTGGAGCATGTGTCTTTTTTATATGTTGGGGCACCTTGTGGGTATATGCCCAAGAGAGGTAGAGCTGGATCCTCAGGTAGTTCAATGTCCAATTTTCTGAGGAACCTCCAGACTGATTTCCAGAATGGTTGTACCAGCTTGCAATCCCACCAACAATGGAGGAGTGCTCCTCTTTCTCCACATCCTCACCAGCATCTATTGTAACCTTAGTTTTTGCTCTTAGCCATTTCTGACTGGTATGAGGTGGAATCTCAGGGTTGTTTTGATTTCCATTTCCCTGATGACTAAGGATGTTGAAAATTTCTCTAGGTACTTCTCAGCCATTTGATAACCCTTAGATGAGAATTCTTTGTTTAGCTCTGTAGCCAATTATTTAATGTGGTTATCTGGGTCTCTGGAGTCTAACTTCTTAAGTTCTTTGTATATATTGGATATTAGCCCTCTATCAGATGTAGAATTGGTAAAGATCTTTTCCCAATCTGTTGGTTGACATTTTCTCCTAATGACAGTGTTTTTTGCCTTACAGAAGCTTTGCAGTTTTATGAGGTCCCATTTGTGGATTCTTGATCTTAGAGCCTAAGCCATTGGTGTTTTGTTCAGGAAATTTTCCCCACTGTCCATGTATTCGAGGCTCTTCCCCACTTTTCCTTCTATTAGTTTGAGTGTATCTGGTTTTATGTGGAGGTCCTTGATCCACTTAGACTTAATTTTTGTAAAGGGCAATAAGAATGGGTCAATTTGCATTCTTCTACATGCTGACCTCCAGTTGAACCAGCACCATTTGTTGAAAATGCTATCTTTTTGTCACTGGATGGTTTTACCTCCTTCATCAAAGATCAAGCGACCATAGGTGTGTGGGTTCATTTCTGGGTCTTCAATTCTATTCCACTGATCTACCTACCTGTCTCTTTACCAATACCATACAATTTTAATCACTGTTGCTCTGTAATACTGCTTGAGGTCAAGGATGGTGATTCCTACAGAAAATGTTTTATTGTTGAGTATAGTTTTCGCTATCCTGTGTCTTTTGTTATTCCAAATAAATTTGCAAATTGCTTTTTCTTTTTTTTTTCTTTTTTCTTTTTTTTTTTTTTTTTTTTTTTCGGAGCTGGGGACCGAACCCAGGGCCTTGCGCTTGCTAGGCAAGTGCTCTACCACTGAGCTAAATCCCCAACCAGCAAATTAAATTTTCTTAAATTTTGACCAACACTTAATAGTTGTGCAGATTTGTGAGTGGAATACAGTATTGCAATACATTTATACAACATGCGCCAATAAAATCATAGTATTTATTACTTTTATCCCTTTATCACTGTTTTGCGATTAAAGGTTGTTTGTTTTAGTCATTCACAATTATTTACTAGGTTGTTGTGAACTACAGCAAGCACACTATGTTTAACCACAATATGACTTACTCTGGGATTGAGGTCTTGGTCAACATCCTCATGTCTCCATTTCCCCCACATGCCCTAGCTTCTAATAATTTTGTACACTTTTATGGGATTGTTAGAAAAAATAACAAATGCAGATTATGCAAAGTTTATTTCCCAACTGTTTTGGAACAAATGACAGAATACCATCACTTTTTTGGTTAAATAATATTTCATTTTCACATACCACATAACCATTATCTATTCATTTCCCAATGGACTTTTAGATTTGTTGTGTTGACAACTACAGGGATGACTAAAGCAGCACATGTGAGAGGTATGTAGTTGGCTCTGCTTTGAAGATACTCTTTCTTTTGGATATGGACCCAGAGGTAGAGTAGTTTAATCCTATGTATACCTACATGTTATATTTTTGGAGGTTCAAAATTGCTTTATTTATTTATTATTAATCTTTATTAATCATTCCTGTCATTTGCATCTCAAATGATATCCCCCTTCCTGGTTATACCTCCACACACACCCCATCCCATCTGCTCTTTTCCCCCTCCCCCTTGCCTCTATGAGGGTGCTCCCCCAACCACCCACCCACTCCTACCCCTTTGCTCCAGCATCCCCCTACACTGGGGCATCAAACCTCCACAGGACCAAGGGCCTCCCCTCACATTGATGTCAGACAGGGCCATCCTCTGCTGAAGCCATGGATTCCTCCCTGTACACTCCTTAGAGCCTCATATGTATGTTCTTTCTTCCATTTCTTAAAATCTAAATACGTGAAATTTGTCCACTTCCTAGAATGGATAGATTTTTAGTGTCATGGTCCCAAAGTTAGTGTGTTTGATGTAAGGTTCAATATCCCTTCATGAAAAAACAAACTCTCCGAAGAAAGTAGGACTAGAGAGAACATAGTTCAAAATAATGCTGCTACATGTAGGAAACCTATACCAGTGCTATACTATATGGGGAAAAGTTCAAAGTACTTCTAGAATAAGGCAAGAGAGCCCATTTTTTCCAAACTTACTTATTGCACTGCTTGAAAGCTTGTCTTGAAAAGACAAGAAGAGGAATGAAACAGATAGAAATTGAAAAGAAGCCAAAGATCCTTATTTGCAGATGATAAGATCCTATGCATAAAAGGACCTAAAGATTCCATCAGAAATCTATTAGAAATTATAATCATATTCAGCAAGGTGGCAGCATACAAGTCACTGGACAAATATAAGTAGCCTTTCTACAATCCGATAACAAAGATGCTGAAGGAAAAAAAATAAGAAAGCGATGCTATTTGCAATAGCTTAAAAATATGCTGGAATGTATTTAACCAAGAAAGTTAAGAGCCTCTCTACACTGAAATTTTAAGGTACTACCTAAAGAAACTGGGGAACACACTAGAATATGGAAAGCATCCAATCTCATGGACCACAAGAATCTATACTGTGAAAATGGAAGTAATACTCAAAGCAATCTACAGGTTCAGTGCAAGTCCCATCAAAACTCTAAAGACATTATTCATGGAAACAGAAATCAAAATCCTAAACTTAAAGCAAATAGACCTCAGATAGTCAACACAATCCTGAGCAGAAAAGAACAATGCCACAGGCATTATCACACTTAATTTTGAATTATACTAAAGAAAGCAGTATCCTAGAGGAATATAGTCAAAGTGCTTTATATACTTGCATGAAAATATTCAAATGAAACCAAGTGACTATACACCAGTCAAGAAGAAAATTTACTGAAGCGATATGACACCACTTCTCTCCTCACATATTGACACATATTGTAAAGTTTGTAAAAACCAGTCAATTGTTCAACTGTTATGAATATGAAAATAAAACCACATACATTACAGAAAGTAAATTTCATGACGTATGAGTAAACATGATCATTTCCATCATTTATTCATTCCGTGGTAGGCTTCTGCCAGCATGGCATGCACATGGAAACCCCAATTCAGGAATGAAAATCTGAAACCAAACTTTCTGCTTTTGTGTACTCTGGCACTCTCTTTCTTAGAATTATTCAAGATTGAGAATATGAGCTCAACTATCTGCTTTTTTATGCTGAACCTGAGAATTCTGAAATTCACTTAGGAGAGACTTTATTTCTACAGGGATAAGAGTTCTAGTTGACCTGAAATTATCTAGTTGTCTAATGCAAAACACTTCATTTATATTAACTCTAAGCATAAAGAATTCAAGTTAAATTATATCCCTCTAGTTAACCCATTAAGCACACTAAAAGACATGAAGACAGAAAGTTTTAGGAGAAAACTTGTTATCTATAGCCACAATTGCAAAGCCTGTGTTTCTGTCATGTGTCTTGAGGAAAGTTACTCAGCCTAAGTCCTCAAGTTTGTTATTAGTAAATGGGAGTTGAAAGTTATTTATAAACTCTTGTAAAGATAAATACATAATAATAATATTAACAATATTCACAATAATATCCACAACAATAATATTAATAATAGTCATTAAGAATAACGAAAATTACTTATTATTGGTATTGCTTTTTAAAATTTCATGAAGATCTTACAGGTCATTGAACCAATCTTAAGGAAGTTCAGGATTCTCAATTAAACAACTTTAGGTAGTCACCCACACTTTTCTTGAGCAATTGCCATGAGTAGTTCTACCCAATATTCCACCTGCCCATGTCTTTGAAAATATTAAATGAGAAGAATGATGAATCACTGTATGATACATAAGCTCTGGTTCCCATGAACTAAACAAAATTATAATAATCCTTCAACCCTAAAACATCATTTCTGGTTTTCTTCCCCATCCCATCTCCCATTATATGGTATATGTGCTCCTTTTCCAAGCTAAGATTCCTGTTCTTTATATGACGATTCCATTTTTCAGGTCCTTCTTTGAACTTGCTCCAGTTGTTGATGGTCTTTGTCTTAGTTAGGGTTTTATTGCTGGGATGAGACACCATGAACAAGGCAACTCTTACAAAGGAACACATTTAATTGGGGCTGGCTTACAGGTTCTGAGATTTACTCCATTGTTAACAAGGCAGGAAGTATGGTGCCATACAGGTAGATGCGGTGATGGAGAAGAAGCTGAAAGTTCTGACTGATAGGTAGAGAGAATCACATTAGGACTGACTTGACCTTTTGAAACTTCAATGTCCACCTCCATTGACACATTTCCTTCAGCTACACCACACCTATTACAACAAGACTACAAGTTTCAATAGCGCCACTCCCTATGAGTCTATGGGGACCATGTTCTTTTCTTTTTAAATAGAATGGCTGTAATATGCTGTGTTTAAATGCTTGTGCTAATACTTTTTATTTCTTTTTTATTTCTTTTTTTTCTTTATTAACTTGAGTATTTTTTATTTACATTTCGATTATTATTCCCTTTCCCGGTTTCTGGGCCAACATTCCCCTAACCCCTCCCCCTCCCATTCTATATGGGTGTTCCCCTCCCCATCCTCCCACCATTGCCGCCCTCCCCCCAAAAATCACGTTCACTGGGGGTTCAGTCTTAGCAAGATCAAGCGTTTCCCCTTCCACTGGTGTTCTTACTAGGCTATTTATTGCTACCTATGAGGTTGGAGCCCAGGGTCAGTCCATGTATAGTTTTTGGGTAGTGGCTTAGTCCCGGGAAGTTCTGGTTGCTTGGCATTGTTGTTCATAAGGGGTCTCGAGCCCCTTCAAGCTCTTCCAGTCCTTTCTCTGATTCCTTCAATGGGGGTCCCGTTCTCAGTTCAGTGGTTTGCTGCTGGCATTCGCCTCTGTATTTGCTGTATTCTGGCTGTGTCTCTCAGGAGAGATCTACATCAGGTTCCTGTCGGCCTGCACTTCTTTGCTTCATCCATCTTATCTAGTTTGGTGGCTGTATATGTATGGGCCACATGTGGGGCAGGCTCTGAATGGGTGTTCCTTCTGCCTCTGTTTTAATCTTTGCCTCCCTATTCCCTGCCAAGGGTATTCTTGTTTCCCTTTTAAAGAAGGAGTGAAGCATTCACATTTTGATCATCCGTCTTCAGTTTCATGTGTTCTGTGCATCTAGGGTAATTCAAACATTTGGGCTAATAGGCACTTATTAATGAGTGCATACCATGTGTGTTTTTCTGTGATTGGGTTAGCTCACTCAGGATGATATTTTCCAGTTCCCTCCATTTGCCTATGAATTTCATAAAGTCATTGTTTTTGATAGCTGAGTAATATTCCATTGTGTAGATGTACCACATTTTCTGTATCCATTCCTCTGTTGAAGGGCATCTGGGTTCTTTCCAGCTTCTGGCTATTATAAATAAGGCTGCTATGAACGTAGTGGAGCATGTGTCTTTGTTATATGTTGGGGCATCTTTTGGGTATATGCCCAAGAGAGGTAGAGCTGGGTCCTCAGGGAGTTCAGTGTCCAATTTTCTGAGGAACCTCCAGACTGATTTCCAGAATGGTTGTACCAGTCTGCAGTCCCACCAACAATGGAGGAGTGCTCCTCTTTCTCCACATCCTCGCCAGCATTTGTTGTCACCTGAGTTTTTGATCTTAGCCATTCTCACTGGTGTGAGATAAAATCTCATGGTTGTTTTGTATGGGGGGCATTTTCATTCAAACTACTGCACTCTGTTTATAAATGATTGCCTGCACAACAAAACACTACAGGATCTGACAATAGCTCAGACTACAAATGCACTTGCATTTCTTTCCTGGATACTGATTTCTCTTAATACAAGATAAGAGTCTTTTAGCTCTTTTGGCTCACACCTTTGGATCACATTGAACACTGGCTGTCAATTAAAATATCCAAGTCTTTTTCATGTGAATTCTTGTTAATCCACTTCTTCTTGAGCCTTGTATTAATTTCAACCCA
Organism: Rattus norvegicus; assembly: GCF_021556685.1. Taxonomy (NCBI): domain Eukaryota; kingdom Metazoa; phylum Chordata; class Mammalia; order Rodentia; family Muridae; genus Rattus; species Rattus norvegicus. The sequence goes on from NC_141535.1 coordinate 87,816,117, forward strand.
TAGTTCCAGTCTGATGGATTTCTGTGAATCCTCATCTTTCTCTGTGAGCCTATTAATGGTCTCTTCCAGCTTTGTGTCAATGACAAATGTGGTCGTGTCTTCATTTATGTTGCCAATAAGAATATTGACTAACATCCAGCCAAGATGAGAACTCTGTATAGATGCTAAAGATAGGGATCAGTGTGAGTTCAGGTTCCAGGCATATAGTTATCTAACTCTGTGACTATCCTTAGTTATACCACCACTATTTTACCACACTCTCACTGAAGGCATGTTGCATTTGGAATATGACCTACTGGAACAGCCTGGACTTTACTGTAACATACAATAGTTTCAGTTTAGCTTATTTAACCTCTGAGAAATATTTGTGCGTGTGTGTATATATATAAAATTATGTGTATACATATAATATGTATATATAAATATATTATATAAATACAATACAATATATGTATAAATATACACATCTAAAGAAGAATATATATACATATATACTAATATATGTATATTTAGGCTAATGCCACAACACTTGACTCACTCTGACCTCTGTATCTCCAATATTCAGAAAAACATAGGCCTTTTCTATCATATAGAAGCAGATAATTGTTGGAACACAATATAAGAATAAAGTCATGCAAGGGGAATTCTGAGAGCTTGTGAGGAAACTCAAAAAATAAATAAACTGGACAAGAGTCTTGGGCATGCTGCAAAACTCCTGAGTTTTGCAGGCAAGTGAATGGAACTAGAAAATATCATCCTGAGTTAAGACCCAAAAAGACATGCATGGTATGTGGATATTAGGGGAAAAAAGTACAGAATTCCCAAGATACAGTCCACAGAACTCAAAAAGGTCAAGAAGTTGAGGATGCCTCAATTCCAATTGGGAGGGAAAAGAAAGCAACCACAAGGAGAGAGGGAGGGAGGGACAGGGAAAGGAAAGGGGATGGGGGGTGGGGGTGGGTGTGGGGAGAGGAACATGATCTAGTATTGGGTGGTGGAAAGGACTGAAGCCCTGAGGGCCAGCAAAAAGAATGGAAATAGGCAACCTCGAGAAGAAAGAGGTTGGGAAGACCCTCTAGAATGTCCCAGAGACCTGGGAAGTGAGAGACTCTCAGGACTCAAAGGGGAGGACCCTAGATGAAATGGCCTACAATGGGCAAAGGTAACTAGTAGAGCCTACCTCTAGCAGAAAGACAGGGCATCAAGTGAGGGATGGGGTTGCTATCCCACAGTCAAAGTTCTGACCTTGATTTCTTTTAGTCTGAAAAAAATGCAGGGAGAGAAATGGAGAAGAGCCTGAGGAAAGAAAGTCCAAGAGACAGGCGCAAAGTGGGATCCAGTTCCAGGGGAGGCCCCAAGACCAGACACCATTATTGAGGCTATGGGACGTTCACAAAAAAGGACCTATCCTGACTGCCCTACAAAAGACCCAACAAGTAGCTGAGTCAGATGCAGATATGTGCACCCAACCAATGAACCGAAGCTGCTGACCGTTCTAGCTGAATTATGGAAAAGCTGGAGCAATCCTATAGGAGGACCAGAAGTCTCAATTAACCTGGATCCCTGAGATCTCTCAGACACTGGTTGACCAACCAGGCAGAATACACCAGTTGAGATGAGGCCTCCAACACTTGTACAGCAGAGGACTTCTGGGTCTATGTTCAGTCAGAGAAGTTGCACCTAACCCTCAAGAGACTGGAGGCCCCAGGAAGTTTAGAGGTCTTGTGGGGTGGGTACATCCTTGTGGAGACACAGGGGGGTGGGGAGGGGAGGTGGTATGGTATGTAAAACTGTTATGGTGGGGGGGGTGGACCAGGAGGGGAATAAAATCTGGAGTGTAAAAATTAATTAATTAATTAATTAAAAATTAAATGTCAGTTTTTTGTTTTTTTTAGAAGTCTTGTGACATCAGTTTCTTCAAAACACAGAATTGTCCTTGGAATATGTTTTCATGCTTATCCCAGGTGTAGTGGGTAGGAGTGACTTTATTTCAGCTGATGTTTTCATTTACCTTTACAAAACAATTTTTGTGGCTTGTTTTGATTAAACATCTGTCAGAACAGCTAAGATCAAAAGTTCAAGTGATAATACATGCTGGAGAAGGCTTGGAGCAAAGGGAAACACCTCTTCATTGCAGGTGGGAGTGCAAACATGTACAACCACTTTGGAAATCAATTTAGTAGTTTCTGAGAAAAATGGGAATGGTTCTATTTCAATACTCAGTTATACCTAAAAGATGCTCCAACATCCCAGAAAGACACTTGCTCAACTGTGTTCATAGCAGCTTTATTCATAATAGCCAGAAACTGGAAACGACATAGATGTCCTTCAAAGGAAGAATGGATACAGAAAATGTAATACATCTACACAGTGGAATACTATTCAAGCTATAAAAAGCAAAAACATCATGAATTTTGCAGGCACATGGATGGATTTTGAGAATATCATCTTGAGTGAGGTAACTCAGTCCAAAAAAGGACATGCAGAATATGCATTAACTTATAAGTGAATATTAGCCATAAGGCTCCAATTATTTTTACTAAGTTTGTAGCCAGTTCCTGTCTATTCTTCTGTCCTTTTAGAAAGAAGAGGTGGGACCCAGACAGAGAATCCAAGAGACCCTCAGTTCTCCTTATCTTTTCTTTTCTATTTGACCTTGTTCCAAATGCATGATCTTCTATGTAGACTCCCTTTCAGAGACTTAACTCATATACTGAAACATGCTCATTGTCATTTTAATATTGCCAAATAGAGATGGATGTGCCATAACAATAATATTTAGAGTAGGGGAGAAATGAGGCAACCAAGGCAACCAAACAAACAAACAAAAGCCAATGGCACTTCCTAGGTTGTGGAGTTCTCTTTATTTCACAGTTATGCACATAAACTGATAACATCATTTATAAGATAGAATGAACATGTATTATTTATTTTTTCCTAAGGAGAATCCTGTTTTTGTATCCCCAGAGAGCTGATGTACTTGGGCATTCATTCATCCATTTACTCTAGAAAAAACGTCATGAATGTAAAAGTGACCAAAAAAAATTGCTGATCTCAAGAAGCTTATATTCTACTGCAGAGATATACAGACACTTTAAAAGAAGATAATACATTTTGAAGCACAATAAATGTGATTAGTGCTTTGAAGAATAAAGAAAAGATGATAAGGAAGGCAACTGTGAGGCACAACTTCACAATGTTTGTGATGATTTGTTTCCCACTAAGAGTTATTTGCACAAACAAGTAGAGGTGTTTTCCTGATAAAGTTCACCCATGGAAATTGTATCATCATAGATTTCTACTTCAAAGCTTCTTGTAATACACAGCACCTGCTCTTCTGCTGGGTCAAATGGCTGCTGTCTCCTGTGTGCCATTCTTCCACCTCTCACACCTCCACACATTCTTGTCCCCTTTCCAGTCCTCATCAAATATCTTTCCATGTGCTTACTGTGGAAGATGTGTTCTCCCACCAAGAGACATGACATTTTGAAAAGGCCTTTGACTTCTATAATGATCATATTAATATATGGAAAATGTTCCCGTTTGAACAGGCCCTCTAATTTCACCAGTCTTAATCTCTCTAATGTGGCACATCTCATTCTGTGACAAGGTACTATGTGGTCAACGATTTAATACCATAAGGGTGACTTGTCTTTTCACATGTTTTAAGTAATTCCATCTAGTTTAAAAATGTATTTGACTGACAGTTGCAAAATTCATTACTTTATATCTACATATAGTAAACAGCCTACCAGAATAGTTTTTGTTCCCTTAGGTGATAGTTTTATTAGAATTAAAAAAATAAAATCTCCAAACTAAAGGTTATAGAACAACCCATGGCACTATTTAAGAACTTTTATATTACCTGAAGTTATTTGTAGACAAAGATTATTTTTATCATGGATAATTTTATGGAAGTGAGAGACAATACCTTTAATCAGAATTATTCCTTAAGGTGTAGAATGGGCATATTTCAAAGTTTTGGAGAGGCAAACTCTCAAGAGATATGCTGAAAGAAAGATAGGGGCATTAAGCCAGCTTCCAGAGCCTGGTCCTGTCCCTCAGGACAGCAGAATATAAGTCCTCACATTCCCTCAGCAGATGATTCAAAGGAAGGTGAGAAAATAAGCTACTGTAGACCACACAGCCTTAGACTGGAACAGATAGGATCAAACCTGACCTATGTGGCTCTACTTCCTGTTGGTTATCTTTCCAGTGGTTCATATCATACGGGAAGTCAAACTAAATTCATACCAAATATCAGTTATTATAGAAATCTAAACTGTGAAATATTTCTAACCAAAGAATACTGGGTCACATGTGATTTTTAAAGTAATCGAGTCCAGTTAGCCACAAAACCAAAATAACCTCCACCCCCAGTATGAAAGACAGAAAATCTTGCTCCATATTGCCTTATAGAATCATTTTAGGGAGCATGGCAAGTGCTGTCAGCATATTTGGAAAGCATGACAAACCCACCAAGTAATTTACACTAACATAGCAGTGAAAATCCAAGACAGGAATCTCATCTCTAGTGCAGTGTCCTAAGAAATGTCTCTTCTAGCCGCTGCTAAAATTTCGGTTAAGAAGCTCCTCTAAAAGCCATCTTTGTTCTTATGGGTGGCAGACACCAATGGGTCCCCATAGTCATGATCTCTGCACAGAGTATTCAGTTCTGTTCCGAGAAGTGTTGCTCAACCACACACACCAGTCATAACCTAAGCCAGACATCTCAAAACTTCATATCTCTGATCAAAAGAAAACAGAGTCTAGGAAAGACTGTGGATGAATTGGCACTCACAGAAAAATTCACAGATGGAAAAATACCAGTTCATTGCTTATATGAGATCTGTATTTGTATTAATACAATGATCATATAATTTATCTTCCTAGTCAGAGCTATTGAGAGATATATTGTTAAAAAGTACCTAAGATTCTAGGCATATAATGTAGTTGGGCAGCACATGGCGGCTTTTATAACAGTCGCTTTGGCATCATCTTTGTAAATGAGGAAATCATCGAATTAATATAGATGTACCATGCAGTATTGACTTTCAGGATTATATTGAATGGCCACTGGCTATATTTGGAATACATAAGAAGTGAACCGTTCTGTGTACACAATGGCAGTCTGTGGTTAAGTGAGCCTCAAGAAATGGCATTAGAGTAAGTAGTGAGAGCAAGTCTCTGAGATAAGGTTAGAAATCAAGAAAAAGTAAGGCTGTTGCTGTTCTGAGGCTCCACAGAACTTTGTTCCAGGTTATACAGCAGCTCTTTATAAGAACTATGGTATTTATCTATGAACAACTCCCACATACACACTGCTCCTCTCTGCAGACTCTGTGCTTAGCAGATTTACTTTGACCAAATTTAGTAACCTGTGGAAGGTAAATGATAATTGTAGGGTCAAGATCCTTAACCCCAATTTAACTACAATTGACATAAAGATAAATTTCCTCTTGGTTAAAAGATGATAATAAAAAAGTAATTAAATATATAAACTTCATTAAGATTGAGGAAAACTGTCCCATGCAAAGCCCAGAAGTCTCCCTCAGTTTTGTTTGGACTTCATTTGTAGATGGAGGGGCATGAAAGCAAATGGGGCCTGTTCAAGTTTGCCCCACTTTAACATTAAGCAGAGCACAGTCTTCACTGACAGCCCCTTTTCCAGTTTCTAAGGGCATGTCTGGTGATCTCTGCATTGCTCCACAGACAGATGACCAGTTTTCCCAGCTTATTTTGGTTCTTGTACAGCAGAAGTTATTGCAATGTTTTCTAAGACAACCGGAATGGTAAATATTCTTTCCGAACTTCAACCATGATGGAATCAGAGTTCTAAATAAAGTGCTTACATGTGTTGTTAAACAGCTTAATTCACCTCTGTTTACTTTGCCTCCAGGAATATTCCTGGCTGGGAGCTCTGGAGCTTCATTTATGGCTAGCTCAGTTAAGGCACGCCATGACATGCTTCCAAGATGGCCTCTGGGCAGAATTCAAAAGAGCTGTTTCAAATTCTTTCTAGCAGCAAAGATGGAATAAATAAATATAATTTTAATAGCAACTATGAGAGAGATGTAAGAGTCATATCTTCTCTGGAATGAGATAGGATATAAATACATAGATAACTATGGAGGTTTCCATCCCAGGTATTTGTTTACAAGGAAAGAGTTGGATAATTCAACTCCATGTACTTTATCACTAGCAGGGTTATTTTCCTGAAGTGAGAATTCAGTTCTATTGTTTTTCTGCCTTCTACTTCCATGCCTTTCATTATTTACTAGTGTACAATTCTCATTCCCATTTATAAGACTTGAGGTTCTATATAACTTCCCGACCACTTCTCATTCCTGACACACAGTCTTCTATTCCCAATTAGCAACTGGATCAGCAGTTAGGCAGGGTGAGTTCACAAACAATATTTACCATCATAATCCTCTTAGGAAACACTACAATCATTTCTACCTTGTAGACATGGTCGGCTGGCAAAACTGGTTACCTCTCTGCTAAACAGACTGAAATGCTATGAAAGACCATGAAGACATTGGACAAGGACCTGTCTCTAAGTTCTGGTAACTACAATATAAACTCCTGTAGCTGTCTTTGCTACTTTGTGGTTTCTCCTTCTCTGATCCTTTATCCTCCTGGTTTCACTCCCTATCACTAGATTAGAGAGAAAGGATAGAGGAGAAAACGGGAGATGGAGATCCATGAATCTAATTTATTTCTTATTGTTTCTCCTTTGAGCCCTCTACTAACCACAAACAACCTTCCTGAGTGACCAACAATCATCCACCCCACCCATCAGAGCGCTAGCATTTATATATCTTCTAAAAATATTCCCAGAATCCTAAATGTCACAGAACTGCAGAAACTATTTCCTACTGGTGAAGCTGTTCCTCTGCTAGAGCATGAGGTAAATCATAGTCAGCTGCTTTAAAGCAGCCCCATATTCTCACACCTGGGATTAAAACAAAAAACCATATTCATAAACTCCAAAGTCCATAATTTTAGTGGGAAATGTAGTTTTCAAATTATTTTGTTAAATATCAAATATGATTATCTGGGTCATATGATCAAAGTATCTTTTTTAAACGTTTACACGAATGGTCAACTTTATATTTTATATTTTTTATTGATTATTTTATTTGTTTACATTTTTTTCCAGAGCTGAGGACCTAACCCAGAGCCTGGTGCTTGCTAGGCAACCATTCAACCACTGAGCTAAATCCCCAAGCCCATAATCAGAGCATCTTTAGTGTTCATAGAAATGGCCAAAGTCTCTTCCACTTGGTTGAGATCAAAAGTTTATATTTCTAAACATCCCTGTTTCTTTAATGAAAGATAAAATTCAGTTCTTTCTCTACAGATACGCATAATGATTGGTCAATAAAGTATTTGTAAAGGGGGAAAAATTCAGTTCTTCTTAGTCTACGGAAATCTTCCACTACTGCCTTTCTTACTTCTTCACCTTTTTTCTCACAGTCTTTTCCTTATTCCAGTAACTTCACCACCCTCATCTGCTGTCCCAAGGAAAAGCAGTTGACAGGCTTGAAGCATTTCAATTATTTGACACCTCATTCACTTACTTTCTTCTTGCAGTGTCTTCTTTTATCCTGAAAGGAGAGAGAAAAATGTTTAACAAGCACAATATACAGATTTTCTTTAACAATCCCCCTTCACCTATTTCTTCTCAGCAGGTAAACAAAAAATCCAACACCAAAATCTTTCTGTTACACTGTTTTCACTTTCTTCAACTCCTTTCTTCTCTCTCTTTCCTTTTCCCTTAAATATTTTTTGCTTCATAACTATCAATCCACAGGCAAACTCATGGATGATATTGTAGCATTTTTATACACACTTTTTTTGATTGACTCTCCTCCTCCTCCTCCTTGTGGTTTCCTTCCTTCCCTCAGTAGCCACTGTTCAACTTTCATGACACATATATTCTTATATTCTCTCTCCCAAACCGTCTTTTCCTTAAAATCTATTTTTTCCTTTTCATGATCTCTCTTTTAGTTTATACATATATCACCAAACATAGACACACACACACACACACACACACACACACACATATACATATATATATATTTCACATATGAGTGAAAACAGGAAATATTTGTATTTCTGAGTAGATAACCAGGCTAATTACTTCATAGCTTTTGTGAAGAGAATAGCAATGAATATAGATATGCAAGTATCTTCAAGGAAAGACTTAGAAGCTTTGACAACATATCAAAGAATGGTAAAGCAGGGTTATATGGTACTTTTATTTTTAATTTTCAAAGACTCTCCTTACCAATTTTTATACTGGTGTCTCACATCTGTTTACATCTCTCTGAGCAATGAATAATGATTCATTCATCTTTTGTCACATATTCACTAAGTCATAGAACTTTCCAATCAATAAATGAGCTAATAAACTGAACAGATGGTTGTCAAAAGAAACAGAAAAGGCCAATACATGTTTTTGAAAGTGCTCAAAATACCTAGCCATCTGAGAGATACAAATTGAAACTACCTTGAGATTTCCTCTTTCTCTGTAACTTCTCCCCCAGAAACATGGGTCAATTCTACTAACTTAAGTTGCTCCCTTGTGGTTCACTCTTCTACACACTGACTTTTGCACCCCTGCTCCTCTGACTCTGTGTTCTCTAAGGTCAGCAAATATCTAGTCATTGCATAACCCAGTAAGTGCCCAGCTTTGTTCTGGCTGAGTTCCAGCTGCTTTCTGTGCAATCTTGACTTCTTTCCCACTTTCTCTACCACTCTTACCCTTTGGTTTCATCCACTGACCTGCTCTTCTGGTTCACTCAAATCTCCGTTAAGCATTTTCTTCTCAAAGCTTCAAAGAAGTTACTTGTACCTAACTCTGACTCCTCAGAACATACTCTGAACCACCCTTTGCCTAAACTGTTTACTGGTCAGCTTCAAATCCATCTTCATTTCGTAGGCACAAATTTATATATCTATATCTTGAAAGCACTAATAAGGCTATCAGATATTCTCACCTTGCTTCATCTTCTCCTTTCTGCTCTTCCTTCACTATTTCCTTTCTGGAAAAAGGAATTTCTAGTAATTCCTGGTACTTTGAGCATTACTGCAACAGGAAGTAACATAATAGCTTTTAAAATAATCACTTTTTTCCACTCAAGTCACCTGGCATTGGTATCTATTGCTTACACACAAGATATCCTGTCTCTGTAGCCAGAATGGTCTTCAATGTCTTCTGTCTTGGCAGTTTCATCCAGCCTTATAAGATTCCATATTTTCATGTGCTCATTCACTCACAGTCCAGAAACACCACCATTGATCCTAGACTCCCTCTTGTTGCAAAAATGAAAGTAAAAAATAAAATTAAAAATTCTGTCATATCAGCAAATTTCTTGCACTCTCACGATAGATTAGCATGCTTTTTAAAATTTTTTATTAGATATATTTCTTTACTTACATTTCAAATGTAATTCCCCTTCCTGGTTTCCTGTCCATACCCCTCATCCCTCCCCTCCCCCTCCCCCTCCCCCTCCCTCTCCCTCTCTTCCTCCCCCATACAGGTCTTCCCCCTATACATCCCCCTTATTGTTCCACTCCCATATTTCACTGCACTGGGGGTCTAACCTTGGTCAGATCAAGGGCTTCCCCTTCCACTGGTGCCTCAACAAGGCTATTTATTCTCTGCTACATATGCAGTTGGAAAACAGGGTCACTCCATGTATGACATTTTGGTAGTGGTTTAGTCCCTGGAAGCTCTGGTTGGTTGTCATTGTTGTTTTTGTGGGGTTGCAAGCTCCTTCAAGTCTTTCAATACTTCCTCTAATTCTCCCCAAGGGGGCCCTATTCTCAGTTCAGTGGTTTGCTGCTAACATTGACCTCTGTATTGGACATGTTCTGGATGTGTCTCTCAGGAGAGATCTATATCTAGTCCCTTTCAGAATGCATTTTCTAGTTTCGTCAATCTTACCTAGTTTTGGCAGCTGTATATAAACGGGCCACATGTGGATCAGGCTCTGAGTGGCCATGCCTTGACTCGCTGTTCTAAACTTTGCTTCCATATCCCCTCCTATGGATATTTTTCCCCTTTTAAGAAAGAGTGGGGGAGAATAAAAGGAGACCGAGAGTCTGTAGAGAGTCAAGAGAAAGTGGAGGAGACAACCCTAGGAAATGAATGTAAGCCTGCAGGAGCTGAACGTGGGATAGTATAAAGAGACCCGACATATCGGACGCCAGAGGAAAACACCAAACGCCATCTGGAACCCTGGTGCACTGAAGCTCCCGGAAACGGCGGCTCAGATATTCCTGGTTGCTGCCGCCGCAGAGAGCTTGTGGGCAGCACCCCGCGAGCAAACTTGAGCCTCGGGATCAGAGGTAAGACCAACTTTTCTGCTGCAAGAGACCTGCCTGGTGAACTCGGGACACACAGAGGCAGAATTCCTCTAGGACCGGACACCTCCTGTGTTTACCGGGAGTCCCACACCCACGGATCCCGGCCCACAGCAGCTCTCTGCTCCCAGACCCTGTGGGAGAGAGACCCCACCGCCTGGTCAGGTGGGCACTCCTGAGGCTGCAGAGCAGAAGAGACCACCAACACTGCCCACCCCTGCCCACATCCCTGGCCCAAGAGGAAACTGTATAAGGCCTCTGGGTTCCCGTGGGGGAGGGCCCGGGAGCCGCAGGACCGCTGCATCTGAGACACCGCCAGAACCTGAAGGAAAAGACCAGATAAACAGTTCTCTGCACCCAAATCCCGTGGAAGGGAGAGCTAAACCTTCAGAGAGGCAGATAAGATAAAATCAATTTTCAACTAAAAGTCATCAAAAAAGATAAGGAAGGACACTTCATATTCATCAAAGGAAAAATCCACCAAGATGAACTCTCAATCCTAAATATCTATGCCTCAAATAAAAGGGCACCTACATACGAAAAAGAAACCTTACTAAAGCTCAAAACACACATTGCACCTCACACAATAATAGTAGGAGATTTCAACACCCCACTCTCATCAATAGACAGATCATGGAAACAGAAATTAAACAGAGACGTAGACAGACTAAGAGAAGTCATGAGCCAAATGGACTTAACGGATATTTATAGAACATTCTATCCTAAAGCAAAAGAATATACCTTCTTCTCAGCTCCTCATGGTACTTTCTCCAAAATTGACCATATAATTGATCAAAAAAAGGACCTCAACAGGTACAGAAATATAGAAATAATCCCATGCGTGCTATCGGACCACCACGGCCTACAGCTGGTCTTCAATAACAATAAGGGAAGAACGCCCACATATACATGGAAGTTGAACAATGCTCTACTCAACGATAACCTGGTCAAGGAAGAAATAAAGAAAGAAATTAAAGACTTCTTAGAATTTAATGAAAATGAAGGTACAACATACCCAAACTTATGGGACACAATGAAAGCTGTGCTAAGAGGAAAACTCATAGCACTGAGTGCCTGCAAAAAGAAACAGGAAAGAGCATATGTCAGCAGCTTGACAGCACACCTAGAAGCTCTAGAACAAAAAGAAGCAAATACACCCAGGAGGAGTAGAAGGCAGGAAATAATCAAACTCAGAGCTGAAATCAACCAAGTAGAAACAAAAAGGACCATAGAAAGAATCAACAGAACCAAACGTTGGTTCTTTGAGAAAATCAACAAGATAGATAAACCCTTAGCCAGGCTAATGAGAGGACACAGAGAGTATGTCCAAATTAACCAAATCAGAAATGAAAAGGGAGACATAACTACAGGTTCAGAGGAAATTCAAAAAATCATCAGATCTTACTATAAAAGCCTATATTCAACAAAACTTGAAAATCTGCAGGAAATGGACAATTTCCTAGACAGATACCAGGTACCGAAGTTAAATCAGGAACAGATAAACCAGTTAAACAGCCCCATAACTCCTAAGGAAATAGAAGCACTCATTAAAGGTCTCCCAACAAAAACGAGCCCAGGTCCAGAAGGGTTTAGTGCAGAATTCTATCAGACTTTCATAGAAGACCTCATACCAATATTATCCAAACTATTCCACAAAATTGAAACAGATGGATCACTACCGAATTCCTTCTATGAAGCCACAATTACTATTATACCTAAACCACACAAAGACCCAACAAAGAAAGAGAACTTCAAACCAATTTCCCTTATGAATATTGACGCAAAAATACTCAATAAAATTCTGGCAAACCGAATTCAAGAGCACATCAAAACAATTATCCACCATGACCAAGTAGGCTTCATCCCAGGCATGCAGGGATGGTTTAATATACGGAAAACCATCAACGTGATCCATTATATAAACAAACTGAAAGAACAAAACCACATGATCATTTCATTAGATGCTGAGAAAGCATTTGACAGAATTCAACACCCCTTCATGATAAAAGTCCTGGAAAGAATAGGAATTCAAGGCCCATACCTGAACATAGTAAAAGCCATATACAGCAAACCAGTTGCTAACATTAAACTAAATGGAGAGAAACTTGAAGCAATCCCACTAAAATCAGGGACTAGACAAGGCTGCCCACTCTCTCCCTACTTATTCAATATAGTTCTTGAAGTTCTAGCCAGAGCAATCTGACAACAAAAGGAGGTCAAGGGGATACAGATCGGAAAAGAAGAGGTCAAAATATCACTATTTGCAGATGATATGATAGTATATTTAAGTGATCCCAAAAGTTCCACCAGAGAACTACTAAAGCTGATAAACAACTTCAGCAAAGTGGCTGGGTATAAAATTAACTCAAATAAATCAGTTGCCTTCCTCTATACAAAAGAGAAACAAGCCGAGAAAGAAATTAGGGAAACGACACCCTTCATAATAGACCCAAATAATATAAAGTACCTCGGTGTGTCTTTAACAAAGCAAGTAAAAGATCTGTACAATAAGAACTTCAAGACACTGAAGAAGGAAATTGAAGAAGACCTCAGAAGATGGAAAGATCTCCCATGCTCATGGATTGGCAGGATTAATATAGTAAAAATGGCCATTTTACCAAAAGCGATCTACAGATTCAATGCAATCCCCATCAAAATACCAATCCAATTCTTCAAAGAGTTAGACAGAACAATTTGCAAATTCATCTGGAATAACAAAAAACCCAGGATAGCTAAAGCTATCCTCAACAATAAAAGGACTTCAGGGGGAATCACTATCCCTGAACTCAAGCAGTATTACAGAGCAATAGTGATAAAAACTGCATGGTATTGGTACAGAGACAGACAGATAGACCAATGGAATAGAATTGAAGACCCAGAAATGAACCCACACACCTATGGTCACTTGATTTTTGACAAAGGAGCCAAAACCATCCAATGGAAAAAAGATAGCATTTTCAGCAAATGGTGCTGGTTCAACTGGAGGGCAACATGTAGAAGAATGCAGATCGATCCATGCTTTTCACCCTGTACAAAGCTTAATTCCAAGTGGATCAAGGACCTCCACATCAAACCAGACACACTCAAACTAATAGAAGGAAAACTAGGGAAGCATCTGGAACACATGGGCACTGGAAAAAAATTCCTGAACAAAACACCAATGGCTTATGCTCTAAGATCAAGAATCGACAAATGGTATCTCATAAAACTGACAAGCTTCTGCAAGACAAAGGACACTGTGGTTAGGACAAAACGGCAACCAACAGATTGGGAATAGATCTTTACCAATCCTACAACAGATAGAGGCCTTATATCCAAAATATACAAAGAACTCAAGAAGTTAGACCGCAGGGAGACAAATAACCCTATTAAAAAATGGGGTTCAGAGCTAAACAAAGAATTCACAGCTGAGGAATGCCGAATGGCTGAGAAACACCTAAAGAAATGTTCAACATCTTTAGTCATAAGGGAAATGCAAATCAAAACAACCCTGAGATTTCACCTCATACCAGTGAGAATGGCTAAGATCAAAAACTCAAGTGACAGCAGATGCTGGCGAGGATGCGGAGAAAGAGGAACACTCCTCCATTGTTGGTGGGATTGCAGACTGGTACAACCATTCTGGAAATCAGTCTGGAGGTTCCTCAGAAATTTGGACATTGAACTGCCTGAGGATCCAGCTATACCCCTCTTGGGCATATACCCAAAAGATGCCCCAACATATAAAAAAGACACGTGCTCCACTATGTTCATCGCAGCCTTATTTATAATAGCCAGAAGCTGGAAAGAATCCAGATGTCCTTCAACAGAGGAATGGATACAGAAAATGTGGTACATCTACACAATGGAATATTACTCAGCTATCAAAAACAATGACTTTATGAAATTCGTGGGCAAATATTTGGAACTGGAAAATATCATCCTGAGTGAGCTAACCCAATCACAGAAAGACATACATGGTATGCACTCATTGATAAGTGGCTATTAGCCCAAATGCTTGAATTACCCTAGATGCCTAGAACAAATGATACTCAAGACGGATGAACAAAATGTGAATGCTTCACGCCTTCTTTAAAAGGGGAACAAGAATACCCTTGGCAGGGAAGAGAGAGGCAAAGATTAAAACAGAGACTGAAGGAACACCCATTCAGAGCCTGCCCCACATGTGGCCCATACATATACAGCCACCCAATTAGACAAGATGGATGAAACAAAGAAGTGCAGACCGACAGGAGCCGGATGTAGATCGCTCCTGAGAGACACAGCCAGAATACAGCAAATATAGAGGCGAATGCCAGCAGCAAACCACTGAACTGAGAATAGGACTCCCGTTGAAGGAATCAGAGAAAGAACTGGAAGAGCTTGAAGGGGCTCGAGACCCCATATGTACAACAATGCCAAGCAACCAGAGCTTCCAGGGACTAAGCCACTACCTAAAGACTATACATGGACTGACCCTGGACTCTGACCTCATAGGTAGCAATGAATATCCTAGTAAGAGCACCAGTGTAAGGGGAAGCCATGGGTCCTGCTAAGACTGAACCCCCAGTGAACTATACTGTTGGGGGGAGGGGAGCAATGAGGGGAGGGTTGGGAGTGGAACACCCATAAGGAAGGGGAGGGGGGAGGGGGATGTTTGCCCAGAAACCGGGAAAGGGAATAACACTCGAAATGTATATAAGAAATACTCAAGTTAATAAAAAAAAAAAAAAAAGAGTGGGGACTTCCCGTTTTTAGCGGGAGTCCAAATCTTGTGCTCCCTGCCTCCAGCTCACTGCCCCAAACCCCTTGAGAGAGAGAGATCACCGCTGGAACAGGTGGGCACTCCTGAGACTGCAGAGCAGAAGAGACCACCAACACTGCCGACCCCTGCCCACATCCCTGGCAAAAGAGGAAAGTGTATACGGCCTCTGGGTTCCCTTGGATAAGGGCACAGGAAAAGCATATCCGCTGCTTCTGAGACAGCAGCAGAACCTGAAGGGACCGACCAGATAAACAGTTCTCTGCACCCAAATCCCGTGGGAGGGAGAGCTAAACCTTCAGAGAGGCAGATACGCCTGGGAAAACAGAAGAGACTACACTCTGCCCACATCTCTCACTCCAGAGCAAAACACCAAACGCCATCTGGAACCCTGGTGCACAGACGCTCCCGGAAAGGGCAGCGCAAATCTTCCTGGTTGCTGCCCCCACGGAGAGCTCATAAGCAACACCCCATGAGCAAACTTGATCCTCGGGACCACAGGTAAGACAAACCTTCCTGCTCCAAGCGACCTGCCTGGTGAACTCAAGACACAGGCACACAGGAACAGCTGAAGATCTGTAGAGAGGAAAAACTACAGGCCCGAAAGCAAAACACTCTGTCCCCATAACAGGCTGAAAGAAAACAGGAAAACAGGTCTACAGCACTCCTGACACACAGGCTTATAGGGCCTGTCTAGCCACTGTCAGAAATAGCAGAACAAAGTAACACTAGAGATAATCTGATGGCGAGAGGCAAGCACAGGAAACCAAGCAACAGAAACCAAGACTACATGGCACCATCGGAGCCCAATTCTCCCATCAAAACAAACATGGAATATCCAAACACACCAGAAAAGCAAGGACCAAGGAAGCCCTTGGTCCTGCTACGACTGAACCCCCAGTGAACGTGATTGTTGGGGGGAGGGCGGCAATGGGGGGAGGATGGGGAGTGGATCACCCACAAAGAAGGGGAGGGGGAGGAATTAGGGGGATGTTTGCCTGGAAACCGGGAAAGGGAATAACATTCGAAATGTAAATAAGAAATACTCAAGTTAATAAAAAAATAAATAAATAAAGAGTGGGAACATCCACATTTTGGTCATCCTTCTTCTTGAGTTTCCTGTGGTCTGTGGATTGCATCGTGGGGAATCTGAGCTTTTGGGCTAATGAGTTCCTACCAAGTGTGTTTTTCTGTGATTGAGTAACCTCACTCAGGATGATATTTTCTAGTTCATTCCATTTGCCTATGAATTTCGTGAAGTCATTGTTTTTGATAGCTCAGTAGTACTCCATTGTGTAGATGTACCACATTTTTTAAACCCATTCCTCTGTTGAAGGGCATCTGGGTTCTTTCCAACTTCTGGCTATTATAAGTAAGACTACTATGAACATAATGGACCATGTGTTTTTGTTGTATGTGGGAGCATCTTTTGGGTATATTCCCAAAAGAGGTATAGCTGGGTCCTCAGAAAGTTCAATGTCCAGTGTTCTGGGAAACCCCCAGACTGATTTCCAGTGTGTTTGTATCAGTTTGCAATCCCACCAACAATGCAGGAGTGTTCCTCTTTTTCCACATCCTCGCCAGCATCTGCTGTCACCTGAGTGTTTGATCTTAGGCATTCTGACTGGTGTGAGGTGGAATCTCAGGGTTGTTTTGATTTGCATTTCCTTGTTAACTAAGGATGTTGAACATTTCTTTAGGTGCTTTTTGGCCATTCGATAATCCTCAGCTGAGAATGTTTTGTTTAGCTCTCTGCCCCATGTTTTAATAGGGTTATTTGTCTCTCTGGGGTCTAACTTCTTGAGTTCTTTGTACATTTTGGATATTAGCCCTCTATCAAATTAGGATTGGTAAAGATCTTTTCCCAATATGTTGGTTGCTGTTTAGTCCTAATGACAGTGTCTTTGCTTTACAAAAGCTTTGCAGTTTTATGAAGTCCCAATTGTAGATTCTTGATCTTAGAGCATGAGCCATTGGAGTTTTGTTCAGGAAATTTTCCCCAGTGCCCATGTGTTCGAGACTCTTCTCCACTTTTTCTTCTATTAGTTTGAGTGTATCTTATTTGATGTGGAAGTCTTTGATCCACTTGAACTTAAATTTTGTACATGGTGATAAGAATGGATTAAAATTTGCATTCTTCTACATGCTGAGGTCCAGTTGACCAGCACCATTTGCTGTAAATGCTATCCTTCTTCCATTCGGTGGTTTTACCTCCTTTGTCAAAGATCAAGTGACTATAAGTGTGTGGGTTCATTTCTGGGTCTTCAGTTCTGTTCCACTGATCTACTTGCCTGTCTCTGTACCAATACCATACAGTTTTTATGACTATTGCTCTGTAATACTGCTTGAAGTCAGGGATGGTGATTCCCAAAGAAGTTCTTTTATTGTTGAGCATAGTTTTCACTATCCTGGGTTTTTTGTTATTCCAAATGAATTTACAAATTGCTCTTTCTATCTCTATAAAGAATTGAGTAGGAATTTTGATGGGGATTGCATTGAGTCTGTAGATTGCTTTTGGCAAAATGGCCATCTTTACTATATTAATCCTGCCAATCCATGAGCACGGAAGATCTTTCCATCTTCTGAGATCTTTCTCAATTTCTTTCTTCAGAGACTTTAATCATACAGATCTTTCTTTCACTTGCTTGGTTAAAGTCACACCAAGATATTTTGTATTATTTAGGACTACTGTGAAGGGTGTCATTTTCCTATTTTTTTTCTCAGCTTGTTTATCCTTTTTGTAGAGGAAGGCTACTGATTTTTTGAGTTAATTTTATACCCTGACACTTTGCTGAACTTGTTTATCAGGTTAGGTAGTTCTCTGGTGGAACTTTTCCAGTCACTTAAGTACAATATCATATCATCTGCAAATAGTGATATTTTGATTTCTTCCCTTACAGTTTGTATCCCTTTACTGTCTGATTGCTCTGGCAAGGACTTCCAGTACTATATTGAATAAGTAGGGAGAGAGTGGGCAGCCTTTTCTAGTCCCTGATTTTAGTGGAATTGCTTCCAGTTTCTCTCCATTTAGTTTGATCTTAGCTACTGGTTTGCTGTATATTGCTTTTACTATGTTTAGATATGGACCTTGGATTCCTGATCTTTCCAGGACTTTTGTCATGAAGGGGTGTTGAATTTTTCTTTGGAATTTTTTAAGCCAGGCTAGTATGTATCTAAGGTTAATCCTGGAGTGTTACCAGAACTCCTAAAGTTTGATTAATAAGTAAACAAACTATATTAAATTGATTTACATTGCTCATGTTTAGTTGTTTATGTTTTTATATTTTCGTTTACTTATAAATCACAATTTTCATTAATAAAAGTTCATCTCCTTTGAAGTCGAAATACACATTAATTCAATGCATAACATTTAGAAATACTGCAAGTATTTCTGTTTATAAAACTTCTAATATACAAATTAGGCTCATATATCCACAAATCCCATGGTTGTTACATTTGAATGTTACATATAACATTCAAAACTATTAGCACCACACAGAAATCTATTTTCTTGCATAGTACTCTATAATGGTATAGAGTGGCATAATTCCTGTGTTATTATAATGCTTATACAAAGTATCTATTCTGATAATCCTTCAATAGCTAATTACAAAGGGATCTGAACTGACATTTTCTTACACTAAGCTTCTATTATACCAGGCAGAAAGAAGAGCAAGCTCTGCTGGTCATTGATGGACAACCTTCTATGTTGACATGTTCTCACCCCATCCTTCTTTATTCTCTCAGTGCCATTGTTTAACGACGTAAATAAGCTCTGGATCATAGCTATAGTGTTTCTGAAATCTTTCCAAGGAAGAAAGCTTCTGTTTCTGTTTCTGCTTCTTCCTCTTTTTCCCCTTCTTCTTTTCCTTTTTCTTCCTTCTCCTCCTGCTTTAGACTCTTCCTTTTCCTTCTTTTCTTGTCATTCTTGTTATTCTTCTTCCTTCTTCCTTTTCCTCCTCTTCTTTCTCTTCTTCCTCTTCATTATTTCTCCTCTTCCTCATCATCTTCTTCCTCCTCCCTCCTCCTCTTCTCCGTTCTTCCTCTTTCTCTTTCTCCTTCTCCTCTTTATTCTTCTCCCTCTTCCTCTTCCTCCTCATTTTCTTAAGTTTGATTCCTCTAATCCCTAGGATACTGATAGCAGAGGCATTCTTTTTTTATTGGATATTTTATGTATTTACATTTCAAATGTTATCTCCTTTCCCAATTTCCCCTCTGGGAAATCCCTCTCCCATCCTCCCTCCCCCTGCTTATAGGAGGATGCTCCCCCTCCCAACCATCCATTCCTACCTGACCGCCCTGGCATTCCCCTTCACTGGGGAATTTGAGCCTTCACAGGACCAAGGGCTTCTCATCCTATTGATAAGAGAAAAAGCCATCCTCTGCCAAATATGTGGCTGGAGCCAAGGGTATACTCTTTGGTTGGTGGTTTAGTCCCCAAGAGCTCTGCCAGGTCTGGTTGGTTGACATTGCTGTGCTTCCTATGGGGTGCAGCTCCATCAGTCCTTTCTCTAACTGGTTCATTGTGGTCCCTGTGCTCAGTCCAATGGTTGGCTGCTAGCATCAACATCTGTATCAATAAGGCTCTGGTAGAGCCTCTCAGGAGACAGCTGTAACAGGCTCCTGTCAGCAAGCACTTTTTGGTATCTGCAATAGTATCTGAGTTTGGTGTTTGTATATGGGCTGCCAGAAGTGGGAGGAGGGATGGGATAGGGGGTTTATGGATGGGAAACCAGAAAAGGGGATAACATTTGAAACATAAATAAAAATATCTAATAAAAAATAAAAAAGAAAGTTTCTATACTTTGCTATAATGACAGAAAGTTGGTCAAACAACTAATACATTTTGTCTTCTGTTATTCTTCTACAAAACACTCAGTGGGAACTGAGTATTCTGAAAACAAGAAAAATACAAAAACCCTTTTAGCAACTACCCTGAATGAGCACAATGAAGGTTTTATTCAATCAAAAAAATGAGGAATATGAACATGAACTATCATTTTTTAAAGTTCTTTAATAGTTGCTTTTGTTCCAAATTAAATACAGTGTCAAGATGAGTTTATTCTGAAAAACATTACAACTTTACTTCCCAATAAACTAAAAGGGAACTATCTCAATATTCTACAAGGAACTGAGAGATTAAGGAATTCAACCTAAAGATACAAATTTTATTATTCATCAACACAAGGCTACATTACATTACTTCCACACTATCTTCATGATTATAGTATAGTAAATGAGAAAATGTGGTTTTCTCTGATGTAAAATAGAATTATTTGAGGGTTTTCCCCTCCAATTATTTTACATTCTATACTTCAATTCTATAAATGTGTATATCTGTGTTTGCATGAACATATTCACAGATGTGCACATGCCTGTGGAGGCCAGAGAAGAGTTTCAAATTTTTGGAGCTGGAGTAAGAGATGCCTCACATATGCGCCAGGAACTGAACTCAGATTCTCTGCAAAAGCAGCAAGCACTCTTCTCTGGTCAGTCATCTCACTTCCCTAGTCCCTTGTTTTGTCTCAATTTTTGTTTTGTAATGCTGTAGATCAAACCCACAACCTAATGCATGCTAAACAATGCTCTACCCCTGAGGCACTCTTCAGCCAAGAAAATACCACTCTTACATTTCATGAGAAGTATAAATTCAATTTAAAGTCAAAGAATAAAGCTCACTTGAACATACATTTTTATGTGTGCTCACTTAAGTACAGTATAAAATCACATTTATATTTAATTTTATGTCTAAAAGTGCTATGAAGTTGTTGTAATGTATTCTATATTGTCTCATAACTTAAATGTTTGTTTACTTTATTAAGTGAGTTCCTAGATTCATATGTCTTCCTTTTTTTAACATGAAAGATTCTTTGAGGAGAACACATTCAAAAAAGACTGACCAATGGTGTCTCAGAAAGTTGGCAGATGAGAAAGAATCACAAGATGAGCTTGAGACTGCCTGTTAGAGACCTTACTGGCAGCTCTTCTTGTACCTTCAGAAAGCAAAGTCATCTAGTGAAATCCATGTTGCTATGTAACTGACCTGACCTCAGATGATGCACCATGTGTTTTATAAAACACCCATGACAAGGCTGCCAAGACAGAAAGTAAATGAAAATTGGCCCTATCTTTCCTATCCAAATCACTATATTTTCTTCAAATTGACATTTTTAAAAGACCCTTCACTTAAGGTGTTGCTATTTTGAGAACTTTTAAAAACTACATATTTTAATTAAAATATAATTGCATTACTTTCCTTTTTCTCTTCTCTCCCTATCTCTTCCATTACCAACTTCACTATCAAATTAATATTTTTCTGTGAATATATATACATATATGAATATATAGAGACACAAATATGTATTATATACATATACACACACAATGTGTATATATACACATATATATATATATATATATATATATATACATAAAACCTGCTGAGCCCATTTTTATAGCTTGAACACATTATATTGGGTCACTATGCAGTACAGTAAGCTCATCCTTGGGAGAGGCTAATTCTCCATCTTGGAGAGCTTGTTACACAGTCAAATTTTAAATCTTTTATTTCCTGTTGATTTTGAAAGAAGTGGGAAGTTTTGCTAAGTGTACATAGTAAAATAATCCATACATTTTTAAAATGATTGTTTCTTCCTTTCTTTCCACCCTCTCTTCCTTTTGATTCCTGCTAGGTGATGAGTTCTTTTTCTCAATCAATTAAAGAATTAAAAGACATGAAACGAGCTCATAGCAAAACAAAAGCAAAGTTTATTGACAACTATTACAACCTCTGACATCCAGTCAGAGCTGAACAGTTGCAAATCCAAAGGCTTTACTGGGTTCAAGAATTCCCCTTTGGTGACCCTCTCTACTCCCTGTTTTGTGTATGAAAATTGAGTCGCTTGCTTCTGTTCTTGAGCACAGAAAGGTATACTGTAGATTCAACATTTTGGTTCACAAGCAAGAAAACATCTATGGTAGTGACCTCCTCAGTGTCTACTCACTGCTTGGGATGCTGACTGACTAGAATGTGAATGGGCTACCAGTCCCATCAGCCCCCTTATGTTATGGTGTAACAGAGAATGAAAAAAATACTGCAGGTGAGAGGAAATGGCTTACACTTGTGTATAAGCTCGCTGCTGTGGACAAAGACTCATAAAGAGATTCGCTCATCCTAGTATCCCACTACCCTCCCTTTCTCCCTTCTTCTCTCCCTCCCTTTCTTTCTTGCCTTTCCTCTCCCCTCCTTTCCTCTTTTTGTTCCTCACTCACTTACTCCTTCCCTCCCTCTCTTTTTTTCCTTTCTTCAATCTTTTCTTTCCAAAGATCTGAACCATTGTACTTTTTTTTTTAATGTGAGGAGAGAAAATACTGATCTGACCATATCCTTTCTTTAGTGGATTTTGTCTTCCAGGCAATTTGAAGTGCATCTTTTCTCATAAATTTAAAATGTGTCCCTGTTATTAGTAGTAAGCCTCCCAATGTATTTGACTCTATTTCTTGACAGAAAGTTCTATTTCTCCACATGATCTGGTTTGCCTATACTAATGCCATATGGTAACCACAGAGAATTTCTAAAGATTTGTAGTACCTTTCATTTTCAGCATCCTGTGGAAGCCTCTGGTTCATCATTCTCTTTTCTTCTGTGCACAATCTTTTTAAAATTTGAAATTATGCTTATGAATTAATCTACAGAGAACTTACAATATCATAAGAAATAATCTCATCCAAATTTGTACAAATGTCATTTTGTGCCTTTCATACTTCACAATTTCAAGTTTATTCTATATGAGTTGCCTGTCTTACTTTGCAATTTTAATGGATACTAAGTATCACTTATGTTGACTGGATAGCTTTGTGTGCTAAGGGATTATTTAGTGCTGCATATTAATGTCTTACATTTATTTTATGTTTTATAATTGGATAATTTATTTCTTGAAATCAGTGTTTATATTTTTCTAGGTTATATTAAGAGTTTTTAATTTTTATTCACTTTTTATTGGAAATAAAGATTTTTCTCATACACTATATTCTGATCGTCCCAGACCTCTGCAGCTTCCAAGCCTTCCAACACCACACCTTTTTCCTTTCTCAAAAAAAAAAAAGCAAACAAACAGGGAAGTAAAAACGAAATAATAAGACACAATGCAAAATTCACAAACAAGAAAGAAAGAAAAAAAGGAAAAAAGAGCATGAAAATGTGCATAAATACACATACACTCACACACAGCCTAAAAACACAAAATAGGAAATTAAATGTGCTACAAAGTGCTCTTTACATGCATTATGGTTGTGGTTAAAATTATAATTCATATAGTTAAATTAAAAGTATACAATATCTTGTTAATATGTGTTATATTAGATTTCAGAAGGTTTTTGTAGAACATGAAGAAAAAATGTGTGAAAACCCCTAAAACACAAATTTGAAATTAATAATTCTTTAAACTCTATATGAATTAACTCTAGTCTCAAAGTTATAATTATATGTAGAAAAATAGCATTTCCAAATAAACATTTTAGACAAAACAACTTCATAGACAAAAGTTATGTCTATAACCATGTTAACTTATTAGATTAATAAAAATAAGCGTAGCTATGGTTGACTAAGAGACTTCCAGATCCCAGCCTGTTATTTTGTTAGTGCATTACCTTACTTAAACCTCAGAAGCACTCTGGCCAGTTGCTTTTCATAACCATTGCTTTACCAATAAGGAAAGTGAATCTTCCATCTTTGTCAAAGGACCAAGCCACAGCTGGTTCAGGTGGAATGTGTCATTTTATCAAATGACCTACCTTCCAGTAATACTTGTCAACATGTAATCAATGAACAATGCATAGGTCAGCTAATGATGTAAAGTTACATATATATATGTTTCCCTACAATGTTTATTTGAGATTATTTTAATTTGTCATTTGTCTGCTGATAGATCTAAATCACTTTCACCAGTTTCTCTTTTGTCGGGAGCAATTATGATATTATATAAAAACATGCTCTCATCTCCAAAGGCAAGGTGGTCAGAGGACGCCAGTGATGGTGACATGATACTGGATATTAAGTAGCAGTGTTACACTAGACTTCAGTTGCAGGTGGAGTCACTCATCCTTGCTGAGAAATAGCATCATTGCTGATAAGGGATTTTAGACCCCAGTGTCACTGGTCCTCCCTGAGAGTTCCAAATGGTCAATTAAAATCTGAGATCAGAGCTTCATCTCCGTTCTGGAGCAGGATCACTGCGGCCACCAGCAAGATTGATTGTACTTCTACAGACAGCAGTCTTTACAATTATGATTTAGGGCACATGCCTTTCACTTCTCCTTTCATACTGAGATACAGAAAGTATATCTCTATCTTTAAAAACTTGTTTTTCCTTATTCTGGAATCTGCTTAGCTTTGATGACATCTTAATTTCAGGATATCTCATCAGAGACTCTACCCTTTTCCATATTAATCCATGCCTGCAGCATGGCAATCTTAATGCATGATAAATTATTTTATCATGTCTAAATTAAACTAATAGGCAAACACAGAGGTTACAAACATGTAGACTCTGTATTTGATAATCTGTGATTCTCCCTGGCTTCTGATCACTGGTTAAAAGCCATATAGAGAATGAGAACACCATTTCACGAATAGAGGTCTTTAGAAGAAAAAAGAACTTGAATTAATATGATTGAATCCAAGTTATTAATGAATTAAAATTTTTATCCCTAGTTCTTGTAAACCCCATGAAAAGTTTGGAGAAACTAATTTGAATACACACCATCACGAGTAAGAATCCTCTTTACATTTGGTGACAAGATGATCTATAATCTAGTTTCTCACTGCATATAACTTACACCATTTTGGAACAATGTTTTCATTCCTATTGCCTTGGATTAGACTTTTTCTGTTCCTGTTTATGCTCAACCTATGCCTACTCACTACCCCCAACTAGAGCACGTGGTTCTGATTAAGCTATTACTCAGATTCAGCTCACTTATCCTTGTCCATGTCCTTTCTAGTGACCTTCACCCGCCTGAACCTGGAATTTACAAGAATGGGCCTTTAAAACATTCCATGTGTGTGTTTGAAGCTTATTCAGTGCTCAGCCATTTCAGAAACGTATCAGAGCAACTGCTGTCTTTAAACTGCAGACAGGTGTCATGACTGAGCCATCCAAAGAGTATCAGAGCCCATCAAAGCATTATATGCAGGTTCAAAGTACTCTGGTGATGTCATTCAGGGAACACAATCCCCAAACATGTATGCCGTCTGGTCCAGTATTCTATCTAACTTCAAAACCCCTCAGCAGCACTCAGGGAAGGAGAAAAGAAAGGCAAAGAGCAGGGTCTTGGTGAAGTCTGGCCTTGAATACTATATCTAGCCAGTTCTATTTCTGTGATCTCAGGCAAAGTGCCAATGTCCTGAAATTCAGTTTGTACTTGTAAGCCCTGGGTTCAGAGAAGTTGCCTGATAAATAACAGAAGAACATACACATGGGAAACAGTATCTCTAGTGTGCTTGCAAGATTTCAAATCATTCCCCTCACACTCACTGTGTCTCCATGCATCTGTGTTCTTTGTCTAGGACCATCTTTGCTCTTACTCACCCTCTTACCTAGTTACCTGGTATTGGTCCAAAGAATTTGCTGACAAGAATTTGCTGACAAGAGCTTCCCAAACTAGGCACTTTCCTGCTGTGACATCGAAGTCATGAAGGTGCTGCTTGCATCCATCACTGGATTAGTGAGTGTATTACATTGCATTTGCCTTTTAATCAGAATTCCTTGGGAATGACAAGTAGATAGTTTTATGCCTTTATTTATGTAGTTTCTTCTGGTTGAAATTTTCATATTCCTTATATCTTTCGGTTTAGGGAAAATGATTAAAATGCTCACAAAAGACTATTTTTAATTTTCCTCTCTTTATATTATTTTTTAAAGCTCTATGTCCAATTCCTATGTTCTGCCCCTGTACAACTCTCCACTGTGATCTGATTATGTATGTCTTCTGTTCATAGATGTCTTTAAATGAGCCATATGTTTTACATATATATCCTTATTGTGCTAATTGGTGTATTTTTGCAACAGTAATATTTAGTTTCCAATTTTTACATCTTTAATTTTCAAAGAAAGAATGGATGCTATCGTAAAACCATCCTGAATTAATAAATACCTATAGCATCGTGAATGGACCTTGCCAGAAGGTCCCCATTTATTTATCTGTACAATTTAAGATAGTTTAAACTCCATTAGCACCAGTTAAATAAAGAAACAGAAGAATAGCATTCTTCCTGACATTTATTTAAAAAGAAGAAGTACTCCAATTTCTCCTATTGATAGTTCAAGTACCTGTAAGACCAATGCAAATAAAGGAAGACTCCTTACTGATGACAGCCATTCAAACCCTAATGTTAAACCCTGATGTTCTCATCAAAGTAGCTGTGCTCAATATTCTTCAAAGCATGCTTTATTCTGTTCTAATCACTGGGCTTGCCAGTTTCAGTTTCCCTTCTTCATTATATTAATGGACATGTCCTCATTTGCAGATCTTTAAACACTGTCGTTGTGGCCAAAAACATTGTGCTCAATATCACAAACTGATTGACTTTTCCTTAGTGCTAACATTGCACTGTGTTATTCTCTTAAACATGAACAAATCACCAAAGACCGTCTATGCAGAGAGAGGCCTCAGTGCCCTAACTCTAAACCAGACATTGATCTGAGCCCGCAAGCTGCTCGGTCCCCAAGGCTGGATATCTCAACATTCCCAATCTGGTTCTGAAGGATTCCTGGAGAGCCATTGGTCTTCAGTCCACAAAGAAGCTTGAATCCAATGTCAAAAAAGATGGTAACAGAGGCAGCCTCAGAGCAGACGCACTCACTTCCAGGAGCAAAGGCAAAAAGGAAAAAAGAACTTTTCCCTCAGTTATTAGTGAAACTGATGCTCACTCTAAGGGAAGACCTTTGCCTCTTAGTCAATCCTTCCAGAAAACATTCTATTTTAAAATTTATTTTAAATTTAATTGTTTTGCCAATTCTTCAAAAATTATATGCAATGTAATTTGATCACATTCACTGCCCACTCCTCCCCTTAGCTCTTCTCAAATCCATCCATACCTACTTACCAACTCTCAACTTTGTATCTTTGTTTTTTGTACCCACTGAGAACAATATGTGTTGTCCATCCACTCTTAAGTATGAGGCTATTCTCTGGACCACAGTAAACCAAGTAAAGGTCACTCGTAAAATAAACTGACACTCCCTCCACCAGAAGCCATAAACTGTCCATAGGTCTTTAGTTAGGGGTGGAAGCTTACAAACACTTTCCTTCTTCATGCTGGAATGGTGGTTGACTTGATCTGGTACAGGTCTTATGTAGGCAGTCACAATTCTGTGAATTCATGCATGCTGTTTACTGCCATGTCCAAATGACACTATTTTGCTCTAGTCCTCCCCAATCTTTCCACCCTACCTCCTTTGATGTTCTCTGAGCTTTGAGGGGGTATCATAGAAGTCTCATTTGTAGCTAAGCATTCCACTTGATTTTATACACTGATCAGTTGTGAGTTTCTGCAGAAAGCACTGTTCACTGTACAAAGAAGCTTCTCTGATGACATCAGAGAGATGCACTAATCTATGGGGTAGATATAATTTAGAGATTAACTTGATGCTGCTTTTCATTTGGCAGAATAGTAGTTGTATGTTCTGTGGTCTGTGAATACCCCACACATGGGTTCTTGGCCAGACTTACAGTACTGTGTATGCATTTCCTTTAGTTCAGTGGGCCTTAAAATGAATCAGAAAGCAGTCACATATGCCCCATAACAGTTATGCTACTACTGCACCCAGGAGTCTATCTTGTGACATCAGTCATTATTATAGTTTACAGAGTTCATAGGAAGTTGGTGACTTCCCACAGCACCTTATACAGAACATATAGTACCTTATATAGAAGCTTCCAATACTATAAAAACTATCTGGAAATAAGGAAGCTCTAGGAAATATTCTTACAGACAACTCCATAGACATGCCTTATTGATTCCATATCTAATCAAGTTGACACTTACCCAAGGTTAACCATCACAGGAGTCCATCAATGATCAAGTTAACCCAATGATAATATACAGCCTTAAAGACTAGACTGTACCTACTTGCTATTGGATTCATTTGAGCCTAAATTTCCTTCAATCCCCCAAATTCCTTATTATTCATGTTGTAAGGGGTGGATGATTAATTTGACTTCCCCATTTAACTCCCTCAATGAAACAGTAGGTACTGCTCCAGGGAGTTTTTCACAAAATGTAGACTATCAAAGAGGAAGACAAACAAATCCAGTGAAAAATGGTGGAAGCCTAGCATGGTGGCTCATGCCTGTAGTACCTGAACTTGTGAAACTAGGGCAAGAGAATTTTTCTGAGTCTGAGGCCACTTAAGCTACATAGAAAGACCCATTTTCAAATTTAAAACAAACAAACAAACAAAAGAATCACTACTGTACATTATTGTAAGACTAGGTAACCTTTCCTTGGTGAAAATTCCCATCAGAAGAAAAGAAGTACCAAACAATAAAATGTTACATGATGTAAACGTACAGCACCATGCTGGACCTTGGTTCTATTCTTGGTCTGGATGTTTTCATTTTTAGGAGATTGGGAGGCTCAAATTTTCCAAATAAGCCCTTATTTCAACAAGACATAAAAATGTGGCCACTGCATTTAGCTATCACCAGCCATCAACACTTGAGTTAAAAGGACATAGTGACTGATGGAATGAATTGCCTGTATGCTGATACAAGAGTTCTGACCTCAACCAGAGATATTTTAACAGGCAAACATCCTAACATACTACTGACCATGCTCACACAGTGTGTGATCTGAAGTCTTCAGTGTACCCTAAACTCTTATTACTCACTCACAAAATCCTTGAACTGTTGAGAACATTTAGGTTCACCTACTCATGACTGAAACTAAAACAGTATCAGACAGGCTCTGCCATCTGGTCTACTTAAAATTGTTAACTATACCTGGGTATCCACAAACTACAAATCAAATTTCTAGAATACAAATACTGCTTTTGGATTCCTCAAGTGGTTCTGCTTCTACATAATGACTGATGTAACATCATATGCCACAAAATTGTATTACACATTGTTTCTGTGTAGAAAGGCATTGCTAGTACCACACATCCAGGCCAAAGACTAACCTTTAGGGCTGAATTTGTCATGTTTCCAGCTACCAAGAATATAAACTCCATAAGACTTTGGCAAGCCTCACCACTACTACTACAGGACCTAAGCTGTCAGTGATCCATTAGATTATTGAGTCCTGTTTTATTTAAAAGGTGGGAGCCACCAACAGGGTAAGTTTCCAGACATTGCAATTTGTCCAACAAATTAGGTCTGTCCTGTGATCCTGTATAGGATCTAAGAAGCTCTCTGTGATCACAATTTGACTGTATAGCACAGTAAAGTTAGGCCTCAATGGGACCACATCCAATGTTTCTAAGACACAGACTCCTGTTAATAGCAGCTCCTTCTTAGACCTGATGAATATGCATACCAAAGGCTGCAAATGGTGTGCTTTCCTGCTGTCACAGAGCAGGCTTTGTGGCTTTTAACAGTTCAAATTAGCCTCTTTATATCCTTCACTGCCTTTCTCATTGTTATATATCCTATGCCTTTCACAGTCTTTCTTAAAAGCACCTTGCCCTTTTGCATTCTAAAAACCTACACAGACAATAAAATCCAAATTTATTGCCATAAACACAGATATCCAAAATATACACACATATGAATGAAGTTATTTCCTATGCAGTTGTTACATCTATTATTATCCTATATGTCACATATCACACATCAACCAAGATGATAACTGTACTAGAGAAACAGTATGTTAAGAAATTAACACTTCTTTCAAAACACAACCACCCTGTATCCTGGGAGCCCTATTATGACAAGTGGCCCTCATATTTCCTCCAACAGAAGAACACTGTCAGGAATCACAAAAGCTTTGGTTCCTCCATTTTCATCCCTCGTACCCACTTTTTTTCTACAGTGAGATATAATCTTCCAACCCAAAGATAATAGCACACCTTGCTGTGACTCCATAGCAAGATTATGCATTCCCCCTTGTCCTTCCAGTGCCCTCAAACCTAAAGTTGCATGAACATACTCTGTTATCTCTTGCCTTCCCATAAATATAATAGCAATCATTTCTCCCTTACCTGTCCTGCTGTCACCCATGCTCCATACCTAAAACATTGCTTCTCACTGTTGCTGGGGCACATTCCAGAATGGCCACAGGAGCCATTGTTCTAATGCAACATTGAAAACCACCAGTGCTAATGCACATGTTCCCTAAATTCCAGTATCTCCCATATCTAAATGTTGACACATTCTAGGCTTGCTTCGTGAAGGCCAAAAAATTCAGTCAACAAGTTTGTCATGAGTTCTCTACTAGCTAGTTCAACTGGTATACAGAATATTAATTCTTCTTGTTTGTGGCTCAACACCACCACCAATCAAGGGTCTACTCTGACAAAGTTTGGGCCAAACTATTACCTTTATCATTCTCTGTAATTCTAAGCAAAAACCTGTTATTTAAGCAAGATGTTGGTAAAATCTCACTTGACTTACTAGCCTGCAAAGTCAAGCAAATGCTAAAACCAACTCGAGTCAATCCTTGGACACTTCATGTTTCTACTTAGTCTTTTTCTTTTCCTGCCATATTAGAATGTCTTTGCACTCATCTGTTCAATAGTGAGAAAATTTACTGTCTTTGCTCCATGCTGGAAACTCTTTCCATATTCGCTAGTACTGCCTTCCACTCAAAACACTCAACTATCCCCCAAGTAATTGAATTTGATATTTAGATTTACAAACTCAATAATCACATAAGACTGTATATATATTTTTTTCTTTTTCTGTACTGTCATGAAGTGGTTTTTGAGACACTGGCAGTGACTGGACAGTTTCCTTTTTACAAACAGTTGATTAAGTCCACACCCCAACTGCTGCTTTTATCAGGTTCTCATGTTGGGGCATCCACTATGGACCTACCCTAATCATTCTGATTCCAGCCAACTGACAACTTGGGGTAGTTCTTGGGCCCCACAGCCCACCAAGATAATTATTAATCAGCCCATCTGGGTCCATAGTTACCACCACCCTTCCTGTTGTATGTAAGCTGCTTCCTACTGCTCCATATTGCTGTACCCATACTCAGGAGAGAGCCACTGGGTAACCTGGCCAGCAACCTTCTCTGAAGCTGTAAGTAACAAGGAGTTCTTCTGTTTTTCACCTAGACAGACATTTTTTGCACCTATCTATCAAAGAGATCTTATAAAACAGAGTTCCACCTGAAAGTTACAAACTTTGACTCATTTTCCAAACCTTTATGTTTAACAAATAAGTCATTATAAATATTGAAATGGGGAGGGGATAGGATTTATTAGCTGCACGCATTTCTTGGTTAATTCTACATCCATTCTTCTAAACTATGTAACTAATTGACTTTTAAGTTTCTTTAAATGCCATAAACTATATCAACTAAAAACTTAGTCTGTCTGAATTTCTCAAGCATCCCAGATGTTTTTCAAGGTAGTCTTTCACAAACTTGAAATTGGCAAAAGGGTGTTGGTAATTAAAGTAGTGCTGCTAAAAATAGACCAATTCCCATGTGATGGGGCACGTTTATGATCCTCCCATTCAGGAGGCTGAAATTCAGGAGGTATTCAAGTTCAAAGCTTACCTAAAATATACAATGAGGACTTTTCTTAAAAAGTCAAAAAAAACCAAATCAGTATGTTCATTATCCTAATCTCTCATTCCTTCTAGCACTATGTAGAGACAAGAAACAATATGGCTTCTTAAAAATTAAAACCATATGGTTAATGCATCTAAGTTATTTTCAAAAAGTATTCTTCTTTGTGTAATGTTTATATGAGAGGTAGAGCATGTCGTGGCACACATATATAAGTCAGAGACAACTTGCAGGTGTTCTATCATGAGCGTCCTCCCACAGACCAAACTCAGGTCATCAGGCTTGGTGGCAAGTGCCTTAACCTGCTGAACTGTCATACTTACTTTCATTCATCTATTTTTTTTAATATCTTAGGTTCTGTTGTGCATTTCCAGTCCTTTCAGAAACCTTGATGGCTTACTTCAATGATCATAAACATTACATTTTTGAACTTAATACAAACACAAACTTTATGGATTTAACATTCCTTTAAGTATCTATCCCATCTTCTAGGATTGCAAAGTCACTTAAACAAAGGGACTTTGATCATACAGTGGTGTTACTGTACTGAGAATCAGGGCCAAGGGTGAAGTGTCAATAAAACATCTTAGAGAGGATCAAGACCTAGTTGAGACAATGGATGTCCGGAGTGACTGGCCTAAGACAAAAGGTGACATGTGGCACACTGTCCTCAAATAACAGCTTTCCACATCTTGCAGACCTTTACCCAATTTTTAGTCACATTCTGATCTGATCAATGAAGATCTATATAAATGTTCTTTAAAGTTAAAGTTTCTCTTTTTTATTATTGGACCCTGTAAGCTTTTTATAACTTTCAATCTGGTATAATAGCACTCATATTATTATTTTATTGACCATCTCCTGCATAATAAGCACTATCCACTGAATGCTTTGTTTTACAGCATTATGTAAATGTACATCAAGTTCAAGTTCACTGCACAGCAACTAAATTTCTCCTATCATCCTGTATTGAACATTGTGGAGGGGGTCTTAGGATCAGTCTTGCATCCGCCATCTTGCCTGAGCATTCTTTCTTCTCTGTCAGTCAGAACATAGAGCTCATTTAGAGCATATGAGATTTCCATGGAAATACTTTGATCTTTTTTAGATTAAATTTATTTATTTTATATATGTGAGGGATTTGCCTGTATGTATGCATATATGCATGATGCATGTGATCATGTGGAACTGAATTATAGACAGCTGTGAGCCAACTTGGTGCTGGTAATCAAACCTGGGTCCTCTACCAAAACAAGTGATCTCAGCTTTTAAGTCATTTCTCTAGCACACTATTTTGTTTTCATTCCACTTCTGCCAACATTTATTTTAATTTTTCTATTTGTTTAGAACATTTGTTGTAAACATTATTCTCTTGAGAAGAAACAAATTAGCAAGGAAAGGAAACAATGAAGAGAAAAAACAAAGGAAAGAGGACAGAAGGAGGGAGGGAGGGAGGGAGGGAGGGAGGGAGGGAGGAAGGAAGGAAGGAAAGAAGGAAAGATGGGCAGGTGGGCCAGACATAGAATTACCTGTGCTGGGATGCAGAGGAGGTGGTGTTAATGTTCTGAAAGTGCTAATAAAAACATAAAACAAGATCATGCAGTGAAGGCCATCATGAGCTAGAGGAGTCCTTTACTCTTCAGCCTCCTCAGCACAGATGCCCCTGTTCCTCTCTGTCTAGATACTGATTCTCCTTGCCCTACTTCAATGCTTCATGACTATCTCAGGCTGAACACTAGAGTATAGAGTATCAAAAGCAAATAGACTTCTGCCGGGAGCTGTTATTCTGAAATACAATGTTTAAGCTCAAGTATTTTTAACTCTGTCTATCTACTCCCATAGTACTACAGATATATTTATACTGATATATGCTTATATAAAATTTGAAAAATATACCCACAGATAGTCAATGTTGTCTAGTTTGCCTACAAACATCTGTATTTCCTGAGTCAGATGGAATTCCAGGGGCTACAGGGATTACTGGGATCCTAATGGCAGAGGCTGAGTAGAGAATATTATTTATCTAGCTTTAATAGGATCTATATATGGTACACAGAGACTAATTTTTATTTTTAATTTAAATACTTCTGTGATATAATGGAATTTGCTAAGTGAAACACATCTAGCTAAGCATACATATCTGTGTCATGATGTACATTGACACAGATTACTGTGTTACTGTGTGACACTTGCCACTATTGTTCCGAAGAGCCCTCACTTTGCCAACCAGAAATTTTCTACCCACTAAACCACTCCCAGCTCTTTGTTTCTCCAGACTTCCTTCCTCTCTGTGTGAATGTGGTTATTCTAGGTCCTCATGTGACCAGTGTCAGTGTTTGTTCACTGGGATCTGGCTTATTTTGCTAAGCACATGCTGAGGTGCATTTCCTTCTCTCAAAGGCCTTCTGTGTAGAGAGACCATGCTTCACTTGCCTATGTATCTGGCAAAAATCACTGAGTTGTTCCACTGCTGTGGCTGTGTCTACATGAATATCTCTTTAAGACTAAGCTCTCTGTTCCGTTAGATATATTTCAAAAAGTAGAATGGTAACTGCAAAGTGATAATCTTCGTTAAAATTTTGTGAGGAATTGCCTTCCAATTTACACCATGGCTGTTTCATTTTATATCTGTGCCAGAATGAACATGGTTTTCTGTTCTTCCACATCATAGGCAATACCTGCTATCTTCCAGGAAGCTTTAGTTTGTGGTCTTATAATATCTATCTAATTGTTGACAGATGTATTTTTAGAAGTCACCACCTAAAACACTCATGTGTATTCAATGGATTCAAATAGGGGATGAAATTCTACTGGGGTAAAAATAGTCGATCAAATTTATACCCCGAGTTCTTATAAAGCAAGGAGAATGGGAGACTTGTCTCCAGGATTCTCTTGAAGGTTCTGAAAGAATTCATGTAATGCTGTTAATCCACACTTGGACAGCCATGCCTTTCTCTCTTACTTGTTTTTATAACTCTCTCTTGCATAACTTTATCTATAACACTTCATGGCCTAACATACAGTATTTTATGACTGCCGTTGTATGTAAAATAATCTGTAAAACCCGGGGCACATTCTGTGACCATAGTAATTCCTGAGGCATCCCTTACTGAAGATGGACTGAAGGTCACTATCAGAGTCTTTCTGTTCCGTGATCCACTAAATACAATGAAATCCTGTGGTAAAACCTTTATTGTTCTCATATCCTGAAGCAGCTTCAAGTGTGCTCAGAAAATGACTTTATTTTTCTCATAAAGTTATAAATTACAGTATCTCCATGGAAAAGTCTCTAGAAAATATTTGCATTGGGTGGAGCCTATCTGAACACTGCCATAGAATTTTAAAACTTGGGATGCTAGTTGTCCATATGTCATGAAACCCTTCGTTGTCTAAAAATTGCATTCATTCTAGTTGGGTCTTGATCCAGGCATGCAAAAATGATAGAATTATGACCTCAAATTAAAAGTTCCTAGAGTACCTAGAACATAAATTTAACAGCTATTTACCTAAATGAGGACGACAATGTTTTATATATCATGTATACATTTGTGTTTTTATCTGATTAAAAAAATTTGAAATTATGTGTCTTCCATGTAGGTCAGGTTAAAATAATTTATGAGAAATCAATAAAAACAAGTATTGACTAAGGAAAAAAAGGAAGCAAATCATGAATGACAGGGTATACTCACGTAGTAATAGTACAGAGTGTCAAACATTTTAAAATATGCTATCACATGACTTTTTTGTGTGTGTGGGGTAAGGGGTGTATTTATGCCTGGAATACAAGTAGAGATCAGAGGACAGCTTGTAAGAGTTGGTTCTCTCCTTCCACCGTGAGGGCTCCAGAAATCAAACTCAGATTATCAAGAATCAGTGACAACTACTCTTACCCACTGAGCACACCACCCCAATTGTCATAAATATTGACAGCAATTGGTATTTTCAGAAAGTGGGGGTTACTTTCTATTTAGTCTATATAAGTAAAAATCTCTCCTGTCCTAGCCTCAAGCCAAAGGAATAAACTGGGCAGTTTGTACTGAGTCCTGTGCTCCTAGAAGTGAGGCAAAATGTTTTGCTTCCTCCCTTCAGCAGTCCTCCCCAGAGGTAACTAAAACAGAGCACTGCCCAGAAAATTGTTTTAGTCCTGCTAAAGATATCTTTGAGTCTAGAGGCTCAATGTGACTTTCCTGAATTACTGTCCACCAGTGGTCATGGGTGCTACCATTTTTATCCTGCGATACCTAATGCAGTCTGAGCAAATCTACTTCATATGAAGTGGATTCCTATTGCCAAAGCTAAGATGGTTTTAGATTTTTCAAAGGCAAGGAAATCAGTATAAATAAACATATTTTATATTTCTATAAGAAACATGCTATAAGAAATAGAAAACCTGATGGATTTATAAATTATAGACTGTAAGATAGCTGGTTTTATAAAACAGTCTAGCTAACCAGGTGGCTAGTTCATCATCCACCCCACTCTGTGACTTCTAGGCCTGATTTTAAAAAGGTTATTTCTCTACAAGAACTGGTCTGCTAGAGTCCTACCTCTGATTTAGCCTCAAAGCCCCAGATCCTAACTTAGCCATATTTCATTTGGCTATATGTTAAACTTTAACCCCATTCTCTACTTACAGAGCTAGAACCAAAGAGCTTCTTAAACATAATTAAATATTACTTCTAGTCTGTATGAAATAGACTATCATGAGTCCAACTGTTGGGGCAACAAGATAAAGAGGAGTCTTTTACTGTGCAGGGTCACATTCACTCCCTCTTAGGAAGGGATTGCTTGGAGTCTTTCAAAGTAGAACATTGCTCATGTCCTTGCAAGCACAACTCTCACACCATCTTAAGCTGATATACTGTAATGTGAGAGATGCTAGGCAACAAACCACTGCAAGACTGTCTCCCTGAACTGCAACTGAATCTAATAGTCCATTGCTGGAAATGCAATCCCTTACATAAAGGTGTTTGAGTTTTAAATCTCCATATAAAACAGATTAAACCAGAAAAAATTATCTTTTTAAGCTGTTTCCTTTGAGAATTTGCTTTGAATTTGTATCAAGATGGTTAAATATTCAAATTCAGTTTGGGGGGGGGGGAGTCAGAAAGATACCAGACAAGCTGAGTACTGTGCAAAGTAGAATAGCCAAGGGACAGCATTAAGAACAGTAAATTCGGAGAAGAGAACATAGCAAGCAAGATGAAATCTGATAAGAGCAAGGAGTGAGGAGGGCAAAACCTCATTTTCTCAGATCTGTCAACCAACTGTAATTCTGACCTCTGCTTCCCCTAAAGTAATCGCTTTCCCAAAGTAAACATACACTTTGAAAGGATATCTATTATGGTCATGCAATTATGATATATAATGAAATGGGAAGCGCCCAAAGACTAGGATTTGAGGCCATGGAAGAAGAGGAGGCGACTTTGCTTGGTAATATTCTTAGGTCTCCTGAAATGTCACTAAGCAACAGCATCAAACCCAAACTAAAAGAAAAACTTTTCTAACCTTCCTGCAGACACCTTATGACCTAAAGAGCCTTTCTCTGAAGCTTACTCCAGGGAATGATAGCAGTACACAAAAAAGGGTCTGGTTTGGTTTCCAAGTGAGATGGCATGTGGATAAGTGCATGATACTGACTGACATTTCTGAAGCCTCATGTTTCAAACACTTGGCTCTGGGGCCATACTAACAATAGAGACCTGCTTGTCATTGAGGCTTGCTTCTGGAAACTCAGGTATTTCTGACAAAGGGGATAAAATGTTTTTAAAGCAATGGTTCTGAATATTGTCCTCAGGTCAGTATCACCAACTTTACTGGACACTAGGTATGAGTACATATTTCCAGCTTTCACTCAGACCTATTCACCAAGTCCCTAAAGGTGACAAGGAAGTGGGGGAGTAGCTTTTTACAGCATTCCAGATCATTCTAATTCACACTGATGTCCCGAGCCTGTGGCTTAATGGCACATGGTAAAGAGTGTAATTTCTCAGAGATGACCCTGACGTTTCATTCTCCAATCACTTAGCTTGAATGTTTTAGGGAGACTAATCCTTTGGTTTCTTCAAACCTCAAATGTTTATCCAAACAAATACTAATTTTTTTTATCTCACAAAGGTATCGTCATCATGTAGAAAGAATAAAATAACATTTCTTCTCCATGTGTTTGTCTGATTAGATTTTTCAGTTTTATCAGCAACAAAGTGGTATTCAAAAACTAGCATGACAGCTGAACTGACATCAGTAGATTAAAATAGCTTGTAAAAACTGTTTTTCTCATGTTATTAAATATGACTTTTGAGAAAACATATAAATATTTCAAATATTTTCAAACAATTCAGATGTAGATAAAGTAAAATTTGGTAGTCTTTCCTCCTTTCTAATAATGGGCTTTTCAGGGTTATGGTACTTAACTGTGTCTATCTGTGGACGGTCTTTTCCCTGAGTGCATAATCTTATATATGAAGAAAAACTTCATACACAAATTTAGGATCATTATATCTTATTACTCAGAAACTAACCTTTTACATTTAAAATGTCAGAAGCAGAGTTGAATTATTTCATCTATCCCCTGTTAGATTTTTGAATGCTTGCTCTTCAATTAGCATTATGACATATTTATCTCCAATTTTCTAATTGGATTTTTTCTTTATTTACATTTCAAATGTCATCCCCTTTCCTGGCTTCCCGTCCATAAACCCCCATCCCATTCCACCTCCCCCTTCTTCTATGAGGGTCTTCTCCCACCCACCTACACACCCCATCCCGCCCCCGCCTTGACACTCCATTGCACCGGGAGGGTGAGGGGGTGGGGGGGTGGGGGGTTAGGAGGGTGGGAGGGTGGGGGAGTGGAAAGGTCGGGGGATGGGGTCGAGCCTTGGCAGGTCGAAGGGCTTCTCTTGCCATCGGTGCCTAACAAGGCCATCCTCTGCTACATATTTTTAAAAAGTTTTAAATGGGCTGTAAAAAATGATGCATGGGGGGTCCTATCAAGTTTCTGTTTTCCCCATCTCTGGTGTGTTTTATAGTTTCAGTTGGCATTTCCTGGACCACTGGTCACACAGACCACCATTTCTTCCCTAGTTGTCGTTGAAAAACTTATCTAAGAGTCAAAAGGCTTCCCCAAGTCTGTGTACTGAGACTGATGTCCTAATGTTACTGGCAAGGAAAGGTGTAGTAAGCATTCCCAATTCTCAGCAGTGTAGACAAACAACACTTCAGCTCATGGTTGCAGTTTCTCTCGAGGGCTGCTAGTGTTTCCACCAGAACTGAGAGATGGATTTTCCTCAGGCTTGAAGGATAGCCTTGGTTTATGTATTTGGACCCACACCAGGATCTGGGACTTTGAGTTTCTCCCTTACTAGCAGATCAGCCCTCCACTCATTCAGGAGCCTCTGTCTTTTGCCTGAGTCTAAAGCAAGGAGGTGCACACCTGTTTGGATTCAAAACTGTATCATGGAGGTTTGTTGACCTTATTCTACTGAATCTTTCTTGTGGAACACTGACTACAAGAGTGCTCATGGGAGCACAACCGCACTGCCATCTTTCCTAATATCTTAGTTTATTATTCAACTGTATGGTCTCGTTTCTTTACCCCCTGC
The DNA here is from genome assembly GCF_021556685.1 of Rattus norvegicus. Lineage (NCBI taxonomy): Eukaryota > Metazoa > Chordata > Mammalia > Rodentia > Muridae > Rattus > Rattus norvegicus. The sequence continues at coordinate 87,855,580 of NC_141535.1, forward strand.
TTAGAAACAAACTAATAAGATAATACTGAAAGTTAAGTGATGACTTTAAAATAGTATTAGAGGTAGATCAACTTTCTACCAACTTGTCTAAAACACAAAGTAAACAAAATCATCTCCCAATTCTCTGAAACTTTCTTTGGCAGCAAAAGCCCTGTTTAAAGTCATGCAGAATGCTGCTGCAGGAAGACCATATTTGGCTTCCCCAGCCTGCAATGTGAGAAATTCCTTTTCCTATAATAATATTAAGGAGGCTAGTCACAGCCAGACAGGATTCTCTTTCTTAAGACACAGAGGTTTATCGGGTCAGGCAAAATTTCAGCATTATGTATTCTTACCTCTCATCACCTCTTACGTGAGCCCAAACTAGCTCCTTCTTGATTCATGTGCCCACATTTCTTCTTAATGTTTTAAAATCTAACACCCTCAAATTTTACCTTCTCTAAGGATCTTATCATAAAAGATGAAATATTCTCTCAATTTAATGTTGTAATTTGATATAACATTTTTTGGTCCATTTATAGATCAACAATGACCTCTCTCACCCCCCTGGTCTATACCATTCATCAGCAACTCCATAGGACGGTTGAGTCCTCTTCTGATTCCATATCCAGCTTAATATCAACGTCCCAAAATCATTTGAGGGCTTTTAGTTGGTGGAATTTGACACATTCATCTCTTGTCTGATGAGGGAGAGCAAGGGGTGCTTTCAAAGACATGAGCAGCTGTTGCCACCAACACCTTGACTGGAGACCAAGGCCTAGCCCAACGACAGCACCTCTCTCCACAGGCCTTTTTTGCTGGCTCTTGTGAGTGTGCCTAGTACTTGGGAAAATTTGATATCCTCATCTCTGTGACAGTCTGTCATCTATTAAAAATTGAAACTTATTTATCCTCCAGTGAGGAGGTTTCAGTTTTCTGGTACTAAGATTAGACTGAGGTCATGAGATGTTCTTTCTTGAAAATGGTGTACTAAGATGCTGGTTTCTAGAGATGAGATTTCTCTTGGCTTATTGTGTCCAAATATCATCTTATTCACCTGGATAATTCATTATTCTAGATCCAGGCAAATCTTATTCTTCAGTGGGCTCAAATGATGTGTTCATATTTTCACTAATTTCCTATGAAATAAATGAACAAAGTCAAATAATTCATTCACACTAGCACAGAGTATAAATGAAGAATAATGCAAGATACTTAAGAGTAATAAGCTTTGCTCTCTAATTTTTAAAAGCTTACAGCGTAGAGGAGGACAGAGAAGCATATACATGAAAGGTGTAAAAAGATGATAACCACATTAAATGGCAAGGCAGAATTATCTTTCAATTGGGACAGTATAAATTTCATGAATGCCTTCATTAAGCAATAGTGTATGGCTCCCTCATGACTACTTTCCCTCTTAGAGCTCACTTCAATTACCTGTAGCAAATTGCAGTCCAAAAGTATTAAATGGAAATTTCCAGAAATGAATAGTTCGTAAGTTTTAAATTGCACATTATCCTCAGTGCTGAAAACAAATTCAAAAGCAACAAAAATCTCTTGCTCATTACTACTTCATTGTCTCTGGAATGAGACTCAGCCTATGCTATGTGTATCTATGCTGTTCACACAGTCTACCAATTAGTCACTTAGTAAACTTCTTGGTATCAAATTCACTTCTTGGAATTACATGGCTTGTCCTCAAGTGACTCTCACATAGTAACCTAAGCTTACATATCAATACATCATGTTAATATTGCATCATGCACATAGCCTCAAAAAGGAAAATTAATGAGGACAGTGTAATTGAAATTCATACAATGCTATGACAACCTAGTATTTTATTTTTGCTAACATCACACCTAGTGAATAAACTAGAAATGTTATCATAAATGCACATAATAGAGAGAGGAAACAGTGTTTCTAGCTTTTGATGCTGTCCATGTGTTTTCAGACATCCATGGAGGATCTTGAAATTACTACATAGATAATAGGGCACTTGGTATGGAAGAGGTTCTCATGTTTTCCTAGGTTTAGTAAAGTAAAATAAATATCAGTGTCTGAAGGTACAGAGAACATGCTGACTAGATTTAGAAATAACAAGAAGTCCTGTTTTACTGAAAAATCAATCACAGACAGTAACTCCAATGCATTCTAAAATGGACTTAAGGTGCTTGCCAGGACTACTGTTCACCATTTTCACAAGGCTGTGAGAAGCTGAAGAAGGTTCATGGACTGCTAATGAGGAAATTTGCATTGGGTTTCAGGTTGAGTATTCTCAATAGGACTTGAGCTAGATCACAAAGAACAAAGGCTAGGGTAGCATGGCCAGTCAAGTTGAGTGTGCATCATAAGTACCAATGTCAAATACTGGGTTATGTGCCCAGTTAGGTTGTATTTATGTCACCAGTTAAGTGCCAATACCAACAAGGGAAAAAGGGAAAAGAAAGAACGAGAAGGTACATAAAGGTAAAATTATCAGTCTTCATGCTTGGGAGCCTAAAAAAAAAAAGAAGAAAGTCAGAGGGAACTCCAAAACTATGGATCTGGACCTGGCTCTCCACCTGTCAGTCCTGTTCATGAAGACATCAAAGGCAGAAGGAAAACATTCCATGTCCCATTGGAGATAGGTGGGTTGAGTATAGACAAGTCACTCCCGTCATGCTGACCTTTACACAGAAGGGCTGAGTAGATGTTAAAACCATTTTTACAGATGGCCTATGGACGTGTTTCTCTACTTTTTACAGTGACCGGAATTGCTCATCAGCTGTGTAACAGTAATATTTACTCTGCTCTTCTCGGGCTCATGATATTCCAAAGTTTAGAATGAAAGAATGTTTATGGTCAAATTAAGTTTGAAAATGAGAGTTTTCTCATTATTAGTGAATCTCTGGCCTGCCTGAAATAAGTGTTGGGGACAGGGGTGGTGTTCCTTTTGTTCTCTCCTCAAACTGCAGTGATGGATTTGCCACAAAGTAGACATTCTGGTGATTAAGCAAAACTCTTAAGCCCTAATAGCTGCTATAAAATAAATCTAGTATCAAAATCAAACTGACTCACCTCTGTGCTATCATATCATAGGGGGTGATTAAGGTGGATAGTCCACACAAATGGTTTTATTGGTGATCATATTGGCAAAATGAACATTTTCAGTTCATCTTTGTTATTTCTGATGTATCTGACTCTGACATTAACACTGATATTTTCCTCAAATATTATGATATATTAGTTGCTAAAAATATCTGATAGACTAATGGAGACATGTTATACCAACTACAATCAGTTGGAAATACCAGAAAAATAGTATTCATGGTAGTAGTGAAAGCGTTAGTTCATTGTTTTATGTCAGTTACCACATCCTCTTCTTGTTGCCCCTCCCATGATTAAATGCACATTTCATTTAATTACTTAGGTATTCAAGTGGTTGATTGCCAGGGTTGAATCCAGGACCCTGCACCTGCAAAGGACATAATGTTGCTGAATCAAGTCCTTGGCCTTATCTCCACGTTTTTATAGTAAAATATCTGCATGTTTTTCAGCTCAAAATTCAACTAATTTCTTTGAATGTCATAGCCTAAATATACCATGCAAACATCTTCAACTCTTGTTCCCTCACTGGCCTATTTTCTTTAGGATACCATAGCTATTTCTATCCCTAGACTCTAACACAGTTTTATGAATCCTTGAGCAAGTGTCCTCTGCTGCCTAGTAGCCCTCAAAGATGTCCATGGAATGAAGGGGGCATCTCTAAAACCTTTGCACATGTTTCCTGGGACTGGAAAGAGAACTTAACAGTATGAATAAATCAAGGACCCAGGGTAAGAAGAGTCTTTTCAAGAAGGTAAGGAGCAGAGGGAGAAAAGATCTGATGCTGCTGATTTGTAGCTGAGACATGCAGACAGCTTCTAGAAGCTGGAAGAAACAGTCCTGTCTAGGGCCTTTAGAAAGAAAACAGCTTGCCAGCATATGGGACTGAGCCTGTTAAGATACATTTCAGACTTGTGATTTCCAGAAATGTCAGGAGAAAGATTTTGTGTTCTTTTAATGCCACCGAAATTTTAGGAATCTCTCACTTCCCTGCTGCTCTGTGATTTGCCATGAACTTTTGCCCACACAGCATTAGATTTCCTGCTCAGGGAGTGGTCACTGTATAACCGGACAAGTTTAAGGGCCATACTAGCTGGAGAAGCAGCACTTGCAGCCTGGTTTACAGAAGAGAGAATTCAGTGGAATCTAAATGGGAGGAAATCTCACTGTTTCACTCCTGCAGTCTTTCAGATGTGGACATTTTACTTAGTTCTCCATTATTAGCTTTGATTTTGAGCTCATTATTTGATGATCTCTAGTTTCTCTTACTCCCAAACTTTGCAACCTTTCCTTCAGAGGAGTCACTGGACATCGCCAACCATGAGCAAGAACCATTCCCTGTCATAATCGTGGCTCTGTGGACAAAGCTCAGAGGTTCAGACCCTCCTCCCCTTGGATCAAGCTCACTGTGGTTATTAGCATCCTCCTCTACATGCAGCCATGCTTCCCTTGTACATCACTTCTCTGTTAGATATTTTACATTGCTTTTAGACAAATGCCTCTTCTGAAGGCTCATGATCTCTTTCATGACACGTAATCTTACTGAACATCTTCCTAGAGTTTGTTATATCTTCAGTAGGAACATGGTAGTGACAGAGGAAAATGAGAAAGGAGATAGATTTAAGCCACTAAACTTGCTGGCTTTTAAATATAGAAGTTTTTGTGAAAGGAAACATTCAAAACAAATTATGAGGTTTTTTTTTTCAAGAAACAAGAAAGATATGCATGCAATTTACAAAGGCAAAACCAAGAGGAAAAGGGGGGATGGGAGCTAAGCCTTGCATTGTACACTTGGGTGTGCCAACTTGGCTGTCTTCTACTTTTATTCTTTTAGTCTTAATATTGAATGACCAGAACAGTTTCAATTACCTTGTAGATTGATAAAGGCAAGTAGTGTTTGTTTCATATTAATGTATATTTGTTATTTGACCATCTTATAAATAAGGTCTACCTGAGCTTAATTTTTTTATTAAATAGAGTTAGTAAATATGTCAAGTAGGGCTAAAGGAAGTAAAAGGATAAAAATCTCAAATCTTTTACCTTTCTGGAAGGATTTAGGAAACTGTGAAAGATCAACAAGGATTTATTAGAACTCAAGTGGTTCTTCCTGTACCTTTGCGATTTTTGTTTGTTTGTTTGTTTTATTTCCATCAAATGTTACAATCAGAAAACACAATCTGCATGAAACATCAGGACTCATTCTCCATATTCCTCCAAGGGATGTACTCTACTCATTAGTATATCATGCTCAACACCAGCAAACAGGTTTCAGCCAGATAGGGCTGTTTCCAAAATATATGTGTGACCCAAAAAACTCATATCTGTTATCTTTCTGGAACCCCATGGAGTTCAAGTGGAAGACTATGTACCTCTGATAGGAGCTCACATCACATCAGGCTGCCACAGTGTGTGACACCACAGTGCATCTGCTTCTGTCAGGATCTTATGCCCATAACGAAAATAATATAATTTTAATAAAGCCAGACTCTTTCTCCAGCTTCCCTTTTGGCTTCTCTTCTCATTCCATGACATTCTCTCTTTAAACTGGGGCTCAGCATCTTATTTTTCACAAATCTCCACTAGGAAAAATAAGAAAGGTCCTGCTATGATCATTGGCATCTCATAGAATCTCATGTTTATTTACTGCTTAGCTGACCTAGGTTGTTTTATTTTTAAATGTTACTTGAATTTCCCTAGGCCTCGTCTACCAAATGAAGTCACTAATTCATAGAATCAACCTGCAGACCATATTCTCCTCACACCCTGCCCCCACAGTACTTAACCCTGATGGTTCTAGAAATTCTTTAATGTTCATGAGCTCAGAAACAACTCTGGACATGTTCCCTCTGCTGACATTCCTGTTAGCCTTTTGAAATCTTCATCTTTGAAGTGGGCTTTCTGTCAGTTGTCACAAATAACTACCATAGCTAGAATGTGTTATTCTTGGCTAAGGTAAAATCTCTAAGAAACTTCCATTTTCTTTTCATTTATCATATGTAGTAGTCAGTGTTGCCTGTTCTTGGTGGTTACTCTCCTCAACTGTGTTGTTTTTGTAACTTCTGTACAAAAAGGACCTGTATGTTGTTTGTTTATTGCTAGCAGTTTTGAAACTATAAAAATATGCATTTTTCCCAGGTAACTTTCTTTACCTAATTATATTCTGTGGATTTTCTATGTTGATGCACGTGATTCTGTTTATACTCCATAATACAACAATGCCATAACACATTTCTCCACTCTACCACTGGTTGATACTTAAAACATCTCTCCATGAGTTGGTCCATAAACTACAATAAACTTACTTTTTAAAGATTCTTTCCTGGAACAACAATATCAACCAACAAGACATCCCACTCCACTCACCCCTGCCGCCAGAACTCCCAGGGACTAAACTGCCAACCAAAAAATATAGATGGAGGGACCCTTGGCTCCAAATGCATATGTAGCAGAGGATGGCATTGTCTGGCATCAATAGAAGGAGAAGCCCTTGGTCCTGTGAAGGCTCAATACCCCACTGTAGTGGAATGCCAAGGTAGAGGAGGTGGGAGTGGGTGGGTGGAAGGGGGAGCACCCTCATAGAAGGAAGGGAAGGGGGGATAGGAGATGGGGGTTCTAGAGGGGAAACTGGGAAAGGGGTTAACATTTGACATGTAATACATAAAATATCCAATAAAAATGCCATATTCTAAAAAATGTTTTAAAAAAGAATCTTTCCTGTAAGGTATGATTGAGAAACGGTATATATGGAAAAAAGACTAAAGAGGTGTCATTCTTCAAAGGTATATTTGGTCATTATTGTCACAGAAGGTCACATTTCTTGAGGTAGAATATGGAGAAGTGGCTAAGGTGAGGGGCACTTTCCAGGAATATCCATTTCTTTCACAAAGTTACTTTTTAAAACTCTACTATGGGTTTTCATGTCGTGTCTGTTCTGGATCATCAATATTCTCACATATTTTAATTCTAGATTTGTCCAATCTCTTATATTGTTCTTACCCTGTTCCCTAAATTGGCAGGCTAAATCAATTTACTACCTTTTCTTTTGTGAATCCCTGAACACAGCTCCATTGATCATCTTGACTTCATTTTCCTGATCTGAAAAGGACAGGGATGATACAAATTGTTGGACTGTGTGACTATGAAATTCAGAGTTTATATGTAGGGTACTAGGTGACAAGTCAGTCTCTTCCCATGGTAAGATGGATATGCCTCTTCCTCTTGCATTGGGTGGGATTTGCTATTCTACCTGTCCTTATAATTTCCCAAGTATGTGATCTGATCAGCTTTCTAAATGAATACTCAAATGCTGTAGATGTATCTCAGTGGTAAATCACTTGCCTGACATGTACAAACATTAGTTCAAACCTCAGAAGTCATTAAAAGTTCTAATGGGGGGCTTGGACTCCTGATAGACTTTTCTAGAAAAGGAATAGAGAAGAGCTTCTCTGAAGTCCAAAAGATCCTCATCTGGGCACATGGTGCTGTGATCTTCTCCCATATTGCTTGGTTCAGTGTCAATAGATGACTGAAATAGCTTCCCAATTGACTTTTTTGATCCTAATAACTTTCCATTTAAATCTGTTAATAATTTCTTATAGCTCATAAGAAGAAATGACCTTGCATGTACAAGGCTCCTATTCTCTTCTTTGAACTTATTACTCCCCCCTTTTCTTTCCCTTACCTTTTTTCTAGTTTTACTACAATAGTACATCACCTGAATCCTTATTGTCTTAAGTCTTATTCTTTTATTGGCCATAGTTCTATGGGGTAAGAGATTCACTCCATTGTTTTTAATGGACTTAGTCTAATTAAATTTAGTCTTATAGCTAAATTTAGTTAGAAGTACTAAAAGGAAAGGAAGGTTCTGAGTTTTACTCACACAGCTAAGACACTTGGTCCTTGGTCTTCCAGAAATACTTCATTACTGAGAAAAGCTGAAACTAAACCAGGTTTCCTCACATGCCTCAACTTGTTCTAAGCAAGTGCTTACCAAACCTGCACTTGCACAGTTTGCTGATATCCCATTAGGTAACTCCGGGCCAAAATTAGAAGTAGTCAGTATACAGGATCCCAGGAAACAGCATTCTAGGGGGTCCCTGCAAGACAATACCTCATTGTGTAAATGTTCCTTGCTCCCTTCTTTCTATGGCTCTTTCTGTGTATTTTCCAGCCAAATAAGTGAATAAAATAGATAAGACTTTAGCTGACCTTCTTTTCCAGAGAAGAAAAGCACAAAGCAAGATTATTTTCACAATCACAAGATGATAGGAGGAACCAAATGAGGTGATAGGTTATTCCTTAATAACTGAAAAAAAGGAGAAATAGAGGGGTCAATATATTTTCCTGAAGGACTGTTCCTAGACCTAAAATGAATGACAAAAATGAGTCAGCCACGTGGTATTATAGAAAAGGACTTACAGGCAGGAGAAACATCTCCTTTGCTAGGTCCCAGCCACCAGCCCTGCCTCCTTCCAGGTTCTTGTCTATGAATGGCCTGTTTGTTCTGCCCTTACAGTTGCCAGCCTCATTCAGTACTTGCTGTTCAGCGAAGTTGCCATTGTATGTAGCAAACTGCTCTTGTTCTCTCCTTTAAGTGCACAATAAAGGGCAATAGCCATAAAGACAGGGCTGAGTCTACACAGTTCTTGAACATCTCCAGAAAAACTAGTTGGTCAGCATCCAAAGGAATGCTCACCAGGCCCTTTATACACCATTACCCATACCCCCAAGTAAAGAAGTCTAGGTCCAATCAGGTGAAAAGGTTTGTTTCTAGTTGCACAACTAGGGTGTAAGGGGAGCTTCTCCATAGGGCAACACATTCTGGGGACTAACTCTGGAAGAGTTGAATATTTATTCTTTCTAGTGAAGTATGATAAAGTTCAATGTGGTTTAAATCTGAAAGTTTCCAATTGTAATGAAAAACGCACATGTCCCTTTTTATGGAAACAAGTCTCAGCACTACAGTCCTAAAGTGTAACGTCACGTATGCCATTTCCAATCTTAGAAGTGAGGGTCACTGTAGTCGGTCCACATACTGTAATGGCAAATGCTAGAAACACTGGGTGCCACAGAGAGCCTAGAAACCACAGCATGCAGACACTCTAGATTCTTCAAAACAGAGAAAGTGAAATTTAACACAATTTGTCATGGATAAAAAAATGATTAGGTTCAAACTATATGTTTAGTTTCAAACTACCGTAAAAAATAATACATTTTACTATTGCTTAAAATTGAAATGTGTACTTTAAATTTTTGTTTTAAAATTGCACTTATTGTGTGTGTGTGTGTGTGTGTGTGTGTGTGTGTGTGTGTGTGTTTGTATGTGTACAAAACTGAAGGTCAAAGGACAAGTTTCTCTTCTACCTTGTGGAGTCATAGGGTACAGCAGCAAGTGTCTTTACTCCTCACCCAACCCGCCACCCCAGATTATGTATTTTTCATGATTTGTTTAGTTTTAATTATATGTATGTGGGTTTGGTGGTGAGTGGGTATGTGGACATGAATGCATCTCCCTTAGGGGCTAGGAGGGAGAATCAGATTCCCGGGAACAGGGGTTATAGGCAGTTAGGAAGCACGGGACATGAGTGCAGAAAAGTGAATTTGGGTCCCCTGAAGGAGCAGCAAGAGCTCTCAACTCAGCAGCCATTTCTGCAGACTCATGTGTATCTTTTTGAAGTAAAGAAATTTAACCTCCGTAAAGGAGTAGTCACATAAAATGTGTTCGGTCATCTGCAAACTAGCCTTTAAAGTTTTTCTTCCATTGACTTACTCAGTAGTTGTTCTCCGTGTTCACATGTATCTTCAGTATGTTCAGGGCTGCAAATCTGGGGATAGGTGTGCCATGCTTCACTGTGTGCCGTCTACTCAGGGCAGCCACTTCCACTCTTCATGTTACTCAGAGAAGCAGTTTTAGAGTACCACTCCGTGGTGACTTGGTGGTGCCCTTGGCTCCCTGCTTCTCTCAATCTCTGAATCAGAATGACTGGAAACAAACTCTCTGCTTTGTTGTCTCCAGAAGGGTTTCTCCAGTATCTCTGCTCATCAAGACTGGATCTTTTCTTAAGGACTTAAAACTACCCCTTCCTACCGGCTTTCATTTACTCTGTGCATGGTGAAGGAAGTAGAAGCTTTTAAAGAATTCCAAAGGACAGAAGATTATCTCAACAACTTTCCATCTTAGCACCTTTTTTGGAAACTAGAATGGATCTCTCCACTACAAGGGAATGTTCTGGGGATTGGGGCTGCAGAAGATAAGCTCCCATCCAGCTTGGTCGTTGGAAAGAGAAAGAGCTCTCTGTACCACTTTCCCTGGATATTGTTTCCTACAGAACAAAACCCATATGACACTCTTACCTCCCTGTTTACATCATTAGTATAATCTAAGCAAATGTTGGGGAGAGAGCAGGAAGCAAAAGTCACCTCTCTAAGCCATCTACATCACCAGAATCTATTTCACTTCCTCTCAGAGGCCAGTGTAATTTGCTATTAGCTTCAACTTAGTGAACAGTATCTAGAGAGACTCTAAATGGCTAAATAATCTATAAATGGCTAAATAAACTATAAAGTGGGATTTTATAGAAAAACGTACTATCACAGTTCAAATTCTAGAAACCCAGCAAACAAACAAAAAGCTATGAGGAAATGTCAAATTCTGAAAGATACAGCATTATTTGCATTCATCAGAAAATAATATTTAGTACATGCATTGTCCCTATCTGTGTGCATTAAAAAGATCTAAAAAGTATGACGTAATACTGACAGAGTTTTGATTCTATGTGACAGAAGACAGAAAAAAATGTTTTTATTTTATTCCTTTTTCCTGTACAACCCTTTATTTTATATTTTTAAATATAGAACCATATACCTATTGCGCTTATTTAAAAATTAAAGCCATAAATTCAAATGTGTCTGGGTAATTTTTCACCATGTGTGAGAAACTGAAGATTCAAATGCTGCCCAGACAAAACACCACATCGGAAGCCCAGCATCTGATTAATGGCACATGTACTTACTTTCCCTTCTCTTCTGTTTTGTGCAGATGTTTTCCCCTGAGTTTTTGACCACTGGAGAGCTCAACATGCCCTCTGTACCTAGCACAAGTTGGCTTGTTCTCTTTCCCCTGTGGCTTGGATCCCTGTGCACAGTTTTCTTCCTAGGCATAATCTCAGCCTCTAGTCCAAACTGTCACTTAGGCTGCCTGAACTCAACTATGGTAGGCAACAAGTCCTAGATCACAAAGAGTTCCTAGCCTGAGAACTGGATTGATCTAGCAAACAGGAGACGGGCAGGTGGAGAGCTTGAATCCTGCGATAGACAGCAGTAAATCCTGTGACATACACCAAGCAAAGGCTGAAGAACCAGGACTAAGGTCCAGAAAGCTCTGGTGGTCCAAGTCAAAACAGTGCTCAAGCTAACTTAAATCCAGTTTCCAGGGAGACAGGTCTGTATCTGAAGTGTGCCCCCGGACAGGTTTTAAGCACTTTTCCTCCTTGCAACACGCAGTACAGCAAATCTGATTCTCTCCCTCTCCATATTCAATAATATCTGGCCCAAGTTTTTACCCCCATGAAGCTATGGGAAGGTCACTGAGCTCTGAACAAGCTTTCTCCAGCCAGTCCTAGGCATTGGGCTCAGTGATTTAGGTACATCTCTGCAGATAGGTGACCTGGTAGTATCTGTGACAATATATTACTGAATTACAAAATCTACCTATAGGTATTTTTAACACATAAAAGTGTCAGTGCTCGAGACAGCACTCCCCCTGCCCCCAGTCATGCTACTGTGTATAGCACTGAGGACATAGCTTGTCTATACACTGCAGTTCTCATTTTTCTAGGAAAAAGCTGCAGTTTAATCTTGTAGCATTTTAACAATGTTGCTAACTGCTCAGTTACATCAGCTTATCACACACACACACCAGGAACATCACTGTGTTGCCTCCAAGTTCTCCACAGAAGCAGGGAAAAGAGTGGATTTTCAAGCTTGCTTTGGAAGAGACAAGTAGGAAAGAGACGGAAAGCTAACTATAAATCAGTTACTTCGGGCTGCACACCTGCCCTGTCCGTCTCAGAGACATCCAAATGGAAAAATGGATGATCTAGGATTACGCCAGAGCCATGCCAGTAGCCACAGTACTGAAAGGTCACATCTATTATGATTGGCACTTAGCCCCCAGGGCTGTACTTTGAGAAGATGTCATAGTCATCTCATGCAGAAGGCACGTCCATCATGCCAGAATGCTGCTGTCAGTATTTGATCTAATAAAAGACACTCTATTCCCCTTTCCTTCAAATTCAATGTCTAGCTACTGCTAAACAGTAAGTCACTTTTTTTCCTTGCTACTCTACATTTCCATTTTGAGCCCTGGAATACTTCAGCAGAAGTATGTTGTTTGACTCTGGCTTTGAAGTTACAATGATTCTTTCAAAACCATTTTTTTTGTAGTCTGCATCATTTTATAGCTATCATCCAGAGTTTTGAAATGTTGTGATTATCTTGCAGTCACTAATACAAAATTAGCCAAAATAAACGTTTCAGTCAGCCTATACCCAGACGTGGCTTCATATAACTAGTTTCTGCTGCCTTGGAAGAAACCACTGGCCCCTTCTGATAGGGCCAGCAGTCAGCAACTGAATGAGAATGACAAAGAAAATTCTTAAAACAGAAATTAAGATAAAATAATAAGCAGCAACAGCTGGTGCCAGCTGTGTGAGCAACCACATAGTAAAATCTTATCCTGCAGAGGAATTTATGAGAATTCTCAGAGCCCAGCACTGAAGCAACAAAAGGCCTCATTGTAAGAATGTCCATGTGAGCCCTGGCTATCCAGCTCCCCTGGGGATTAACCAACTGGAGGCATCAAAAACATAGCCAGGAATTCATCTGCCCAGATCAAATCATCCAACTATATAAGGCCAGCCATTTGTGTCCCAAGAGGTCCATAGTTATAAGGTTCACTCTAACTGGAACATGGTTCTTAGCCCTGGAGCCTTTAGAACTCTTTTACGTTCCATGGTTGTTTGAAAAACATCATTGATATGAACAGGAGAGGTGTTTTTCCTGTAGTCCTTTCGCACCCGATTGGTTCCAGCACCTCCTGGGTGATGATAGAAAGTGAAGGCACTGGCCAGTCCCAAACCATGGGTCTGTAATCCTTGGGAGGTTGCACAAAAGCTCTGTGGAAGTTTACCAACTCATTAAAGGCAAACTTGGGAACAGTCTTAATGATATTACCGCAATATCAAAGCACGGCACATTAAGGAACACTGGAATAGGCCAGATACTGTCCCCAGGGCATACAGCAGGGATCCTGCTCTTTGATACCTTTCCCGGAACCCTGAAGTTCAGAAACCCAGTCTGTCCAAGTCACGGTTGAGAGCTCTTGCTGGCATGGTCAAATCAGATCATGTGATTCCATTTTAAAACAGCAATAACCATGGAAATCATAGAAAGAAATGTGTCCTGCTTTCTGTCTAGAGGATTCACACATATAAGAAAACTTAAAATGCTTTCATTCACCTAAGCCACTATTTAAGTTTGTCTTGGAGTTCAGTGTATACTCCATATACGTAGGAGCCACTCCTTTGCCTGGAGCAGCTTGCAAAAAAATTTAGAAAGAAAAACGGGGAGTTCAAAACAAGAGATGCCTATTTATTTATTTATTATTTATTTATTTATTTATTTATTTTTACACTTCAGATTTTATTCCCCTCCTGGTCCACCACCCGCCCCTGGTTTCCACATCTCATACCTCCTCCCCACAACCTCCATCCCCCTGTCTCCACAAGGATATCCCCACCCACCCCACCAGACCCCTATACTTTCTGGGGCCTCTAGTCTCTTGAGCATTAGGTGCATCTTCCTTGAGTGAACTCAGACCCAGGAGTTCTCTGCTGTATATGTGTTAGAGGCCTCATCTCAGCTGGTGTATGCTGCCTGGTTGGTGATCCAATGTCTAAGAGATCTCAGGCGTCCAGGTTAATTGAATTGGTGGTCCTCCTACAGTGTTGCCCTCCTCCTTAGCTTCCGCCAGTTTTTCTCTCATTCACCCAGAGGGGTCAGCAGCTTCTGCTCTTTGGTTGGGTGCACATATCTGCATCTGACTCTTTCAGCTGCTTGTTGGGTTTTGGGGGAAGTAGTCATGGTAGGTTCCTCTTTTTGAATGCCCCATAGCTTCAGTAATGGTGACAGGTCTTTGGGCCTCCCCTTGAGCTGGATCCCACTTTGGGCCTGTCCCTGGACCTTCCCATTTTTAACTAAATTAATTCTTTTGAGTAAACGTTTACCTGAGAAAGACAGGGTCTGAAAGGACATCCACTTAAACCTTGCTTACTTTGCCCTCAGCTATGAGAACAGAAACCCTTTCTGACACCTTTTCAGTGACTCAAATATAAATGTAATGTTTTCTCTTCCTGTCTAAAAAGAGAAGGAAACATATCTGTCATTTCCTCCTAGACCTGAAAAAAAATACAGAAAATGTTTGTGTAATTGTAGGAAAATGTCCTTACTAACTACACTGAGATCTGGTGAAGTAAAGCATGAGTTGCTGGCTTTCTGCATAAAAGAATAGGACCTGTGAGCACCAAGAGAAGCTGGGTACCAAAGTAGGCAATAGCTCAGCTCATTGGTTACACTGGGAGTGTTAAGACTCATGGTGTATGCTCCTGTAGGGGATGGGGTGGCCCATATTCACAGACAGCATCACGAAAGACACTAAGCACCAAGAGACAAGAGGGTCTGTATTAACTCTGTGAATTTACAGGAGTTTACAGAAACAATTCTGAGGTACTGACACCTTGTTCAAATTAACTCTTTGGTGATAGTAAAAGAAATGCATTTGGAGAAAGGCTATTGTTAGGTAACTTTGTCAGAAACTCATGGTAGTGAAAAGAATTCTTGTCATGGCTTGAAGATGAAGTACTAATTCTTAGGTGTATAACCGACTTTGGACAAGTAGAGCAAGCCCCTCATCTTTGAAATTATTCATTTTGGAATTAAAATATTAATAACAGTTCTTTCACCACTCAGAATACTTAAATATTACAAGTAAGGTAATACAAGTAAGGCTATCGTGACTCAAAGTAGCTTTCAGTAGCTTGTTACATTTCATTCATCTTTAAAATACCTTTTCAGATTATACTTATGTCATTTCCCCCTCCCTTTCCTCTCAAACCCCGCCATGCATTCTTCTTCCCTTACTCTCTTTCAAACTCATGACCTCCTTTTGTTTCAGTTTGTGTGTGTGTGTGTGTGTGTGTGTGTGTGTGTGTGTGTGTGATAGAAACATAACCTGCTCAATCTGTATAACGTTATTGTATGTTTAGTTTGGTATTGAATAACTGATTAGTGTGCTTTTCCCCGAGGGAGATAGTTTCTCCAGCTCTCGACATTCCTGAGCCACCTGCAGTTTTGTCTAGGGCTCTTTTAAGTCCAATTAGAGAACTGTTGGTTACCAACGAGGTACGAGTGCCACTACTTCACCCTCAGAGTTTTTATGCCCTGTTAGTTGTTGCTGTGGTTTATAGGCACCATCACTGGTGGGTTCCTCTCTTGGAAGCTTGCCCAGAACTTTCTGGTACCATAAATGATATTCCTTAGGGAGGGGCTTTCAGGTCAGATCCAGTGCAGGGGCGCCCGAGGCTATACCTAAAGTGCATGACATCTTCAGCAATAGGGATTTATCTTTCCCTCTGACGGACAATAAGGGCACCATCAATAGCCTATGTTTTCAGAGTCTCGTAGCACTCCATCAACCACTTAAAGGAGGGCTTCTAATAACTGGTGTTGGGGTTTTTGTTAGGTAGTCCATGGGAGCACTGTCAGCCTATATAGGAAAATTTTATTTAAACTACATAAGTATATGTATACACTCACTCCAGCTACTGTTATTCCGCAGAAGTGAGGAAGAATAAGACTTATACATGAGCCTTTTTTTAAAAATCACCATCAGGTAAATCTAAGACAGGTCTTCTGTAAATTATACATTAAGAAACACAGGATGTAAGGGAGAACATATTTAGTTGCAAATGCATTTTAAGAATCTACTAAGCTTGGATAAAAGAGTTTAGGAGCTAATAGTGATATTGGAAGGTAGTAAAACTTTTTCTTTTAATCTCAAGATGATATTAGACAGAAAACCCAAAGAGGTACATGAAAGATGTTATGACAAAATCACTGATATAAATGTCCTTCACCTTCTTCGATATTTACACTTGAAAACTTATCTCCTTTTAGATTAGCTTGTGGTGTTTAGTTTAAGCTGTGGTAAGCAGATCTGTTGTGCAATTGTTTGGATTTGAGGCCACATGAAATCACTACAACTCTCTTGCTTTATGTAATAGTCTACTTGCCTGGGAGTTTAAATCAAACTCTCTTCAAGGCATTCCTCAGTGGTTTAAATATATTTTACGTCTTATGAAGCATTGCTTATATTTTATTTTGTTATGAAAAATATTGTTTAATGGTATCACCTTGCTAGAGGGTACATTAATTCCTTAATTAGGTATAGAATCTAAGATACAAATGCTACTTCAGAGCCTTAAGGATAAATGTGAGAGTGTTCCAGTCAACAAAGGAGAAATTGCTGGTTATTACCTTAAATGTTTAAAAATCCATATTCTCAGAAGGGCTTTCCTGCTGGTTACTTTAAGTGATGACAGTAACTAACTATATTCAAATTGAAAGTTTCCATAATCCCAAATTACAAGATACTATGCATTCTTGTAATTAAAAGCTGTCGATTAAAGTGGTTTTTTGTGTTGAACTGAGCTGACTACTAATTTTTAAATATTCCCTCCTAACTTTAAAAGTTAACCCTCAAATGTACTATGTTCTAAGATATAAGTATGTGTGTATGTGTGCTAAAAATTGTCTTTAATCACAACAATTGAAGTCTTAAAAATAATAGATTTTTTAAGTTTTATATATATAATAAAAATCCAAACTATAATAGGGGAGTTAAATGTTGACACATAAAGTGTCAAAATATTTGACACTTCTGAGGATCAAAGTTCTCACACTCCCAGAAATGAATGACAGGGGCAGTTGGTCATCTCATCCTTCCATTAATAGGAGTGTGAGGAGAAGCTTCTTTCTCCTTAGTCCAAATGTGGTCAGGAGTTCACCTCCAGCAAAGCTCATTCACATGCTCACACATCCGCTCCACACACGCCCTTGGGTTAGATCAGACAACCTGCTGAGCAGCTTGCCCATCACACTGCTTATGAAAATAAAATATCTGAGGTTTAAAAGGACCATTCAGTTGTTTTTGCTACCAACATGGAGTACCATTATTTTCCAGATGGTAAAGGGAGAGAACACAGTGGTTAAAAAAAAACTAATTGATCAAGGCCCTGCTCTTGAAGAGGTGTTCTTGGGGAGACTGTTGCCAACACTGAAGATGTAAATGTGGTGCAGACTGGGCTCCTTAATCCACAGGGCATAGAAGCAGAAGGAGGTACAGCTTTGGAGTGTTGCAAATTTTTGGAGCATTTGCTCAGATATGAGCTGAATATCACTAACCTGAAGCCAATCTTACTTCAAAATCTGATATTGTAAAGTAAATCTGCTAATTTCAGAGTGTAGCCAAAGTAATTTCTCGTGCAAGAAATGCTACAAACAAGATAGAATGGTATAACGGAGTGGCTGGGCAAGAAGAGTCACTGTGAAAGATTTGGAAGTCAAATGTGAAAGGGTGACATTGAGCTACAAAATCCCTGACTCTGGGATGCAGGTCCACAAGAGTAGCAAACTGACAAAAGATGGACATTTGAAGAATAAGGTTAGCAACACACCTACAATGTATACACAGGAAGACCCACATAGTGGAAGTTGTATGTGTAAAGTTCAGATAACCCATTTAAATTGATTTATTAAAATTTTTATCTATTTAATACATAAATGTTCTGGCAAGTATTACTATGTTCTCTGGCTTGATTCTTCACTCAAAATAGGGCTGATCTTGTCACAACAATACCAAAAATACCACTTATGGAAAGACAGGAAATTTAGGAAGCAGTGTGAAGTCGATAGCCCTTGATTTTGTCAATGTATGCCCCATTTTGGGAAAACTCATTTTTGATAGTTTGGATATTGAACATCCCAAAAGTCATGTATCAAGTTTGATACTCAGCATGGCACTTGTTGAGAGGTAGTTAAATCCTTATGGTTTGATCACTCTCCATTCACTAGAGGCACAACATGAAGAGGATGGGGGATACCACTGGACTCTGTTCCTTTGCTTCCTGGCTCTTCTGTGAGATATTTGTTTACCTTACACTCTAACCATAACATGTCTCATCAGATCAAATGCAATGAGACAGTCTGGCTTAGACTGGAACCTCCAGAACCACAAGCCTGGGTAAACACTGTTGATTTTGAAATTTAAGTTTCAAAAATTATTTTATTATAGCAGCATATAATGATCTAGTACAATTTGAATCTCCATAAAGTCATGCAACCTTGTTGAATTCTATACTCTTTAGAAAAGCAATTGTCTTCTGGACTTAGGGCCTATTGAATGTGCAGTTTTCTTTATAATGGCATTTGGCATATAACTGCCACACCTAGGCCTGATAGTCTTCATCCTTTTCCTTCTATACCAAGGAACTGCTTTTAATTGCAAATTTAAACTTAACATTCATTACAGCTTAATTAACTGTTCATTCTGTGGTTTACTTTTAAAATATCATGATAAATGCCCAAGGTTTTCAACTATGGAACTACAAAATTAAAATTAAAAACTTCTAAAAATCACTTTATTATCATTTAAAAGTATCTAATATACAGGTCTAGCATCTGTCTAACATTAAAAGATATTGCTTTTTTAAAAAAATGTTTTCAGCTCTTAAAACATGTTTTCCTTAAGTTAATTAGTGTAAACTAACTCTAGGTAATTCTGCTGTGAAGATTGAATTCAATAGTTATTTTAATAAACCTAACAAAGTAAAATCATTCAATAATGTTTAAAGTAAATATCGTAGGTGCATCTGGTAAAGATGGTGCTGTTGCATAATCAAAAAGACAAAACAGACCTGGACTGTGGGCATAAACATAAACTAATTCAATGCTTACCCTGCTTCTTGAATGAGGCAGACCTCAGGGCACAGATCTATCAATCCAGCTACTCAGGTATCTAAGGAGAATGCCTCAAGTTTAAGGCCTGACTGGGTTACACAGTTCAAAACATCCTGGGTAACTTATTGAGCCTTATAGGAAAATTAAAAGCAAGAGAAGAAAAAGAAAGCAGAAGATTGCAACTTGATAAAAGAGCTCACCACAAATTCATTCAGAGGTCAATCCTCAACGCTAAAGAGTAAATAAAACCAAGAGTTGATAATCGTCTAAGGCCTAGGGTCTCATCTGCAAAGATTGAATGAGATCATCATTTTAAAGTCCCTAAAACATTGAAAGCATTCAGTAAAATGTATTCCTTTTTAGCCTGCACTGTTACCCTGCAGCATATGTAGTCAAGTAGTTCTTACTAATGGGAAAATTGTAGTGCTCTTGAAAGTTCTTACTACCTTTTAAAGACTCATTTATTTTATATATGTGTGTACACTGTTGCTATCTTCAAGCACACCAGAAGAATGCATCAGATCCCAGCACAGTCACTATGTGGTTGCTGAGAATTGAACTCAGGACTTCTGGAAGAGCAGTATAATCTCTGAGGCATCTCTCCAGCCCAAAAGTTCTTACTTATCAATTAAGCAATTCTCCAGGAAAATTATTCATGTAATTCTGCTTTGCCTTTCTAATGAGTCCAAGTTTGTTCCATCAATCCAGTTCATTTATAATCAAGATTCAGAAGCATTTGGTTTCCTTCAAAACAGTTTATAAGGAAAAGCAAAAATCTTTCTTCTATGTGTCCTTTGATGGTTTCAGGAAATAAATTGTCTAGAAGAGCAAAGGCTGTGTAGTTTGAATGTTTTCTTAGAATGCAAAGGCAATGCAGATGGTATAACCCTTGGTGAGCATGGTGGAAGAGATCCAGGGATCAAAGTCCAATGGATCAAAAGTTAAATATCTTGCTTTTAACTTGGACATGAGAGTGAGAGAGTCAGTTTATGAGAAGAAAATAACGATAAAGGTTAAGTGGGAGTAGTGATAGGGTTGAACCCTCATTAAATTTTACAATTCCCTTTCTCTCTCTTTCTTTGGTTCTTTCCTTGTAGAAATACTTGATCATTCCCTGAGTACATAATAAAATAAAGGGTCATGAAGGTAGAGCCACAAAAGTTTTGTCCCTAAAATTTTAAATGAATTACCACGCCATATAAATGTTAAGTCATTCCTACACTGAGTCAGCATGTAATAATGCAAGAATGCTGTTACTCTACAAAATCATTGATTAATATAGTAGTTCAGTTTAATGTTTAAAGAGATGATGAAAACATATTCATTACACCTAGATAGGAATCTTAGAGCAAGGTAATTGTGGCTAATGGTGATAGATTGTGTTCTTAAAATGAAGAGTGAACATTAAGTTACAAAACAACTCTAGGTAATGTGAACATTAACTGAATTTAACTGTTTTCTAAAGCACATGTACTCTAAAATATGCTGCATGTGAAATACATGGCATTGTCCATCAGATTAAAAAAATAAAATTTAAAGGAAAATAAGTTCCCTTGCAAGCTGTACCTCCTGGTGTTATAGGATGGGAACTGTGGCCACTTCATGTTCTAGATATTCACGAGCTGCTGGCTACTTTGCTTATGAGGCTGGACACAGTCATCACCATTAAGGAGCAACAGCATAACTGGCAGGCCTAGTTAAGCATGTCTCTTAACCCATATTTCTTCATGGGTTGTAGTAGGTCAGCTCTGCAGTGAAAGGAAGGACGACACTTGCTATGTGAGAAACTTATGGTTCTGGTGTCATTTCCAGAGAATATTGTTTGGAGACTTTTGAAAAGAAAGACTTGTCCCAATTCTGACACATCCTGGTCAGCATCTTTTACCTCCCTGGAAAGTGTTGTGCAACTTCTCACCACTCAACGGTGTGTGTGTGAGTAAGTGAGCAAGGTGAGTTTTCACCTTAGTGAACACTGGACTGAGCTGCTGGGCATTATGGATGTAGAGGCAGCAATAGAGAAGATGCATCCATACTTCACCCAGAGTGACATGCGACAGTGTAGTGAGGCAGGCAATAGAGCTAGAGGCTGAGATCCTGACCTGCAATCTTTAGAAAAGCAATGCAGAATTATATAATTCTTCCTCGAGAATGGCCTAATTGACATTAGCAAGAACTTTCAAGAGTGCTAAACTTTTCCCATTAATAAGAAATAGTTCACAATGTATTCATGCTGCAGTATGGCAATGAAGGCAAAGAGTACTAGTTACTCTTGATCACAATCTGTTGATGTCTTGCTAGTTGTGATGAATTCCTTCAACTTGCCTTGGCTATGAAATGATTATTCTTAATTTAAAGGATTTTTAAGTGTGACAGTAAAATTAAGTGATATGGAAGTGCTGCATAAATTACAGAGAATAACAGAGGATATTTTTATTCTAGGTGGAAAATATTCCACCATATTCAACTTTGATTTTAATATAATCTTCCCCAATTATGAATTTCATTATTTCTCCAAAATAAAAGAACTATTTCTAACCTGACTAGCTAGTATTGTCCTAAGAGTTTACATTGGAAGAAAACTTCACACTGGCATGTCATTTGGAAGTCATCTATAAATTTATCATTATGAATAACATTATCTTACAGATAATTAATTGCTGGTTCTATTTCCTGAGTCTAAATTAACATCATGATACTCTTTCAGTTCAATCCCTAACCGTGCTGATTCATCTCATTATTAAATTATTGTTGCTGACATTGTTTTGTACTTTTGTTCTAGGAAATTTGATAAGCTTCAGTCAATATTCACTCGTGTCTTCCACAAGCATAGGAGAACAAGACTAGTATATCATCTATGATTTTGTTATTTCATTTTTATATTACAATGAAATAAAACAATTTGAACTGACCTACCCCAATAGACATTTTTATAATACCATTTTATTTTATATGCATACTTTCTGATAAGCAGAGATGATGAAACAGTGAACTATTACAGGAACACAAGCTCCTATAAAAGCCCATGGTGTCACTTAAGATCTCTGCTGCAGAAACAAGTGCAGTTGGTTATTCCAAATATCATTTCTCTTTACAGGAATCAAAAACTAAATAGGAGAATATGGCAAGTGCAGACTGGGGATATGAAAGCAAAAATGGTAAGAGTGCTTCTTTTACATACATCAAAATAGTTTATTCTCTTCTCTAATAGACAATGTATTAATCAATTAACATTACTGTATAGTCACAGGTTAATGGCTAGAGTCATTTTTTAATCACTCTAATATTCTTGAATGTATTTTTAGTAGTTGGTCTTTGGACATGAAAATGTATTTGGTATGTATGTACTATTTCTAACTATGATTGTATAGAGAGAGCATAATTAGGCCTATATTGTTGATATTGTCAAATATACCATCTATTAACATAGTAACAAAAGATACATTTAGAAGTGTTGAATGCCATTTAAGAAACCTAAATAAACCATAATATAACAAGCCAGCAATTAGTTGAAATCCTGATACTTGACATGAAGCATGCTGTAAAATTGTGGTTGCTTGGACATGTTTGTTCTCATAGGTCCTGACCAATGGAGCAAACTATATCCCATTGCCAATGGAAACAACCAGTCTCCTATTGATATTAAAACCAGCGAAGCCAAACATGATTCCTCTCTGAAACCAGTCAGCGTCTCCTACAATCCTGCAACTGCCAAAGAAATTGTTAATGTGGGACATTCTTTCCATGTAGTTTTTGATGACAGTAGCAACCAGTCAGGTAAGCCCAAAGACAATTATGATATGTGATTCCTTAGAATCTACTAAGTGAATGTATTTTTTATTGAAAATATAATCTTTCTTTAATTTTATTTTTCTTGGATATTTTATGTATTTACATTTCATATATTATCCCGTTCCCCCCTCTCCCATACCCCCTCCTACCTCCCCCTGCTTCCATAAAGATGTTCCCACTCCCACTCACCCACTCCAACCTAAATGCCCTGGCATTACCCTACATTGGAGAAACCAGCCTTTATAGGACTAAGGGCTTTTCCTCCTGTTAATGCTAACAATGTCATCCTCTGCTACATAGGTAGCTGGAACCATGGATCCCTCCATGTATACTCATTGTTTGGTGGTTTAGTCCCTGGGAGCTCTAGGGTGTCTGGTTGGTTAATATTGTTGTTCTTCCTATAATGCTGCAAACCCCCTCAGCTCCTTTAGTCTTTTCTCTAACTCCTCCATTGGGGGTTCCCTTGTTCAATCCAATAGTTAGGCGCAGTCATCTTCATTTGTGTCAATAGGGCTCTGGCAGAGCCTCTCAGGAGACACCCATATCTGGCTCCTGTCAGCAAGGACTTCTTGGCATCAGCAATAGTAACTGGGTTTGGTGGCTGCATATCCCCAGGTGGAGCAGTCTCTGGATGACCTTTTCTTCAGTCCCTGATCCACTCTTTGTCCCTGCCTTTCCTCCCGTGAGTATTTTGTTCTCCCTTCTAAGAAGGAATGAAGCATCCACATTTTGGTCATCCTTTTTCTTGAGCTTCATATAATCTATGAATCTATTCTTAGGTATTCCAAGTTTTTGGACTAATATCTACTTATCAGTGAGTGTATACTATGTGTCTTCTTTTGTGGTTGGGTTACCTCACTCAGGATGATATTTTCTAGTTCCATCCATTTAAGAAGCTCATGTAGTGAAAATATATTTATTATACAATACATCCTGACCAGTTTTCCTTCCCTCTACTCCTCCCAGATCCTCTCCACCTCCCTTCTCCCCTAGATCTACTTCCCCTTCATTTCCCTTTAGAAAAGAGCAGGTGTCTAAGAAACAACAATGAAACTGGATATAATAAGACATGGCAAAAGCCCTCATATCAAGGCTGGACAAGGCAGCCAAATAGGAGGAAAAGAGTCCCAAGAGTAGGCATAAGAGTCAGGAGGGGCTTCAGAAATTCCACAGCATACCATTATTTTGCACATGCACTTGTGCATCTCATAATTGTAATATCTTGGGGGGGGGAGTTGTGACTTCTTGGAAGATTCCTTGCAGAGCTCCCAGCTTAATTCTTATTAACCCTTATTAATAATCCATTTGACCTATTCCAGCCATTCCAGAAACTTTGTGCTCATATATCTGAATAAGTAACATTTCTTCAAAAGAGTATAGTGAGCAAATCATTATGATCATGAAACCAAAAGGGCATATATTCTAAGCAGAGTGAGAGTAGTTGAGTGCAATGGTGAGACAGGTGATGCACAGATTCCCCTCATACCCTAGAGCCTGGCATGTTCCTTGCCACATGGCCATCAGTATTTATTGAATAAGCTGTTAAACGTTTATTCTCTAAGGGTTCCAGTGATAAAATGCAATTCTTGCAGTGCTTTCCTACAAGTTTCTAATTTTAAATGTCAGGTACCTTAGGAGCGTTAACACTAAGTTAGATCTAGTGCTGGGATTGCTATCATATGCAATCGTATGAATGGACAGGCTCCCCAGGCTGGACTGTCATTCAGACCAAAATTTTTTAAAGTAGCCTTGCATGATAGGCAGTATCACTTCAACCCTGGCCAAGAGGTTCTCAACAAATTTTTTTCAGGCTATGTTGTTATATCTTTACTAATTATATAATAAACCATTATATAATAAACCATGAGGTTTATTTATTTAATTAATAGAAATTGCTATAAACTCTGATACTTACTATCCACACAGTACAATTTAATGAATGAATAAACTTGTAAATTAATAGAGATCCAAGAAAAGCCCTTTGATCATATAACTTATTCCGTTTGAAACATGTCATTTTGGTTACATAAATAGGTAACTTTTTGGTTCCCTTCCTAGGATTTGTGGATATATCATGAGCTGTATTATTATGCCATAATCAGGAAGACACTATATAGAAGAGTGTCATCAGCAGGGATGTGGAGTGGGGAAACAGAATGAAAACATAACTTTGGCACCAACTTGTGCTTGCTTCCATCTCACACAATACGATGCAGCTTTGGTTTATATTAAAGATGAACCAGAGGTTTGACAGTAACTCTCTTTCCTTCTAGTGCTGAAAGGTGGCCCTCTTGCTGATAGCTATCGGCTCACCCAGTTCCATTTTCACTGGGGCAACTCAAACGACCATGGCTCTGAACACACCGTGGATGGAGCCAAATATTCTGGAGAGGTAGTGTGATATAATAATGAGATATAGTTCATGAGAATGCCTGTGGAACATCTCTGGTATTACAGAAGCTACTATCAGAATGCTTCAAAGGGGAGACCACACTGGTTTTTATATGGATGCCTAAATCCATTAAATCAAACACAGCACACCATACTTTGTAATGGAGGAATATTTTTCTATAGAAAGAAATATCTTGGGGTTGGGGATTTAGCTCAGTGGTAGAGCGCTTGCCTAGCAAGCACAAGGCCCTGGGTTCACTTCCCAGCTCCGAAAAAGAAGAAATATCTTAACTTGTAAAGGAGAGTTTATGAAAATCTTTGACATCTTCCCAGCTTCAAAGATTGTTCTATCATTTTTAGGACTCTGACTTGACTGGACATGCCAACAAGCTCTATTTACTTAACTTCCCAAATTTACCAGTAGCATGTATATATACAGACAAGAACACTGGAGTAACATAGCAGAACGTGCGGATTTTAATCACAGAGCTAGACTTTAACGATTGCAATGGAGGAAAATATATATATATATATATATATATATATATATATATATATGGAGAGAGAGAGAGAGGGAGAAAGAGGGAGAGAGAGAGTATGTATATATATGTTGAGAGTAATATAAGTATATATATTTTGAAAAACTAAAAAGTTTCACCTTTAGTGGAGATAAAAATGATAAAATATTCACTTATTTATATGAATGCATAACGTGTGTATATAACTATGATTACATATAGTTAAGATGGCTTTGTTAGCATTAATTTAATAAAATGAATATATGATTTTGAAGCTTGCTTTTTTTACCACTTACCAATATAGCATCATTCTCCAAGTAAGAAGATTTCATTCCATGTCTTTTAAAATTAACTTCTTAGTATTATTATTTGTTTGAACTCGAATATCAGAATTTGTTTAACTAGACTTTCTGATGAACAATTATAATATCTGCTTATTATATACCACTGTGAGTTTTGTTGTTTTTACTTTTATCAAAAAT
Organism: Rattus norvegicus; assembly: GCF_021556685.1. Taxonomy (NCBI): domain Eukaryota; kingdom Metazoa; phylum Chordata; class Mammalia; order Rodentia; family Muridae; genus Rattus; species Rattus norvegicus. Next base: position 87,881,897 of record NC_141535.1, read on the forward strand.
GTTTCAACTAATAATTTATGCTTGTATCTGAAGTACCAATGGAAGTAACTACACAAGAGAGATTTTTCATAGAACAGGTTATAAAATATATTGCAGCTTATTGTGATAAAACTAGATGCTGGGGGAATAAATACAGATATAACTTGCTTTGTGGTATTTTTTAAGATTAGGTAATGCCTTTCAGTGTTGCAGAAGTAAAACTCTGTCCTAGTTTCCCCTTTACAAAACTGAAGTTGGACTAAAATGGAATGGAAGCCTAAAATATTATGCTTTAGAAAGGATACCTGTGAGTATTCATGGAATCCAAATCAGAGACTTTATTCACTCAACTAAGTTGATGAAAACATAAACTAAACCAATGACAAGAAAGATTTAGTCACAAAGTTCAATGTATTATTTACTATTCAGCTCAAACACCCACATGGGTGATACAGAAGGTACAAGAGGTAGGCAGGTAATGAGTGACAGGTGCAGGCTCCTCCCTCGACCTTCATGGAGTCAAAGCTAAACCATTTATTGGCTATATAATTCTTCTCACTTATACAATTGGGTACTATAGCATTAATCTCCTTGTACACTTACTGAGAGAATACTTACAAGGCATTTAGGCCAACTCCTACATTGTAAGTGCTCAGTATCATCACTTCTGCAGCGGGGAAAGCATGGGATTCAATGCAGTGTGGGTGCTCACATAGAATTGTCACCGGATGAGAAGAGTAGTTTTCAATGAAACACCACTTTAATTAGGGCTGGAGAGTGCTCTCTATCAAAAGGAGTGCTCTAATTGTTGTATTTTATTCATCAACTATTTATTGAGACTTTATAATATACTAAATATTTATTTTTAAAGTAACTGAGTCAGAATCTACATTTTGTAGAAGAATAAAATGGTTTTAAAAGAAGGGGGAGAAAAGAAGAAGGGAAGAAAAGGGGTAGAGAGAAATAAGAGATCAGATAAATAGCATGAAAAGAATAGATTTCAGTTATGAGAGTCACTTTATATGGGGTATTCAATTTATTTGAGGCATGGAATTTGAGTTCAGAAGAGGCAAAGGAAGGAAATTCCAGGAAGTCAGTAGCTAATACAAAACCCCAAGATATGAACAAATGAGATGGTATATTCTGCTGAGCATGGAGACTGATAAATGTGTAAATTACGAGATTTGTAATACCTGTGGTACTTTTTGATTAAGCACTTAGGTGTGTGGTGTTACCTTTCTAAGAGGAGAAAATAACACATGTAGCATGAGAAGCTGAGCCTTTCTCTGGCCATGTGACTCTTCAGGGATCTGTCAGACACTCCCTTGGAGATATCAAGACAGTATCAGGAACATACTCAGGTACACACTGATGTACAAGCCTAAAATTCCACCAAGAGTTTCAGCAGAATTTGACTGAAAGGATCCTGGGAAGGACACGGATATGCCCAAGTTTGTAAGCAAAGAGCTTCTTACAAAGTTATCTCATGTAAGAGAAAATGGTTTCACCTTTTATCCTAAAGTTAGTTACCCTTAGGGTCCAGGTGAATTTTATCTACCTGTGCCAAGACATATCTTCAAATATAACACATTTGCGTGTAACTCACGGTGCATCTTTTCCTTTGCATCAGTATTTGTAACCAATTACTTACATGTCCCTCTTCTAGCTTCACTTAGTTCACTGGAATTCAGCCAAGTACTCCAGTGCTGCTGAAGCCATCTCGAAGGCTGATGGGCTGGCAATCATTGGGGTTTTGATGAAGGTGAGTAATGAGTGCGTACACCCCTCTGTCTCTTGATTTTTAAAATGGTAAATGTCCTGAAATGTATCATTTGAATTTGTGTTATCATTGAAGAGATGCTATGATAAAAGTCATCATCGGACTGGGTAAGACTGGGTGATGACATGACCTTTTGGATTACAGTATTTGGAGGTGACTTTTGTCAAACATTTATTTAGCATATGATCAAAATGAGTTAGGTATAACTAACAGCAGATAAAAGTGAAGATGTACTTTCGAGTCACAGTTTTGATATCCATTCAGAGTTTGTCTTACATAGTTTTCATCATCTCCTTCACCATTAAATGTAGTCATGCTTTCAGTTTACTATGTTTGTTATACCTGAAGAGAAATTTACAGAGTACAAGATCCCATAAAGGTATGTACCTCAAAAAAAATGTCTGCTTTAGGAACAGAACAAAATCCCATGTTCCTCTCTTCAGTTATTGATGTTAATTGAAAATTTAAATTTTAACTAAAGAGTATTTTATAAATCACAATCTCTATCTCATACTTTCTTTTTCCTTTAATTCTCCAGGTTGGTCCAGCCAACCCAAACCTGCAGAAAGTACTGGATGCCCTAAGCTCAGTTAAAACTAAGGTAAATAAGCTAACACAGCTAATTTAATAACAACGACACACACCAAAGTACAGGAATCATTCAGTTGCCTGTTGGGAACAGGAAGCATCAAGACAAGTGTAGAAGCCACCAACCACAAGGTACCATGGAACTGCTGCTTGCACTGGCAACAGTTGGCTTTGCTTTGTTTACATGGTGCTTTTCCTTTCAGCAAAGGACATTACTCAGTCCTTTTTAGATCTGTTAAAGGCCGATCACATTCTAGTGTAAGCCTTCTGTTCTGTGAAGAAAAACATGTTGATGTCTTTAGTAATGCAAACATATGGGCAGGAAGAGACCTAGTTGAGAACTATGATTCTGAACTGAACTCAGAATTCAGAGTGGATTTTTCTTAAAAGCCCGTCTTTAGCATCACTGCTTTAACGTTGAATCCGAGACCAAAGGTTAAGGACATTTGGCATTTTCTTTCACAATATGGAAAGCTATTATATCTTTATAGGAAATATATCTGTTTTGTGCTGAGTTCATAAAATTATAAACTTTGATCAAGTTATAGATATTTATATATATATTGTAAATATAAAATATTTTTAAACTCTACTCCAGAGTATCAAAAATTTATAAAAAATGAAAGTAGAAGAAAGTAGTGAGGATAAATGCAGGAAATAAACACAAGAAATAAAATGACAAATACAAAATACTATTTTATCAATAAATGGAAATTTTATTCTGTGGAATAATCAGTAAAAGAGAATTATTTAAGCAGCTTTGGTAAAGAAAAACTGGCACAAATACAAAATGCTAACAGAGGGGTTGGAGAAATGGTTCAGCAAGTAATGGTGATTGCTTGAGCCATTAGAACTCACACAGGAGCAAGAAAAACTAACTCCTGTAGTTTGTCCTCTGACCTCCACATATACAGGCATGTACATATGCCCAGATGGGTAGATGATTAATTAATTAGTTAATTAATTAATAAGAGGGAAAATTTCTATTAGATGCTTAGAAAATATTGTATAGATGTGGAAGAAAATTTTTGAAGTGCAAACTACTTATAAAAGTGCAACAGTAAATTTGAGAAGTCAGACAAAATGAGTGATAATCATGAAAAATATTATAAAGTGACCCAAAAGAAAAACTAAATAGCTCAAAACTCTAAGAATAAACTGAGAAGACAGTAAAAACATATCTATTAAACAAAACTCTCTGCCCAGTCCAATTTCTAAGAAACTTTATTCAGTCTCAGAGAAACCATCAAGTGGGGCTGGGGACACAGATAAAGACTTTTTTCCATGCAAGTACAAGTAACATGCCAGATGTTCATGGTGTCTCACCCATAATTTCAGAGCTCAGAAGAAAGAGAATTGCTAGAGCCAGCTTCCTAGATACATCAATCTTAGGTGACAGCTCTGGATTCAAGCAATAGATCCTGCATCTAAACCACTATTGACAACAATCAAAGAATCCAGCCACCAACCTCAGGTCTTTATATGCATACTCACACACCTCACATATGCCTGCATTCATGTATGAATGTGTACATATACACAAGGCAAGCAAAACCACACACAGGTAAACATGCAAAATACTAATAAATTACAAAAAAAGGAGGAAGGAGCAATTATGCAGTATCAACTAAGCATTTGCCCAGATGAGAGGACAGACAGAAAACTCATCAGTTTAATGAAACCTGGTACATAAACCAGTGAAGATTGCGAAAAGAAATTTGCAACACAGCCTTTTCTAGTAACACAGCTAAAAGAATTATGAAAACTAATTATAGCAAACCATTTGCAAGAGTATATTGATAACTTTCACATTTTTGAAGTGGAGTTTACTCTAGAAGCATGCAGACGGTGTAGTGTTAGAACATCTTTTAGTGGATGTGTTGTGTTAGCGGATTAAAGAGAAAAATTCATATCATCAGCTTCTCCAGCTGAGGCTATCCTATGGTTATCAAGAAAAAGAATAGTACAGTTTCTCCCACAGTCATGATTAACATTATAATTAGAGTTTTAAGCATTCAACAAGAACAAAATAGTAAGCTAAGTACTAGGAAAGCAAAGACACAATCATTATGTGCAGATGATATGTTAAGTGCATTTACCTGGGAAATTTAAAAGAATCAACTAAAAAAATGAAATAAATACAAAAGCTGGGTAGAACTGGTCATATACAAATTAGTGAACAAATATAACTTCATTTTCTATGTAACAAAGCAATTAGGAAAAACCATGGGAATAAGTAAGAGTCAAGTATAATTGAGAGCCTTTCAGTGAAAGTGTTTGCTTCTAGAACAAGACACAGTATCATTTCTAAACAAATTGAAATGTTTCCTATTGAAAATTAGGTGTCTTTTTCATAAACACAAATTACAGAAACATTTTAGCTTTTACTTTCCATTCACCAAATAAAGAGGAAGATTGATATCCAAAACATTCATATAGTATTTTTCTGTCATTTGTATTGTTAATATTTATAAACATACCAGCCATGAAACAAGTATAGCAGAAAAATCAATTTAGTGCAGCTAACATCTCTAGATAACATATACAGGGGCATGTAAATTCTATACCATGATACATACTGCTTTTGTTTCCAGGGAAAACGAGCCCCATTCACCAATTTTGACCCTTCCAGTCTCCTTCCTTCGTCTCTGGATTACTGGACCTACTTTGGCTCTCTGACCCACCCTCCTCTTCATGAAAGCGTGACTTGGGTGATCTGCAAGGAGAGCATCAGTCTAAGCCCAGAACAGGTATCAATTGAATCAGATTTGTTTCTTAAGAAGATTCTCTGAGTTAAAGATAATAATAATAATAATAATAATAATAATAATAATAATAATAATAATAATAATAATAAAGTCTATGCAATAACTGTTTTTACTGTATGCATAAAACAAACATGGGATTTTGAGTTCCTGCTGTTCTTTATAGAGAAAACTTGTTAAGTAGCAGAGAATATCGGAAACAGTGAACACTTTTTGGAACTTCCACCTTATCTCTTGGGTTGTCCAACTTCACAGTGACAAAATTGTTTTGGTTTTCTCAGCTAAGGTTTCTAAATATCTAACAGAGTACCTTCATGGTTACTGTTTCTAGTTGATGGAACCGCTCCTTTCCTGTTGTTTCTCACAACACTGTGCCCTGCTGTTAACCGCTGTGTGCTAAGCAGAGCCACTTTGCACTGAGCACTACTACAGGCTTTCAGCATGGGTTAACACAGTGAATTTACAACCACCCCAAGAAGGAGATGCTCTGTGGAATTAAGAAAACTGAGCTGACATGACACTTGCACAGGCTCCCCAGCTAACAAAGAGAATGCTGGTGTTCTGACAAAGCCAAGTATCCCTCATTTGGACAAAATATCTGGTGCAAAGACAGGAAAATGAGTACAGATTCCTGCCCTCCGTCCTCAATGGTTTTCTAAGCAACAATGCATTAACTTCAGTGGAAACAAAGTGTTTTCTGGGACTTTAACATCTTTTCATCTTTTTAATGTGTTACCCCCACAGCTGGCACAGCTCCGTGGTCTTCTGTCAAGTGCCGAGGGAGAGCCTGCGGTTCCAGTTCTGAGCAACCACCGTCCACCCCAGCCCCTGAAGGGCAGAACAGTCAGAGCCTCATTTTGAGTCCTAGCAAAGAGTGAGTCCTCAGTTAGGACCTGGCCTCCCTGCAACAGCACCCAGTAAAGCAATCACTTTTAAGAAACAGAATTATTTCAGTGCTAAGACAGTATACCTGCAAATTAATCCATAGAACTAAAAAGCATTCATTTTAATTCCTGATGCTTAATGCAAATAATCCATAAGCTTGCTTACTATAATCTTTAAGCATGTGTTTGTGCTTAAAGCCACCTAGTTTTTTGAGGAATGTTCCATAATTGCAACTAAGTGGTTTTTTTTATATTTCCTCTCTCTTCATTTTAAATGGATCAATAAATTGACTTTATCCCTTCTACTTGTCTACTGTGCATTTTATTAAAACCATTAATTAGGTCCCTCCATTATAAGTGGCAAGCTTGTAAGGATTGTCTCTCTTTTAAAACAGAGCCTGGAAACATAGATCAGTCAGTAAAGCACTTGCCACACAAGTACAATCTTAAATGACTTGAGTCTTTTGTCTCAAACGAAACACTAACACATCTATTTGAGTTAAGATGGCCTCTGGATTTAGTGCTTATAGTGCCACATTGCCTTCATCTGTGCGTTCTTAAATTACAAAATTAAATAAGTAAGTAATAAATAAATAGTGACTTTTCATAAGCAAGATGATGTTTCAAAACACTATTTCCACTTTCTCCACAAACATTAGCAATGCCAATGTTTTTCTGCCACCATTATAAGAGACAGGCTTGTAAGGATTGTCTCTTTTTTAATACAGAGGCTGGGAAGGCAGATCAGTCAGTAAAGCACTTGCAGCACAAGTACAAAGACACATGTGAAAAGTACAATCATGGTGGCATGATTGTAAACCAGTACTCAGGGGTAGTGACAAGAACATCTTGGGGACTATCTGGCTACTGCAGATTGCTTGTGTATGCATAGTGTGGGGGGGGTGCATTTGTAGGTCAGAAGCCAATACCAGCTGTATTGCTCATTTTCTTCTGTATTTTATTGAGCCTGGTCTTTATTGAACCTGAGGCTTAATCAGTTAACTGGCTGTTAATCAGGACTGGCTGACCAGGGTCCTCCTGTCTCTGTCTCCTCAATGTTGAATATTAACTGAAAAAAAGGCTGCTATATCCAATTCTCATATGGGTGCTGAAGGTCTACATTCAAGTCCTCATGCTTGTGTGGCAAGTACTTTACAGTCATAATAATGCCAATTGCACATCCCAGTAATTCCATTTTGATTCTAAAGCCATTATCCTGAGAGCTGAAGATATAGGAGCATTACTTTATCCTGAGAAATACATGTTTAAAGGATTCTCAGTTTTTTAACTATTTTCTAGAAAATAAGCTATTTTACAATAAGTCTCATAGGAAGGACCTAGAAACTACTTGATTCCATAATTTGTGATTCGTTTGTTTAAGCTGAAAATAGAGCCCAGGATTTATGATAGGAAGGATAAAAATGTGACAGGAGACATACTAAGGACACCGATCTGCTCCCCCTAAGCTGAGTACCCACAGAAAGACTCCTTCTGATTGAAAGAGTTGAAGGAGCTTGCAACCCCATAAGAACAACAATGCCAACCAACCAGAGCTTCCAAGGACTAAACCACTACCGAAAGACTATACATGCACTGACCCAGGGCTCCAACTGTATATGTAACAGAGAATAGCCTTGTTGGCGCACCAGTGGAAGGGGACGCCCTTGGTCCTGCCAAGGTTGGACCCCCAGTGCAGGGGAATATGGGGGGCAGTAAGGGGGATGGATGGGGGGAATACCCATATGGGGGAGGGGGGATGGGAGCTTATGGACAGGAGACCAGGAAAGGGAATAACATTTGAAATGTAAGTAAAGAAATATATTTAATTTAAAAAAAAGAACAGAACAGAAAGACTCTTTGCTCCTCCATGGGGTTTCCCCATGCCTCTTTAAAGAAGCTGACATAGCAGCCATTGACAGACACATAGGAGTCCTTGGACTATCTGAGGATTTCACTGTCTTGTTCTTCTGTGCCCTCTTTGCTTGATGACTTTGGGTGGAATATTAAACATCATACAAGACACATCTGTTATTTTAAAATATTTGGCAGCTAACCTGTATGCCAAATTCTCTGGGCTACTCAGAAAGACCTTGAAAAAATGGTTTATTGGAACTTCAGTTTTCTCTTTTGTATGACCTACCATGTACTTCTACCAGAATGTGAGCTTCAGATCACCTTGCCTCTCAGGATAAAGTCAGCCATATAACAACTGTTCTTTCACCACAATGGAAGAATCTAGATCAGTGATTCTCAAGTTTCCTAATGCTGCATTAGCAGTGTAAGTATCTGTGTTTTCTTATGGTCTTAGGTGGCCCCTATGATACAGTCATTTGATCCTCAACCCAACAGTTAAAAACTGTTGATCTAGATGATCTATTGAGTCTCTTCTCCTGAGATGAGAAGTGTACCAAGAGAATAGCTAGATGTAATTGCCTAAAATGATGAGAATTCACCTTTCAATATACAATAAAAATTTCGAGGGCTAAGGAAATGACTCAGTGTGGTATGAATATGAAGACTAGAGTCTGGATCCCCATGACAGATGTAATGACCAGTCATGATCCCAGCCCTCGGAAGGCAGAGAGACACATCCCTTGAGCAAGCTGCCTAGTGAGCTCTTGATCTGGTGAGAGACCATCCTCAAAAATTATATAGTGGAAAACAACCACAAAGATAACTAACATCAGCTTTAGACCTCCACTTACACATGTGCATGCATGTATGCAAACACACACACACACACACACACACACGTATGTACGTATATATCTGCCCCTATACATTATATATATATATATATATATATATGCATGCAAACTGCACAAGCAGGCAAAAGGAAAAAATAAGTTTATAACTATACAGAAACAGATACTGGAGCCAGAGCACAGGCACTGGTTTGGTTGAGCAGATGTGGAGTCCTACTTGTCAAAGTTTGTCTTCTCATACCCTTCATTTAAGGCACCATTTTTAGAAACCATCATAACTGAATTTGGATTATGGTCCATTTGGCCAAGTTACAAAGAGACCATACGTATAATAAGCATGAATAAGAAGGGCCTTTAAAGAGACAAGAAAATATGAACCCCCTGCCAAATTCCCAAGTCAAGGTCAGGCTATTGTTTTTATAGATCTGTTCCCAATCAGTTTCAAAAGGTTACACAGGGTTAAATGAAGCAAAGAAAAACAACACAGTAGTTATTTTAAGTTAAATCAGATTCATCATTTTGAAGGACAAAAACATTGTTCTGTAGTATTACCATCCATCTAAAGCATTTTAAAAATTTCAAATATTCCCCTTGGGCAAAATATACAAGAATCATACCAGAAGTAACTGGAGGCCAATATTTGATTTATGCACACACACACACACACACAAACACACACACACACACACACACACACACACACACAAATACTAGCTAATGGTTAGTATTGCACTAATCCAGATGCTTGTGATCTGATGCACCTGAGACAAATTTGGACCCAAGGAGACAGCAGCCAGGGAGCAACTCATGCAGAAAAAGAAACACCTCAGACTAGCATCACTGAGAATCTGTCTGCAGAAACACTCTTGGGGAGTGGAGAGATCAATCTTTTCCTTTTAAGAATATAACTATTGTGTAACTCAAAGTATTAAAACACTTTATACAAATGAGTTCAGTCAAATAAAGAGAGCAGATGGATGAATTGGTGGGGAATAAGGCATTTAAGCACTTACAACATTCCTGCTCACCTATATATCCAGACTTCTCCATCAATCCCTCTCAACATCTCTATTTTTCTGACATCTACATTGAAACTAGGAAAAGAAGTCACTGCTCCTCCAAATCCATTATTCCCCACCAATTCATCCATCTGCTTCTATTGCTACAGGCTCATAACTATGCCATGCACACAAAGCACATTTTAAAAACCTTTCATTTCCTCCTTGTAGTGAAGCAAATTCGATGTTTCTTAAAACTTTTCCTTAGACCTGGCATGTGTCCCAACCTAAGATTCCAGACTTATCTTTAACTTCTTAGCTCAAATGTCCATGTTTCTAGCCATGTCTGTAGTGTCTGAACAAGCTATACTAGCATATATCATGGTGCCTTTCACACCCCCAGTGACAGATTTCATGGTGCCTATTTCCTTCAAGACTAAACAAATACTTATTTCAACTGGAGAAGCCCCTTATTGCTGCAGACTGTAATTACACCAAGCAAGGAGAGTTCCAGGCTATATCCTACATACTGAGTCCTTAAAGCAGAATACAAAAGCAAAAACAAATTTACTGAAAAACATACTATGTCTCTGTCTCTCAGCATCAGACACTCAGACCAGCAGATCAGACCTGAATATCAGCTGTGGTGACTAACATGATCCTATCCAATAAAATATCTCTTCATGTCTCTAGAATTGTGTTCTAAAAACAAAAGGCAACTGTGACAGAACGACACAAAGGCTACTGGGTAATACCAACATCAATGCTGGAGACTGACTAGGCTAGGGAATAGTCTAGTCTTGTAGTAAGAGTTGTTGAGCAAGAGTGAGCCCACAGCCATCACTCTTGTTTGCTGGCACATGTGCAAGATGAAATTTGCAAATAGATTCTTACAAAACAAACTGGCATTCCCAGTAGAGAGGTGAATGTTCACTTTCTTATTTGCTTATGTGCTCAGATTTATGGTTCCAGGACTTTTCATAAATCAGTGAATATTCACAGCAACTGCATGTGACAGCTAAGGAATATTGTGCAATTTTAACAACTTACCCTAACCCTTGCACTTGAATCTTAGGTGGGCTAGAAATAACGTGCGACTTACTAATCCATTTCACCTCTAAGTGAATATAGCTTCCTACAGTTGGGAATCATTTTCTTCTATGAAAATACTGAATGAAAGGATTCAATTTTTAACTGAAGTAGAAATCTCATTTTTAGATAATGCTTGTAAGTTTTTAACTGTTCATCCTATATTCTACCTTTTAAAATCTACTACTGTGTATGGGAAGTAAATTTGGCTGTTGAGTAGTTACACTACTTGTCTAGCAGGCATCCAGTACTGCGTTTAATGTCTAGCACCATATACACCAAACAAGAGAATCAAGAGCAAGAAGCAAAAAGCTAAAAATGGTCAGCAGTTAAGGTTAACTTAGAGATTCAAAGTTCAAAGCCAATCATATCGTCAAAATATCAATACATCAGAACTTGCTTCAAAAAAGTTTTAATTTTTTTAAGTGGAATTAGAATTTTAAATTTTGTGTGCTGGTTTCACTGTTAACTTGTCAAATTTTATATATGTTGGTGTTTGTCTGTTTTGAGATAGGAGGTTATATGCAGGTTGACCTTATACTATGTACCCAACAAAAGATTTGAATTCCTGATCCTCTAACTATTTCTCCTGAGCACTGGTATTGTGGAAGCCATCAAGCCCATCAAAGATTTATAATATTTTGGAAACAGATGTTTTTTGGGCATTCAGTATATCCCTGTCAATAGTTAACAAATTATGTGGGGTTGGGGATTTAGCACAGCGGTAGAACGCTTACATAGCAAGGGCAAGGCTCTGGGTTCAGTCCCCAGCTCCGAAAAACAAAAATTCTGTTAAATTTTTTATATAATTAATTAATTTTAATTAATTGTTTTATTGAAATTAAGCCCAAAATTATTTTGGGGGTAAATTAATTTACTTATGAATTATAATTTTATTTTATCTTTTGCCCAAATATTTTCCGAACTGAAAAACAACATACAAAACAACCCAGCAACTTTTTTTTTTTGTCTTTGATGGTGTAATCCTCAACATTTTCTTCTTAGTTTTGCAGTCTACACTTGTTCACTGCTGATGTTATTATATGTTAATTCTTTGATTGTCCTGTCAGGTTCCCTGGAAACGATCCTGTGGTGTTTGGATGGAAACTGTCTAATACTTAGGAATTAATTTTCAGGGTGAATAGCACCCACACACTAAGACTTCCATCAATGAGCATGATACAGATTTTCAGTGATTTGACAATTATATTTTCTTTTTTTTTTTTTATTAACCTGAGTATTTCTTATATACATTTCGAGTGTTATTCCCTTTCCCGGTTTCCGGGCAAACATCCCCCTCCCCCCTCCCCTTCCTTATGGGTGTTCCCCTCCCAACCCTCCCCCCATTGCCGCCCTCCCCCCATAGACTAGTTCACTGGGGGTTCAGTCTTAGCAGGACCCAGGGCTTCCCCTTCCACTGGTGCTCTTACTAGGATATTCATTGCTACCTATAGGGTCAGAGTCCAGGGTCAGTCCATGTATAGTCTTTAGGTAGTGGCTTAGTCCCTGGAAGCTCTGGTTGCTTGGCATTGTTGTACTTTTGGGGTCTCGAGCCCCTTCAAGCTCTTCCAGTTCTTTCTCTGATTCCTTCAATAGGGGACCTATTCTCAGTTCAGTGGTTTGCTGCTGGCATTCGCCTCTGTATTTGCTGTATTCTGGCTGTGTCTCTCAGGAGCGATCTACATCCGGCTCCTGTCGGTCTGCACTTCTTTGCTTCATCCATCTTGTCTAATTGGGTGGCTGTATATGTATGGGCCACATGTGGGGCAGGCTCTGAATGGCTGTTCCTTCAGTCTCTGTTTTAATCTTTGCCTCTCCCTTCCCTGCCAAGGGTATTCTTTTTCCTCATTTAAAGAAGGAGTGAAGCATTCACATTTTGATCATCCGTCTTGAGTTTCATTTGTTCTAGGCATCTAGGGTAATTCAAGCATTTGGGCTAATAGCCACTTATCAATGAGTGCATACCATGTATGTCTTTCTGTGATTGGGTTAGCTCACTCAGGATGATATTTTCCAGTTCCAACCATTTGCCTACGAATTTCATAAACTCGTTGTTTTTGATAGCTGAGTAATATTCCATTGTGTAGATGTACCACATTTTCTGTATCCATTCCTCTGTTGAAGGGCATCTGGGTTCTTTCCATTTTCTGGCTATTATAAATAAGGCTGCGATGAACATAGTGGAGCACGTGTCTCTTTTATATGTTGAGGCATCTTTTGGGTATATGCCCAAGAGAGGTATAGCTGGATCCTCAGGCAGTTCAATGTCCAATTTTCTGAGGAACCTCCAGACTGATTTCCAGAATGGTTTTACCAGTCTGCAATCCCACCAACAATGGAGGAGTGTTCCTCTTTCTCCACATCCTCGCCAGCATCTGCTGTCACCTGAGTTTTTGATCTTAGCCATTCTCACTGGTGTGAGGTGAAATCTCAGGGTTGTTTTGATTTGCATTTCCCTTATGACTAAAGATGTTGAACATTTCTTTAGGTGTTTCTCAGCCATTCGGCATTCCTCAGCTGTGAATTCTTTGTTTAGCTCTGAACCCCATTTTTTAATAGGGTTATTTGTCTCCCTGCGGTCTAACTTCTTGAGTTCTTTGTATATTTTGGATATAAGACCTCTATCTGTTGTAGGATTGGTAAAGATCTATTCCCAATCTGTTGGTTGCCGTTTTGTCCTAACCACAGTGTCCTTTGCCTTACAGAAGCTTTGCAGTTTTATGAGGTCCCATTTGTCGATTCTTGATCTTAGAGCATAAGCCATTGGTGTTTTGTTCAGGAAATTTTTTCCAGTGCCCATGTGTTCCAGATGCTTCCCTAGTTTTTCTTCTATTAGTTTGAGTGTGTCTGGTTTGATGTGGAGGTCCTTGATCCACTTGGACTTAAGCTTTGTACAGGGTGATAAGGATGGATCGATCTGCATTCTTCTACATGTTGCCCTCCAGTTGAACCAGCACCATTTGCTGAAAATGCTATCTTTTTTCCATTGGATGGTTTTGGCTCCTTTGTCAAAAATCAAGTGACCATAGGTGTGTGGGTTCATTTCTGGGTCTTCAATTCTATTCCATTGGTCTATCTGTCTGTCTCTGTACCAATACCATGCAGTTTTTATCACTATTGCTCTGTAATACTGCTTGAGTTCAGGGATAGTGATTCCCCCTGAAGTCCTTTTATTGTTGAGGATAGCTTTAGCTATCCTGGGTTTTTTGTTATTCCAGATGAATTTGCAAATTGTTCTGTCTAACTCTTTGAAGAATTGGATTGGTATTTTGATGGGGATTGCATTGAATCTGTAGATTGCTTTTGGTAAAATGGCCATTTTTACTATATTAATCCTGCCAATCCATGAGCATGGGAGATCTTTCCATCTTCTGAGGTCTTCTTCAATTTCTTTCCTCAGTGTCTTGAAGTTCTTATTGTACAGATCTTTTACTTGCTTGGTTAAAGTCACACCGAGGTACTTTATATTATTTGGGTCTATTATGAAGGGTGTCGTTTCCCTAAGTTTTTTCTCGGCTTGTTTCTCTTTTGTATAGAGGAAGGCAACTGATTTATTTGAGTTAATTTTATACCCAGCCACTTTGCTGAAGTTGTTTATCAGCTTTAGTAGTTCTCTGGTGGAACTTTTGGGATCACTTAAATATACTATCATGTCATCTGCAAATAGTGATATTTTGACCTCTTCTTTTCCGATCTGTATCCCTTTGATCTCCTTTTGTTGTCAGATTGCTCTGGCTAGAACTTCAAGAACTATATTGAATAAGTAGGGAGAGAGTGGGCAGCCTTGTCTAGTCCCAGATTTTAGTGGGATTGCTTCAAATTTCTCTGCATTTAGTTTAATGTTAGCAACTGGTTTGCTGTATATGGCCTTTACTATGTTTAGGTATGGGCCTTGAATTCCTATTCTTTCCAGGACTTTTATCATGAAGGGGTGTTGAATTTTGTCAAATGCTTTCTCAGCATCTAATGAAATGATCATGTGGTTTTGTTCTTTCAGTTTGTTTATATGATGGATCACGTTGATGGTTTTCCGTATATTAAACCATCCCTGCATGCCTGGGATGAAGCCTACTTGATCATGGTGGAAAATTTGGTCTTACCTGTGGTCCCGAGGCTCAGGTTTGCTCGTGGGGTGCTGCCCAGGGGCTCTCTGCAGCGGCAGCAACCAGGAAGACCTGTGCCGCCCCTTCCGGGAGCTTCAGTGCACCAGGGTTCCAGATGGTCTTTGGCTTTTTCCTCTGGCGTCCGAGATGTGTGTGCAGGGAGCAGTCTCTTCTGGTTTCCCAGGCTTGTCTGCCTCTCTGAAGGTTTAGCTCTCCCTCCCACGGGATTTGGGTGCAGAGAACTGTTTATCCGGTCTGTTTCCTTCAGGGTCCGGTGGTGTCTCTGGCAGGGGTCCTGCCGCTACTGGGCCCTCCCCCACGGGAGCCCAGAGGCCTTATACAGTTTCCTCTTGGGCCAGGGATGTGGGCACGGGTGAGCAGTGTTGGTGGTCTCTTCCGCTCTGCAGCCTCAGGAGTGCCCACCTGACCAGGCAGTTGGGTCTCTCTCTCACCGGGTCTGGGAGCAGAGAGCTGCTGCGGGCCGGGATCCGCGGGTGTGGGACTTCCGGTAAACACGGAAAGTGCCTGGTCCTAGAGAAATTCTGCTTCCGTGTGTCCCAAGCTCAGCAGGCAGCTTTCTTGCAGCAGAAAATTTGGTCTTACCTGTGGTCCCGAGGCTCAAGTTCGCTCGTGGGGTGCTGCCCAGGGGCTCTCTGCAGTGGCAGCAACCAGGAAGCGTATTTGCTTCTTTTTGTTCTAGAGCTTTTAGGTGTGCTGTCAAGCTGGTGACATGTGCTCTCTCCTGTTTCCTGTTTCTTTCTGCAGGCACTCAGAGCTATGAGTTTTCCTCTTAGCACAGCTTTCAATGTGTCACGTAAGTTTGGGCATGTTGTACCTTCATTTTCATTAAATTCTAAGACGTCTTTAATTTCTTTCTTTATTTCTTCCTTGACCAGGTTATCATTGAGTAGAGCATTGTTCAAATTCCATTTATATGTGGGCATTCTTCCCTTATTGTTATTGAAGACCAGCTTTGGCCGGGGTGTTCTGATAGGACGCATGGGATTATTTCTATCTTTCTGTATCTGTTGAGGCCCGTTTTTTGACCAATTATATGGTCAATTTTGGAGAAAGTACCATGAGGTGCTGAGAAGAATGTATATTCTTTTGCATTAGGATAGAATGTTCTATAAATTTCTGTTAAGTCCATTTGGTTCATGACTTCTCTTTGTCTGTCTATGTCTCTGTTTAATTTCTGTTTCCATGACCTGTGCATTGATGAGAGTGGGGTGTTTAAATCTCTTACTATTATCGTGTGAGGTGCAATGTGTGTTTTGAGCTTTAGTAAGGTTTCTTTTATGTATGCAGGTGCTGTTGTATTTGGAGCATAGATATTTAGGATTGAGAGTTCATCTCGGTGGATTTTTCCTTTCATGAATATGAAGTGTCCTTCCTTATCTTTTTGACGACTTTTGCTTAAAAATCTATTTTATTCGATATTAGAATGGCTACTCCAGCTTGCTTCTTCCGACCATTTGCTTGGAAAGTTGTTTTCCAGCCTTTCACTCTGAGGTAATGTCTGTCTTTGTCTCTGAGGTGTTTTTCCTGTAGGCAGCAGAATGCAGGGTCCTCGTTGCATATCCAGTTTGTTAATTTATGTCTTTTTATTGGGGAGTTGAGTCCATTGATGTTGAGAGATGTTAAGAAATAGTGATTATTGCTTCCCGTTATATTCATATTTGGATGTGAGGTTATGTTTGTGTACTTTTCTTCTCTTTGTTCTGTTGCCAAGACTATTAGTTTCTTGCTTTTTCTAGGGTGTAGCTTGCCTCGTTATGTTGGGCTTTACCATTTATTATCCTTAGTCGCGCTGGATTCGTAGAAAGATTTTGTGTAAATTTGGAATATCTTGCTTTCTCCATCTATGTTAATTGACAGTTTTGCAGGATACAGTAACCTGGGCTGGCATTTGTGTTCTTTTAGGGTCTGTATGACATCTGTCCAGGATCTTCTGACTTTCATAATCTCTGGCAAAAAGTCTGGTGAGATTCTGATAGGTCTGCCTTTATATGTTTCTTGACCTTTTTCCCTTACTGCTTTTAATATTCTTTCTTTGTTTTGTGCATTTGGTGTTTTGACTATTATGTGATGGGAGGAGTTTCTTTTCTGGTCCAATCTATTTGGAGTTCTGTAGGCTTCTTGTATGCTTATGGGTATCTCTTTTTTAGGTTAGGGAAGTTTTCTTCTATGATTTTTGTTGAAGATATTTACTCGTCCTTTGAGCTGGGAGTCTTCACTCTCTTCTATACCTATTATCCTTAGGTTTGATCTTCTCATTGAGTCCTGGATTTCATGTATGTTTTGGACCATAGCTTTTTCAGTTTTACATTATCTTTGACAGTTGTGTCGATGATTTCTATGGAATCTTCTGCTCCTGAGATTCTCTCTTCTATCTCTTGTATTCTGTTGGTGATGCCTGTATCTACAGCGCCTTGTCTCTTCCTTTGGTTTTCTATATCCAGGGTTGTTTCCCTGTGTTCTTTCTTGATTGCTTCTATTTCCATTTTTAATTCCTTCAACTGTTTGATTGTGTTTTCCTGGAATTCTTTCAGGGATTTTTGTGATTCCTCTCTATAGGCTTCTACTTGTTTATTTACATTTTCCTGCGTTTCTCTAAGAGAGTTCTTCATGTCTTTCTTGAAGTCCTCCAGCATCATGATCAAATATGATTTGAAATCTAGATCTTGTTTTTCTGGTGTGTTTGGATATTCAGTGTTTGCTTTGGTGGGAGAATTGGGCTCGGATGATGCCATGCAGTCTTGGTTTCTGTTGCTTGGGTTCCTGCACTTGCCTCTCGCCATCATATCGTCTCCAGTGTTACTTTGTTCTGCTATTTCTGACAGTGTCTAGACTCTCCTGTAGGCCTGTGTGTCAGGAGTGCTGTAGACCTGTTTTCCTATTTTCTTTCAGCCAGTTATGGGAACAGAGTGTTCTGCTTTCGGGTGTGTAGTTTTTCCTGTCTACTGGTCTTCAGCTGTTCCTGTGGGCCTGTGTCCTGAGTTCACCAGGCAGGACACATTGAGCAGAAAAGTTGGTCTTATCTGCAGTCCCGAGGCTCAAGTTTGCTCATGGGGTGTTGCTTTAGAGCTCTCCATGAGGGCAGCAACCAGGAGGACCTGTGACGCCTTTTCCAGGGCCCCCCGTGCACCTGAGTCCCATATGGCGTTTGGTATTTTCCTCTGGAGTCCAAAATGTGGGCAGAGTGTAGTGTCTTCTGGCTTCCCAGGCGTGTCCGGCTCTCTGAAGGTTTAACTCTCCCTCCCACAGGACTTGGGTGCAGAGAACTGTCGATCCAGTCCTTCAGGTTCCGGCAGTGTCTGGGACGCAGGGGACCTGCAGCTCCAGCGCCCCTATCTTCCGGTTCCCAGAAGCTGTATACAGTTTCCTCTTGGGCCAGGGATGTGGGCAGGGGTGGGCAGCATTGGTGGTCTCTTCTGCTCTGCAGTCTCAGGAGTGCCCACCTGTCCCTGTCGTGAGCTCTCTCTCCCACGGGGTTTGGGAGCAGTGATCTGCGAGCGGGGATCGCAAGGTTCTGGCCTAATTTTTAATGATATAAAATTCATAGTTTATATTCAGCCACTAAAAACATGGTTTTGTGAAAACTGACTTAAAGTGTTTAAGGCTCTGAACATAAGGGAGATGTGTTCTCCTTCATACCTGCTTTACAGCTTTTATGATGTTCAGAGATGGAATGAAGACTTTCAGCTTGCTGTAACCAATCTCTGGGACCCCAGCAGAAGTCAGTCATTGATGCACAGATGTTGGTTGTAGTTTTACCCTACTGCCTCAGCTCCCATCCTGCTTCCCTTTTGCTCTACCTTCCTTTGCTCTGAGAGGTGACCATGCTACCAGACCCCTCCCTAAACCCTTGCATTCACAGATAAAAGGCACATACACCATTTATCCCTTTACATTTTGCCTGCTTGGCACAATTGCTGGATGCTATTATCTTCTGCCTAGAAAAGTATGCCATTATCAATTTCTTTTTTTTTTATTAACTTGAGTATTTCTTATATACATTTCAAGTGTTATTCCCTTTCCCGGTTTCCGGGCAAACATCCCCCTCCCCCCTCCCCTTCCTTATGGGTGTCCCCCTCCCAACCCTCCCCCCATTGCCGCCCTCCCCCCATAGTCTAGTTCACTGGGGGTTCAGTCTTAGCAGGACCCAGGGCTTCCCCTTCCACTGGTGCTCTTACTAGGATATTCATTGCTACCTATGGGGTCAGAGTCCAGGGTCAGTCCATGTATAGTATTTAGGTAGTGGCTTAGTCCCTGGAAGCTCTGGTTGCTTGACATTGTTGTACTTTTGGGGTCTCGAGCCCCTTCAAGCTCTTCCAGTTCTTTCTCTGATTCCTTCAATGGGGGACCTATTCTCAGTTCAGTGGTTTGCTGCTGGCATTCGTCTCTGTATTTGCTGTATTCTGGCTGTGTCTCTCAGGAGAGATCTACATCCGGCTCCTGTCAGTCTGCACTTCTTTGCTTCATCCATCTTGTCCAATTGGGTGGCTGTATATGTATGGGCCACCTGTGGGGCAGGCTCTGAATGGGTGTTCCTTCAGTCTCTTTTTTTTTTTTTTTTTTTGGTTCTTTTTTTCGGAGCTGGGGACCGAACCCAGGGCCTTGTGCTTCCTAGGCAAGCGCTCTACCACTGAGCTAAATCCCCAACCCCCATTATCAATTTCTTAACTCAGTCTCTTCTACATGCCCTACACTACTGATTAATCCCATCTGACCCCTGCCAAACATCCATTTGTCCTACGGTGTTTTGTACTAACAAATCAAGAACCAATTGGGGACCAGGACCTTAGCATCAGAACCTCCCCTTACACACAGCACGGCATTAGGATCGTTTGTTCATAAATATTTTCAGGACAAAACCAGCATTTTCTCAAAAGTAGAAACTTCATCATCTCTATCACCCAAATGCCTATGATAATGCCTGGCATTTGGTAGGAGTGAAATAAATTGCTTAATATATGAGAAGCCTTGTTTGAGAACATGAATTCTTGAGTGTAAAAATCCCCATTGAAATCTAGGCTTTCAAGGATGCTCGCAGTTAACCATTGGACTGAGTGAGAATGAGGTCCCCCAATGGAGGGGTTAAAGAAAGGACTGAAGGAATTAAAGGGATTTGCAACCCCATAGGAAGAACAATAATATCAACCAACCAGACCCCCGAGAGCTACCAAGGACTAAACCATCAACCAAAGAGTACACATGGAGGGACCCATGGCTCCAGGCGCATATGTAGCAGAGGATGGCCTTGTCAGGCATCAATGGGAGGAGAAGCCCTTGGTCCTGCCATGGCTGGATCCCCCAGTGTAGGGCAATGCCAGGGCATGGAGATGGGAGGTTGTGGGTGGGTGGGAGGGAGTGGGTGAATGCGTGGAGGAGCACCCTCATAGAAGCAGGGGGAGGGGGATGGGATAGGGGGTTTCCAGAAGGGAAACCAGGAAAGGGGATAACATTTGAAATGTAAATAAAGTATCCAATAAAAAAAGAAAAAAGAAAGAAAAAAAAGAAATTTAGGCTCTCATAGATTAACTTTGTTTTTAGGAATTAATCTCATCATTTATAGGCTAATCCTCCTGCCTCAGCCTCTAGTTTGCTGTGATTATGAATATCCTTCTGTGATGGTGTCTGCTAACTTTGAATTTAATTAACCTCTCAGCACCATGATTTCTACATCTTTAAATTAGAGGATATAAAATCACCTACTTCACAAATTTGTTAATATTAAGACACTAAATAAAGGAATAGATAGCTTAATATTTACAAAGACTCAACTGTGGATACACTTCAAATGCTATCTGCTTGATAAATACTCAAGTAAAGTCAAGTACACTCCATTGGGTTTCACATCAGCCATGACTCCTTTGATCACCACAGATGTCCTACAAATTATGCATAATTATTGTTTTGATTTCACCATAAGAACATCTGGAGTGCTCTTGAGTTTTTCTAAGGGGAGATGGACAGGCACTAAGACAAGATAATTCCAATTTTTATACCTAAATCTGAACCCTTAATTCCCAAATGAAATTTCTTTGAGTTGCTGTCATGTTTTCAATACACACATGCATATATACCTTATAAAATGAAAATATAATTGTACTTTATTATAACTTTATTTAATTTTTCTTAAATTTACACAATGTTCTAAAAGATTTCAAGAGAAAACTATATTTTAAAGCAAAGCAGCAAAGTAATAGATGGTTAGAATGCAACATATCATAAAAGTTAATGTTTATTACTTAATATCAATTATACTTGTGAATATGACGATGTATGCCCTTGGTCTTCAGAATGTGATAAATTCCCAAGTGTCCATAGCTACTGTAGTATCTTATAAGGACTATCATGTTTTGTTCTGCAACATAAGAAGTACATAAGATTTACAAACATTGGTGGAAAGGGAAATGAATTTCTTCTCTAAGTTATTTTTAGGACAGAAAAAAATGAAGTAAATGCTCCTTTGCTCTAAAAACAAATTAAAGGTATCATACCCACATAACAAAATATTGACACTGTGTTTTTATGTTGTCAAGTTTACGAACAACCCTTAAAGAATCCTCTGCCCCTTGACTCTGTATTCAAATGGGAAAATGAAATTTAGCATGTGTGCCTACTCATATTAAAATATGAGGGCGCTAACTTTCTGCCATGAGATCTTGATGTTCCATTAAGGTAGGCTCACCTACTTGATGTAGTTAGAAAACACACTAGGAAACAGGTATGGGAAAGTGACTGGTTGGTGAGATCTTTCTGTAGAAGAAAGAACATTGCATAGTTTGTGTAAGTTGAAATGGTCAGGAGGCCATATCACATTAGAAATGACACAGACCTCTACCAAATCTGTGGCGTGATCCTTTACCAATGGTTGGAACTGGAAAATATCATCCTGAGTGAGCTAACCCAATCACAGAAAGACATACATGGTATGCACTCATTGATAAGTGGCTATTAGCCCAAATGCTTAAATTACCCTAGATGCCTAGAACAAACGAAACTGAAGACGGATGATCAAAATGTGAATGCTTCACTCCTTCTCTAAAAGGGGAACAAGAATACCCTTGGCAGGGAATAGAGAGGCAAAGATTAAAACAGAGACAGAAGGAACACCTTCAGAGCCTGCCCCACATGTGGCCCATACATATACAGCCACCCAATTAGACAAGATGGATGAAGCAAAGAAGTGCAGGCCAACAGGAGCCGGATGTAGATCTCTCCTGAGAGACACAGCCAGAATATAGCAAATGCAGAGACGAATGCCAGCAGCAAACCACTGAACTGAGAATAGGACCCCCGTTGAAGGAATCAGAGAAAGAACTGGAAGAGCTTGAAGGGGCTCAAGACCCCATATGTACAACAATACCAAACATCCAGAGCTTCCAGGGACTAAGCCACTACCTAAAGACTATACATGGACTGACCCTGGACTCTGACCTCATAGGTAGCAATGAATATCCTAGTAAGAGCACCAGTGAAAGGGGAAGCCATGGGTCCTGCTAAAACTGAACCCCCAGTGAACTAGACTGGTGGGGGGAGAGCGGCAATGGGGGGAGGGTGGGGAGGGGAACAACCATAAGGAAGGGGAGGGGGGAGGGGGATGTTTGCGCGGAAACCGGGAAAGGGAATAACACTCGAAATGTATATAAGAAATACTCAAGTTAATAAAAAAAAGAAAGAAATAAAGAAAACTGAGATCAGATGCTAGGATTAAAAGAAAAATAAGAAAGAAGCCAAGAACACAATCAGAAAACCTAGTATACAATGTATGTTTCCTGTACTATGCTTTTGCCTGTGTACTCCACATTATCCTGGCCCCATAAATTCACTAGATAGGCTTTAAAAACACATTTACTACATGTAACAGTCATAGACCCTATACCATACAGGCTTAGGTAAAAATATTCAGCTTTTAAGGCGAGTCACTCCAGAGAGAGAAAACAGCCAATGCCCCCATGCTACCCACTCCTCGATACTCACCCAACTCTGATGTTGAAATTCCGATGAAGTCAAGGACCTGGCTTTTCATATCACCAACATGTTTTTCCTGTTTTATACATGGTAAGTCATCAGTAATATTTGCTCATTGATGTAGACAGGACACTTGTCTATAAGATAATTCATTTTTGTTCTCATTGTTGGCCATTTTACTCTTTGTGGGAGAAAAGGGGTAATTTGTAGAAATATGCATGGAATGCAGCAGAATAACAGAAGGGGCAAAACTTATTTAAACTGCACTGGTATTCTTTATTGTTTTCCAAAATGTTTCATTTCCTGAACTTTATGTATGGAATAAATCCAACTAAAGTAATATGACCAGGTACAAAAACATCAGATGAGAGCTGACAAAAAAATGTGAGAAAGGAAAGAGTTTTTACACTACTACAAACCTCTGGCCTGTTGTGTTTAAACTATTAAGATGTTTGCGAACTGTTGCAGTGGTTGAACATGGCATGATACTTTGTTCTTCCTGCATTCAAGATGCTGAGACAAGAGGATCATGAGTTCAAGGTCAGCATAGATCCTGTCTCCAGAGTCAGGGGTATGTGCTGAGGTGCCAAATTTAAATGAACCCTATATGGTTCTACTCACGTTCCATGATTGTTTAGTGAGTTTGTTACCTGAAGATACTAAGACAACTTGCTCTAGAGTTAGATGAGAACTAGAGTATAGAACACTTCAACAAGCCCCTTAGAAGAGCTTGCTAAATCTTTCTCCAACCATGAAACTTCTGGGATCTTTTTTTTTCACCCACTGGGTTTGAAATAGTCTTTACTTACACTCTTCTAACCTGATGTGGTAAAATGTGTAAAATATGACCAAACTTGCTTTTCTGTACTGCCAACTTCAAACATGGTTTTCATTCTACAAACCGATAATCAGATGTGTTGGTTCCTTTTTAACCCTTTACAGTGGGAGCATCCAGAAAAAGAGACAGAATACCTGCATAACTCAGCCTCTGTGGGAAATGTTTCAAAATTAATTTCAAAAACTTCTTTTAAAATTAGGAATGGTGACAATTGCCTGTAATCCTAGCACTCAGGAAACTGGTTCAAGAGGATCATGAGTCTGAAATCCACCTGGGCTACATACTGAGGCCCTGGGTCAAACCAAACAGTAACTTTAGAAACGTTCACATTTTACTCTGTCATAACATTGTGAAAACATGATCTTTGTGTTTTATATTTAGATTCTTAAAAGGCACACATGTGTGAATTTAGAAATAGTGAACTTAAACAATACCACTGTTCATGACTTGTGTCATTGTAGCACCCATTAAATCATAACATCTGTAAGCACCATGATGTTATGGCACAGGCCATCCCAAACCTGTAAAATTCCAATGTGTAAAGACAAAATTAGTAAAGATTAGGCAAAAGTGCCTCCCAGGTAATGCTTAGTCCATGAGAGCTACCAGTCGTGGCTTTTCTAAATGCTTTAAAAGTGAATGACATCTACAAGAACAGATTCTGTTTGGTCTTAGCAATGCTTGTAAACCTGACAGTCATCACTTAGGGCTCTGAATGTGGGTGGTGACACCTCCCTCAATGCTGCAGCGTTCAAACTTTACCCTGATAATTCTCTGGGCTAAAAGAAATGATGGGAAAAAAAGGCATCTAGTGTGGGAACCAACAAGACTCCATTTTTATCACCAAACTAGTAATGTTTGTCATTGCTGAGCGATGGTATTATTCATTGCTAGTCTCAAAGAATATAGAGTAAATATTACAGATCCTATTATGAGTGTGTGGAGATGTGGGTAAAATGCTACGATTGCACAAGAAATGCAATCTTTATGATCAGACTTGTGACTCCCTGTCATGAAGAAGTTTCCAGAGTGTGTGGTGGAGAATGAGGGTTACAACACAGGTTCACTATGTAAGAATTACAAAACACAAATAAGCTTAAAAGACAATGTTACAATAAATAAACAAACAAAACCTATTTCAAGAGCATGAATATATCAAAAGATCTCATCATATCCCATAAATACAAAAATGTTTATCAGTCAAAACATGTATACTTTAACTTAAAAGTATAACATAAAAAAGTCCTCAAATTTTCCTGGCCCCCCCAAATCAATATTAAGATTTTTCTTTATTGTATCACAAAAGTTTACACACATACATGTATGGGGGGGTAAGATACAGACAGAGGAAGCTGGAGAGATGGCCCAAAGGTTATGAAAGAGCACTGGCTGTTCTTCCAGAGGACTCAGATTCAATCCCAGATCCAACATACTTGCTCATACCATCTTTAACTTCAGATCTAACCCTATTCTCTGGGTATTGTATACATGTGATGCACAGATATACATGCAGGCACTCACACATATACATAAAACAACAAAGAAATAATATAGACAAACATGAGTGAAGAGAGATGCAGAGAGCTAAGTGTGCAACTATCTGATATAGACTGATAAGACTATAGAGATGCTATATATTATTAGCTTATTCTCTTTTAATTCATTTGTTTTGTTTGTCAATAATTTATGAATATCCTATATAGAAATAATTTTGATTTCTTTAAAAAAAGAAATATTATGGAAATATATTTTCATTTTAATCCCAGGTATAGTGTAAGCTTAAATCATTTGCAACCTATTTTAATAAACATTCAACCTCTTCTCTAGCCCATCACCCACGAAAGGTAATGGAAGAGAAAAGTTAAGATATAGGGGAAGTGGACCTATTTAGCAATAGTTCTTTGGGGGGCAACCTCAATTTTCTTTGTCAGCAGTTCAGTACCATAGAAAGCACTAAATATGCATCAGCAGCTACAGAACAGACCAGTCTTCCTGTCAGGCAAATACCACAGATATAAACCAGCTGCTGTAGTTCAATCCTGAAGAAATCACAAGGCTCACCAACCAGCCGGAGGCAAGCTCAGAAGAGGCAAGCTGCTGCAGGAACCTCAGGAGCAGTTCTTTGTGAAGTTTCTTTCTGGTGTCACCACTAGTGGAGATCAACCACACTAGTTAGTTGAAGCAATACATGCATGTTGTTAGCCAAGAATAATAATGGTAGAATAGCTTTATTTAGCTTCCCTAAATCTCAAAAGCAAGCATATCTGTGGACTCATTAACTGAGTAGGGACATCTGCCCAACTATACCAGTGATATTGGTGGGAGGTGGGCTCCTTGCTACAGCAGGGTTTTATGATCTAGCTCCCTAAGATAACTTTTCCTCTAGTAGCATGGATAGACTCCAAATCTATATACTCTGTCCTGTCATGGACCCACTGATCATGGAAAAAAATGGCTTTGAGCCAAGACTCTTCTGGGCCAACTGATTTTCATATGTAACTCACTTTCTCTGTCCCTTTCTATGAATGTTCCTATGTCGCCTTCCTTGCGATGATCTTTGTCCCCTTTTATAACCCTGTAACTCCTTGCACATACTCCTTCCTTGTTCCCTGTTACAAACCATACCTTTCCTCCTTTCTTCCACCTAAACTGTCTTCCTTGCCAAGTCGTTCCTAGATGACTTGACTCTTCCAAAGAAGGAAAGAGTTGGAACACCAAGGATCAGAAAGTAACTGGGAGCAGTATTAAGACTTGAATAGTAGTTCAATGTGTACATTACCAAGGGAAATTGAAGGACAGTAAGAATTCATAATATGAGAGAAAGACAAGGTGAGTGGTTCCCCCTTTCAGTCAATGTTTTCAAACTGTTATAAGTTCAAGGTTCACTTATGTAATACGTAACAAGAAATGACTAAAGTATCAGCAACTACTAAGGTGACACTGACAAAGACATGAAAAAATCTGAGTCCTCATACAATGCTGGTGGGAATAGAAATGGTTCAGCCACTAGGAATCAACATTTTATGGGCACTCAAAAAGCTGAATGGGGAACTGCCATATGGTATGAGAAATTTTACATACATATACAAGAAGATAATTGCAAGCAGCATTATCCACATTAGTTGAAAGGTATAAACAACCTAACTGCTAGCAGAGGAATGGACACATGAGTGTATATAAACAACTGGTAGAATATTATTCAATTTTAAAAAAGGAATGAAGTTTCTATATATGTTTCAACACAAATGAACCTGAAGGCACCTT
This sequence comes from Rattus norvegicus, assembly GCF_021556685.1. Classification (NCBI taxonomy): domain Eukaryota; kingdom Metazoa; phylum Chordata; class Mammalia; order Rodentia; family Muridae; genus Rattus; species Rattus norvegicus. The sequence goes on from NC_141535.1 coordinate 87,908,870, forward strand.
GCCAAATAAGTAAATCAAACACAAAAGGGGCAAATATTTTCTTGGACTACAATTAGATAAAACATCAAAACAGAGGCAGTTTCTAACTTGGCAAGGGTTAATTCCTTTCAAAATGAACTATACCTTCAAATGACAACCAACCTAGTCGTATTAGCCAGATTCAAATCAGTTAGGCTTATAATGTATTCTTTCTTAAATTTCCTATTACTTCCATACCAAGGTAAACAAGCCTGATGCTTTAAAACAATGCACATTTATTTTATTGTCTTACAGTTCTGTATGTCAGAAGTCACACAAGACTTACTTTGTGCTGAAGTCAGTCATCAGCATGATAATTTTTTAGCTAGCTCTGGGGTTGCTTCTGTCTCTCTGACTTCTCCAGACCCAAAAGCCACTAGCATTCTTTGATTCATGGCTGGCTCTTTTCATCTTTCACATGATACAGCCGAGTCTTCTTCTGACTTCACCTACCGTTCTCCAACCATAGCAAGGAAAGTCTGTCAGCTTTTAAGATTCCTATAGTTGCACTGACTAATCTATCTGTATAATCTGAGGTATTCTATTATCTCATCTTTATTTACATCTGTAAAAGCAAGTAAAGAAGTAAAGGTTAATTTTGGCTCGTAGTTTGAAGAGATACAGTCCATCATAGTGCGAAAAGCATAGTAACAGGAGCATGGGTACCCAGGACCAGCATCAGGTTAGAGAGATCCTGAAAAGAGATATTTGTAAGTGGCTCTTAGGGTACAAGCTGACAGCCCTGTATTCGGGTGTTCTGCTCCTGATGATTCTCTAGATAGCTTGGCTCTCTATAAACCAAAGCCCAGTCTTTTTTTACATATCAATTCAATCTCCACCCCAGGTTCCCTTTGATTAACCCACAAACCAGCATTTTATGACCTTAGATCTTTGATTATTTTCTTTCATAATTTTTTAATATTTTTAACTATTTTATTTATTTACATTCCAGACATTGATTCCCCCAATCCAGTCCTCCCTCCTGTGGTTCTACATCCCATTCCTCCTCCCTTGTGCCTCTGAGAGTGTGGTCTCTTCTCCTTTCCCCCCTTTCCTGGGACCTTAGGTGCATCTCTTCAACTGAGGCAAAACAAGACAGTCCTCTGCTATGGATGTGCAGTGGGTGAGGGTAGGGACTGGGGGGATGGGGGTTGTTGGTTCCAGACCAGTCAGCATATGCTCTTTGGTTGGTGGCTTGGTTTCTGGGACTCCCAAGGTTCCAGGTTAGTTGAGACTATATGTCTTCCTATGGGTTTTCATCCACTTCAGTTCCTTCAATCCTTCCCCTAACTCATCCATAAGGGTCCCTGATGGCAGTCTAATGATTGGCTTTATGAATCTATATCTGAGCCAACTGCTGGTAGAGCCTCTCAGCACAACACAGCATCAGTAATAGAGTCTGGCTTTGGTCCCCACCCATGAGACGCATCCCAAGTTGGGCCAGTCACTAGACAGCCTTTCTTTCAGTCTCTGCTCCATTTTTGTTCCTGCATTTCTTTTAGACAGGAACAATTGTGGATCAGAAATTTTGATGGTGGATTGGTAACCCCATACCTTCACTTGGGGCTCTATCTACCTGAGGTGGTCTCTTCAGGTTTCCTTTCCCCACTGTTGGGCATTTCCGCTAAAGTCCCCCATCCCTTGAGTCCTGGGAGTCTCTCACATCCCAGACTCTGGAACGTCTAGAGGGTCCCTCCATGCCCCCATGTCCAGAAGCTGCATATTTATTCATTCTCTTCGCCTTCTGGGCTTCTCTCCTGTTTCCCCCACAGACCTGATCCTGCTCTCTTTTCCCCCTCTTCCTACCCCTTCCTTCTTCCACTCTGGTTCCTCCCTCCCTCTGCACCTAATGGTTATTTTGTTTCCTCTTCTGAGTGGTATTAAAGCATACACACTTGGGCCTTCCTTCTTGTTAAACTTCTTGTGGTCTGTGGGTTGTATCATGATTACATGAATATTCTGTACTTTTTGTATAATATCCACTTATCAGTGTACACATACCATTCATGTCCTTTAGGGTTTCAGTTACCTGACTCAAGATGATATTTTCTAGTTCCATTCATTTACTGCAAATTCGTTCTTTTATTTTCCACATTGTAAATTTATTTACCCTTCATATACTTAACATTTATCATACATATTATTCAAAAATATATTTAAACTATATTCTTAAGAATATATTAAAATACATTCTTTAAAATAGTTTATCACTGACAGCAGTTTTTTTTTTTTAAGTTGGATTTTTCTTTTACTTACTTTTCAAATGTTATCCCATTTCCTGGTTTCCAATCCATAAACACCTTATCCCCTCCCCCTCCCCCTTCTTCTGTGAGGGTATTCCCCCACCCAACCACCTACCCCTTCCTGCCTCCCCACACTGGCATTCCCCTACACTGGGGATCCAGCCTTGGTAGGACCAAGGGCTTCTCCTCCCATTGGTGCCCAACAAGGCCATCTTCTGCTACATATGCAGCTGGAGCCATGGGTCTTTCCATGTGTACTCTTTGGATGGTAGTTTAGTCTCTGGGAGCTCTGGATGGTTGGTATTGTTCTTATGGGGTTTCAAACACCTTCAACTCCTTCAATTCTTTCTCTAACTCCTCCATCAGGAGCCCCATTCTCAGTTCAATGGTTGGCTGTGAGCATCCACCTCTGTATTTGTCAGGCTCTAGCAGAGCATCTCAGGAGACAGCTATATCATGCTCCTGTCAGCATGCACTTCTAGTCATCAGCAATATTTTCTGGGTAAGCTGGAAAGAACCAAGATGTCCTTCAACAGAGGAATGGATACAGAAAATGTGGTAGGCCTACACAATGGAGTACTACTCAGCTATTAAAAACAATGACGGGGTTGGGGATTTAGCTCAGCGGTAGAGCACTTGCCTAGCAAGCACAAGGCCCTGGGTTCGGTCCCCAGCTCCGAAAAAAAAAAAAACCAACGACTTCATGAAATTCATAGGCAGATGGATGGAAATAGAAAATACTATCCTGAGTGAGGTAAACCAATCACAGAAAAACACACATAGTATGCACTCACTTATAAGTGGATATTAGCCCAAAAGCTCAAATTACCCAAGATACAATCCACAGACCACATGAAGCTCAAGAACAAGGATGACCAAAGTGCAGATGCTTCAGTCTTAAAAGGGGGAACAAAAATATTCATAGGAGGAGATATGGAGACAAAGTTTGGAACAGATACTGAAGGAATGGACATTCAGAGCCCTTGTTCTTAATAGCTTAATAATATTCCATGGCATAAATGAACCACATTGTCTGTATCCATTCTTCAGATGAGGAACATCTGGATTGCTTCCAGATGCTGGTTATTAAGAATAAGGCTGTTATAAACATATTGGAGCACATGTCTGTATAGTACAGTACAACATCTTTTGGGTATATGCCCAGGAGTGGTATAGCTGGGTCTTCAGGTAGAAGTTTATCCAATTTTCTGAGGAATCACCAGATTGATTTCCAGAGTGGACAGCAGGTACATTTTTTAACATTGCAATTGATTTCAGAGATCTTCTTGCCTTTGTACACACAGACAATAAGCTATCTGGGTAAGATCGTAGTCTGAAATCGACATTTCTATCATTCTTGGGCCTAAATTCACTCTCTCCCAGGCCTTAACTCTTGAACTCAGGAATCTGCCTGCCTTTGTTAAGTACTTTGTGATTACCACTCCCCAAACCTTTTTATTTCCATTTTAAATATATTTCTGACAAGCTGGTTCATAGTGCAGCTGCCTCTATTTTTTATAGGTCCGTGAAGCCCCTCGTATAATTCATTTTTCATCCTTATATTTTGTATACTTGATAAATTATACATTACTGAACTCATGTTTTCAGAGTTCCTTCACACAGATTTAAGGGATGTCCTGAAGGCCACAGTGTTTACCATTTTGCTTAGAACATTAGACATACCCTTGCCTCCCAGACTCATGCTGTCTCTGATTATCATGGAGTCATTAACCTTGGAAGAGAAGACTTACCCCCAAAATCTTGGCAGGGAGAATATTACTCCATGGAGGAACATAAAGTAAAGTGTGTACATTATTATAAAAACAAGCCTTATGTCAAGAAACCATCAACGCTCATGGAGACATATACCCTGCTTACTCTGCTCCAGGGGCGAGGACTGTGTCACATCATCCCTTCCATAGCTGCCATGAAGAACTCAGCAAATCAGACAGCTGTTCACATTGTTACAACAGTCAGGAAGCAGCATTGAATCCTTGTGCTCAGCTCACTTTCTCCTTTATATTCAGATTAGTTCCCCAGTCCATGAAATGGTGTTCCCCACATTTAGGGTAGGTAGCTATTCTACCTCAGTTAATCTAGTCTAAACATCCCTTCATAGATAGTGCCAGAGGTTTGCTTCTATAGTGATTCTACATCCCACCAGATTGTTTATTAAAATTAACTATCACATCTGTAAAGCCCACAACTGTCTGTTGTGTAGTGTTTCCAGATTCTGAGAATTAGAATAGAGGCATCTTTCTGGGCTATTTATTCTTCATAGAAGAAAGCCACAGTTTCAAGAACTACTGCTAAGAGGAAAAAGCCAAAGACCATCTGGAACCCTGGTGCACTGAAGCTCCCGGAAGGGGCGGCACAGGTCTTCCTGGTTGCTGCCGCTGCAGAGAGCCCGTGGGCAGCACCCCACGAGCGAACTTGAGCCTCGGGACCACAGGTAAGACCAAATTTTCTGCTGCAAGAAAGCTGCCTGGTGAACTCAAGACACAGGCCCACAGGAACAGCTGAAGACATGTAGAGAGGAAAAATTACACGCCCGAAAGCAGAACACTCTGTCCCCATAACTGACTGAAAGAGAGGAAAACATGTCTACAGCACTCCTGACACACAGGCTTATAGGACAATCTAGCCACTGTCAGAAATAGCAGAACAAAGTAACACTAGAGATAATCTGATGGCAAGAGGCAAGCGCAGGAACCCAAGCAACAGAAACCAAGACTACATGGCACCATCGGAGCCCAATTCTCCCATCAAAACAAACATGGAATATCCAGACACACCAGAAAAGCAAGACCTAGTTTCAAAATCATTTTTGATCATGATGCTGGAGGACTTCAAGAAAGACGTGAAGAACTCCCTTAGAGAACAAGTAGAAGCCTACAGAGAGGAATCGCAAAAATGCCTGAAAGAATTCCAGGAAAACATAAATAAACAAGTAGAACCCATAGAGAGGAGAAACAAAAATCCCTGAAAGAATTCCAGGAAAACATAAATAAACAAGTAGAAGCCCATAGAGAGGAGACACAAAAATCCCTGAAAGAATTCCAGGAAAACACAATCAAACAGTTGAAGGAATTAAAAATGGAAATAGAAGCAATCAAGAAAGAACACATGGAAACAACCCTGGATATAGAAAACCAAAAGAAGAGACAAGGAGCTGTAGATACAAGCTTCACCAACAGAATACAAGAGATGGAAGAGAGAATCTCAGGAGCAGAAGATTCCATACAAATCATTGACTCAACTGTCAAATATAATGTAAAGCGGAAAAAGTTACTGGTCCAAAACATACAGGAAATCCAGGACTCAATGAGAAGATCAAACCTAAGGATAATAGGTATAGAAGAGAGTGAAGACTCCCAGCTCAAAGGACCAGTAAATATCTTCAACAAAATCATAGAAGAAACCTTCCCTAACCTAAAAAAAGAGATACCCATAGACATACAAGAAGCCTACAGAACTCCAAATAGATTGGACCAGAAAAGAAACACCACCCATCACATAATTGTCAAAACACCAAACGCACAAAATAAAGAAAGAATATTAAAAGCAGTAAGGGAAAAAGGTCAAGTAACATATAAAGGCAGATCTATCAGAATCACACCAGACTTCTCGCCAGAAACTATGAAGGCCAGAAGATCCTAGACTCATGTCATACAGACCGTAAGAGAACACAAATGCCAGCCCAGGTTACTGTATCCAGCAAAACTCTCAATTAACATTGATGGAGAAACCAAGATATTCCATGACAAAACCAAATTTACACAATATCTTTCTACGAATCCAGCACTACAAAGGATAATAAATGGTAAAGCCCAACATAAGGAGGCAAGCTATACCCTAGAAGAAGCAAGAAACTAATCGTCTTGGCAACAAAACAAAGAGAATGAAAGCACACAAACATAACCTCACATCCAAATATGAATATAACGGGAAGCAATAATCACTATTCCTTAATATCTCTCAATATCAATGGCCTCAACTCCCCAATAAAAAGACATAGATTAACAAACTGGATATGCAACGAGGACCCTGCATTCTGGAGCCTACAGGAAACACACCTCAGAGACAAAGACAGACACTACCTCAGAGTGAAAGGCTGGAAAACAACTTTCCAAGCAAATGGTCAGAAGAAGCAAGCTGGAGTAGCCATTCTAATATCAAATAAAATCAATTTCCAACTAAAAGTCATCAAAAAAGATAAGGAAGGACACTTCATATTCATCAAAGGAAAAATCCACCAAGATGAACTCTCAATCCTAAATATCTATGCCTCAAATACAAGGGCACCTACCTACGTAAAAGAAACCTTACTAAAGCTCAAAACACACATTGCACCTCACACAATAATAGTGGGAGATTTCAACACCCCACTCTCATCAATGGACAGATCATGGAAACAGAAATTAAACAGTGATGTCGACAGACTAAGAGAAGTCATGAGCCAAATGGACTTAATGGATATTTATAGAACATTCTATCCTAAAGCAAAAGGATATACCTTCTTCTCAGCTCCTCATGGTACTTTCTCCAAAACTGACCATATAATTGGTCAAAAAACGGGCCTCAACAGGTACAGAAAGATAGAAATAATCCCATGCGTGCTATCGGACCACCACGGCCTAAAACTGGTCTTCAATAACAATAAGGGAAGAATGCCCACATATACGTGGAAATTGAACAATGCTCTACTCAATGATAACCTGGTCAAGGAAGAAATAAAGAAAGAAATTAAAAACTTTTTAGAATTTAATGAAAATGAAGGTACAACATACCCAAACTTATGGGACACAATGAAAGCTGTGCTAAGAGGAAAACTCATAGCGCTGAGTGCCTGCAGAAAGAAACAGGAAAGAGCATATGTCAACAGCTTGACAGCACACCTAAAAGCTCTAGAACAAATGAAGCAAATACACCCAGGAGGAGTAGAAGGCAGGAAATAATCAAACTCAGAGCTGAAATCAACCAAGTAGAAACAAAAAGGACCATAGAAAGAATCAACAGAACCAAAAGTTGGTTCTTTGAGAAAATCAACAAGATAGATAAACCCTTAGCCAGACTAACGAGAGGACACAGAGAGTGCGTCCAAATTAACAAAATCAGAAATGAAAAGGGAGACATAACTACAGATTCAGAGGAAATTCAAAAAATCATCAGATCTTACTATAAAAACCTATATTCAACAAAACTTGAAAATCATCAGGAAATGGACAATTTCCTAGACAGATACCAGGTATCGAAGTTAAATCAGGAACAGATAAACCAGTTAAACAACCCCATAACTCCTAAGGAAATAGAAGCAGTCATTAAAGGTCTTCCAACCAAAAAGAGCCCAGGTCCAGACGGGTTTAGTGCAGAATTCTATCAAACCTTCATAGAAGACCTCATACCAATATTATCCAAACTATTCCACAAAATTGAAACAGATGGAGCACTACCGAATTCCTTCTACGAAACCACAATTACTCTTATACCTAAACCACACAAAGACACAACAAAGAAAGAGAACTTCAGACCAATTTCCCTTATGAATATCGACGCAAAAATACTCAATAAAATTCTGGCAAACCGAATTCAAGAGCACATCAAAACAATCATCCACCATGATCAAGTAGGCTTCATCCCAGGCATGCAGGGATGGTTTAATATACGGAAAACCATCAACGTGATCCATTATATAAACAAACTGAAAGAACAGAACCACATGATCATTTCATTAGATGCTGAGAAAGCATTTGACAAAATTCAACACCCTTTCATGATAAAAGTCCTGGAAAGAATAGGAATTCAAGGCCCATACCTAAACATAGTAAAAGCCATATACAACAAACCAGTTGCTAATATTAAACTAAATGGAGAGAAACTTGAAGCAATCCCACTAAAATCAGGGACTAGACAAGGCTGCCCACTCTCTCCCTACTTATTCAATATAGTTCTTGAAGTTCTAGCCAGAGCAATCAGACAACAAAAGGAGATCAAGGGGATACAGATCGGAAAAGAAGAGGTCAAAATATCACTATTTACAGATGACATGATAGTATATTTAAGTGATCCCAAAAGTTCCACCAGAGAACTACTAAAGCTGATAAACAACTTCAGCAAAGTGGCTGGGTATAAAATTAACTCAAATAAATCAGTTGCCTTCCTCTATACAAAAGAGAAACAAGCCGAGAAAGAAATTAGGGAAACGACACCCTTCATAATAGACCCAAATAATATAAAGTACCTCGGTGTGACTTTAACCAAGCAAGTAAAAGATCTGTACAATAAGAACTTCAAGACACTGAGGAAAGAAATTGAAGAAGACCTCAGAAGATGGAAAGATCTCCCATGCTCATGGATTGGCAGGATTAATATAGTAAAAATGGCCATTTTACCAAAAGCAATCTACAGATTCAATGCAATCCCCATCAAAATACCAATCCAATTCTTCAAAGAGTTAGACAGAACAATTTGCAAATTCATCTGGAATAACAAAAAACCCAGGATAGCTAAAGCTATCCTCAACAATTAAAGGACTTCAGGGGGAATCACTATCCCTGAACTCAAGCAGTATTACAGAGCAATAGTGATAAAAACTGCATGGTATTGGTACAGAGACAGACAGATAGACCAATGGAACAGAATTGAAGACCCAGAAATGAACCCACACACCTATGGTCACTTGATTTTTGACAAAGGAGCCAAAACCATCCAATGGAAAAAAGATAGCATTTTCAGCAAATGGTGCTGGTTCAACTGGAGGGCAACATGTAGAAGAATGCAGATCGATCCATCCTTATCACCCTGTACAAAGCTTAAGTCCAAGTGGATCAAGGACCTCCACATCAAACCAGACACACTCAAACTAATAGAAGAAAAACTAGGGAAGCATCTGGAACACATGGGCACTGGAAAAAATTTCCTGAACAAAACACCAATGGCTTACGCTCTAAGATCAAGAATCGACAAATGGGATCTCATAAAACTGCAAAGCTTCTGTAAGGCAAAGGACACTGTGGTTAGGACAAAACGGCAACCAACAGATTGGGAAAAGATCTTTACCAATCCTACAACAGATAGAGGCCTTATATCCAAAATATACAAAGAACTCAAGAAGTTAGACCGCAGGGAAACAAATAACCCTATTAAAAAATGGGGTTCAGAGCTAAACAAAGAATTCACAGCTGAGGAATGCCGAATGGCTGAGAAACACCTAAAGAAATGTTCAACATCTTTAGTCATAAGGGAAATGCAAATCAAAACAACCCTGAGATTTCACCTCACACCAGTGAGAATGGCTAAGATCAAAAACTCAGGTGACAGCAGATGCTGGCAAGGATGTGGAGAAAGAGGAACACTCCTCCATTGTTGGTGGGATTGCAGACTGGTAAAACCATTCTGGAAATCAGTCTGGAGGTTCCTCAGAAAATTGGACATTGAACTGCCTGAGGATCCAGCTATACCTCTATTGGGCATATACCCAAAAGATTCCTCAACTCAAAAAGACACGTGCTCCACTATGTTCATCGCAGCCTTATTTATAATAGCCAGAAACTGGAAAGAACCCAGATGCCCTTCAACAGAGGAATGGATACAGAAAATGTGGTACATCTACACAATGGAATATTACTCAGCTATCAAAAACAACGAGTTTATGAAATTCGTAGCAAATGGTTGGAACTGGAAAATATTGTCCTGAGTGAGCTAACCCAATCACAGAAAGACATACATGGTATGCACTCATTGATAAGTGGCTATTAGCCCAAATGCTTGAATTACCCTAGATCCCTAGAACAAATGAAACTCAAGAAGGATGATCAAAATGTGAATGCTTCACTCCTTCTTTAAATGAGGAAAAAGAATACCCTTGGCAGGGAAGGGAGAGGCAAAGATTAAAACAGAGACAGAAGGAACACCCATTCAGAGCCTGCCCCACATGTGGCCCATACATATACAGCCACCCATATAGACAAGATGGATGAAGCAAAGAAGTGCAGACCGACAGGAGCCGGATGTAGATCACTCCTGAGAGACACAGCCAGAATACAGCAAATACAGAGGCGAATGCCAGCAGCAAACCACTGAACTGAGAATAGGTCCCCCGTTGAAGGAATCAGAGAAAGAACTGGAAGAGCTTGAAGGGGCTCGAGACCCCAAAAGTACAACAATGTCAAGCAACCAGAGCTTCCAGGGACTAAGCCACTACCTAAAGACTACACATGGACTGACCCTGGCCTCTGACCCCATAGGTAGCAATGAATATCCTAGCAAGAGCACCAGTGGAAGGGGAAGCCCTGGGTCCTGCTAAGACTGAACCCCCAGTGAACTAGACTATGGGGGGAGGGCGGCAATGGGGGGAGGGTTGGGAGGGGAACACCCATAAGGAAGGGGAGGGGGGAGGGGGATGTTTGCCCGGAAACCGGGAAAGGGAATAACACTTGAAATGTATATAAGAAATACTCAAGTTAATTTAAAAAAAAATACAGCTTTGATTTAAACCGCAAAAAAAAAAAAAGAACTACTGCTAAAATAAGGATGTAACCACAGGCCAATGCATGCTCTATATTTATCAAGGCCAAACTGATCTTTACTGTCATTTCATAAGTCAATTGTCATAGATTGCTATATCCCTGATTAGCAGATCACTTCAAGAGTGCTTATTCTACACCTTTGGAAAATCAGATGATTTAGACTTTTACTAAAAGGAAAGAAGGTAATACATTACATGACATGAAGGTAACACCAAAGAAGGACTGGGGATTTACCTGTGCTAGTGAATAGTCTTTAAGCTCATGCTGAGCTTTCTCACCTCTTCTGACTCTCCTAGCTATGTACCTTGTAGGTGGAGTCAATAACTGCTCCCAAGTCCCTAAAGGGTAGAAACACACCATCTACAACAGGGTTGACTTTTGTTTCTGTGGAATCTTTAAGACCAGCACCTTTGGTAGGCACATCATGGAACCATGGGCCCCCTGGACAATCTTCCATCATCTTAAAAATTATTATTCTGAATATGTGAAAAAAACATAAAGTAAGATAATTCTAAAATACCTTAAGAGCTCCATGCCATACTAAGGTAGTAACTTCTACTCAATGCAGGAAAGGTATCCTGCTTCCATAATACTGTTGAGTTTATTAGGTCCACTTCACTTACTCTGTTTTTGGATGACTACTGTCCTCCTGACTACAGACACACGCTTGGTAACTGGCCTCTGAACATCTCCCTGGTCTTCTGGCCATGTATGTCTACGCTTCTTATGGAGTAATCATTGTCTCTACACAAATCCTGCTGTGGTGACCTCTGACCTTTATAAAATACCAGTTGACTATTTCAGGTCACTAATAGCTTGCATCACATGGAGAAACCTGAGGCAATCCTAGCAAACACTGATCTCAAGCCCAAGAGATAGGCACATACTGAAATTGAAGCTTGCCTCAATTCTTCTACATCTCCTGTTAAGCTCTGCTGAGTCTTACTCTATGAGATGATGGCTGAGTTAGGGGAGAGACACTATTGTTCTCCTGCCACTCTGGAATTCTAGAGAACAGGGCTGACAGTGATAAAGTCTATGACTTCATATGTATGTGTACATATGTATGTATTTATGCATGTACATCTTATGTATTTCTGTATGTGAGTATATGTGTGAGTCTATGTGAGTGTATGACAGTGATAAGGGCTACAACTTCATATGTATGTGTCCATATGTATGTATTTATGAATGTACATATTATGTATTTGTGTGTGTGAGTATATGTGCTTAAGTATATATGTTTATCCATGTGTGGATGTGCACATCTGCATGTGTGCACTTGTGTGTGGTTATGTGTGCATGTGCATTTGATTGCACATATGTATGTGTGCCTGCATGTTTGAGTCTGTATGTGTGTGTGAGTATATTCTACAAATCTATATAGATTTGTATCTGTGTATGTGTTCGTGTGTATTTTATGTATGTGTGCATTTATTTATGTTTGTATATGCATGCATATTTATGTGTCTTCCATGGCAATGTAGTGCACTGTGGAGCAGCTACCCCTGGCAAGACAAGGAGAATCTGAATGCCCTACACTGTGTAAGAATACCCAGGATTTGTGTCTCTGATGATAGAGCAAAGATTGGCTTTTCAAATACATATTGAGATAGTACAAAGAATAAATTATATTTACTTTATTTTTACTCCTTAATCTTTTAAAATGTGACCATATACTGAATCACATGCAGAAGATTACATTTAAGAGTATTTTTCTATTTAAAAATGAATACATTAATATGATTTTCACTATTCGTCATTCTCCCTTAAAAATGTTTTCAAACCTTACCATGTCAAAAACACTGTCACACTATTTTGTATCCCAGTGTCCATCACAGTGCCGGACATACAACCAGGATGAAAGATGGGGCAGTTGATTAAACAGACAGCAAATATTATGAAATAGCTGTTGTTTGCTTTTCATTAACCAATAACCTATTTATGCTAACGCACTCATTCTCAAATATTCATTCATTGATGACAACATCTGAGTGCTGTGTCAGTTTTGAAGTTACAGACATAAAATGCACAGGTATCTGCCTTTAAAGACCTGAGCCCAGAACAAGTAGGAGCTGTAAAAAGCAGGCATGATTGTAAGCCAAACCCATCAGAGCAGAGATGAAGAAAGCTAGTCAAAATGGGCTTCTAAAAAGAGGCTATAGTGGTGGTCCTTAAAAGAAAAGAAGGAGAAAATGAAGCTGGTCTTAACATGTCTGAAACTCCAACTCCAGCTACTTGGGAGACTGAGAAAGGTGGATTACAAGTTCAAAGCCTATCTGGACAGTGTGTGTGTGTGTGTGTGTGTGTGTGTGTGTGTGTGTGTGTGTGTTAATATATATCAAGGTGAAGGCCAGCCTGCACTACCTAGCAAGATTAGTGCCAGTCTGAGCTACAGCCTGGACAACTCAGCAAGACTTATCATTATACAGATAAAAGGGACTGGGATGTAGCTCATAGGCCCTAGTTCAATTCTCAGTGCTGCAAAACACAAAGGAGAGACAAGCAAAGTGGTGGAGGAGAGGGAAAAACAGACAAAGAAGAGTAAGCCAGTAAAGTTAGCACAAGCATGGCTTAGAGCATAGACAGTTGACTGGCTGGCTACAGAGCCACACAGCAAAGCTAGCTGTCCAAGAAATATCAAGAATTATGAACAGGGGGGCTTTCTATAAGTCCTGACTCTCCTTACTAGAAGAAGGTATTCAGACTCTTGTGAACAGAAGTTCTAACTCTTTTAGAGTTCAATTGGTTGAACTTAAGCAAATGTATATGGCGGAAGAGAAACCCCACCAGCCCTATGTTCTGGAGATTGTCACAATGGTGAGAGCTGTCTGCAGATATAATTTGTAGTTATTTTCTTAGATTCTGATTGACAATGAGTAGTTCAGTAGCATAATTCCTTCTGTGTCACAGACAGACTCCAGCTTAAGCCAATTTTTCTCTGCAAGAAGACAAGTGGGCAACTTTAATTAGAATCCTAGTGTCCTCTACATCTCCTAATTAATCTATCCTTGCTTGCTTCACCCTGAAAGTTGGCATCTATGTGTCACCACAGACTGAATGTCTCTACTCTATGAGAAGACAGATTAGCACCTTCAGACACTGTGTGACATTCCTCAACCATTTGCCACCACCCTGCCTGGGTGATGTGACTTGAAGGTGAAGAAACAGAATAATTGCTCCTTGTCCTCTCTGCTGAGCTTGAAGGCAGACATGAGAGCTGAGGAAGGCCAATTTTACCTTCACAGTACAAAGTATGTGGATGTTAGTCCAGCTGAAATGTGAAAACACACAGCTAATCCCAGCTTGTCCTCTCCCGGATCTCTCCTTGCTTTGTCCAACTTAGAAAAATTGAAATAAATTGTCCAAACTTTGTAACAGCAAGAAAGACCAGAGTTTTAAAGTTCCTAAATGACAAAATAGTAAGGGTTGGTGGTGTAGAAGTGACATAAAAACAGTGTTCCTTATTACAGTTTTCTGTCTTTGATGACATTAAAACTATTATTTGAAAGAGTTAAATGAGTGCACTAACTTTTCTCCAATGAATGAACAGAACCAATTGAATTATTTCCTATTTAAATTTCAGGGTCAAGATTTCAAATGGGAAAACTAGTTCTCAGGTTCATGGCAGCTCCTGAAGCACCAGGCTATGAGTCTTGAAATTCTAGGTTAAGGGTCCGTTCTTCTATATGACCCTTCCTAAGTAGCATTTTTCTACATCAGAAGACTTCCTATTCAAAGATAGGTTTCTCACCCATTGTTGACCCTGGAGTGAATGGAAATTCAGTTCAATGAGCTTAGCCATTTGAGTAAGACTTTCAAACTTCCTTCTATTTTATCTTATTTAATTATTTACTTTAGTTACTTACTTTACCTTAATTCTTGTATTTATTTAAGCTTTTTGAGTCAGGGACTTATGTACCTCAGGCTGAGTATAAATTCATTATGTAGCTGAGGATAGTTTTGGACTTCTAATTTTCTTTTCTCTGCCTCCCAAGTATGGGGATTACAGGTGTACACTACCAGGCTCAGTTCAATCTTCTTTTAAAATTAAGTTGGTAAAAAATGTACTAATATGTTTCTATCTGGGTTTCTTGTTCATGTATCTGAGTTTACTATTGTTTACCTTTTTAAATTTTTCAAATTCTTTACTGTTGATGTCGGCGCCTGCACCAACACGGTACCGAGAATCGGGTGAAAGCCTGTGGGATTAAAGAAAAATACACACACACACAGGTTATTCGTGTCAAGCCAGAAGAGGAAGGGGCTCCTGTAACTTTATTCACCAAACTATATACCCCAAGTAACCTGGGAGAAAATATCTGGGAAGCACAGTGGGAAACCCTGGCTTGAGACTTCGGTAACAAAAGACCAACTATGTGACCTGAATAAACTAGGGAAATATCCAGGAAGATCAGCCTAAATCTTAAAGACAAAGACCGAGAAGACAAAAGGCAGGAAAAGAATTTGTCACCACCCAGGTGCCTGGTACCAGGTGAGACTGCTCCTTTGTAGAAACAAAAGGCTTCCAAATGTATCAGCAGGGCTCAGCAGGGGTCAAACCCTGCAAGAGACCCGGAAGGGTCTTGTTCGGGCTGAAAACATTCCGTGATTGTTATCTTCCTGTGCCGGAAATTCATGGGAGAGGCTTTTGTCCAACAATCTCAAGACTTTATGGCAGTAATCTTAACTGTGGCCATACAGTCACTAGGCAGCCTGGCCCAAATCCAATACGGCTCCCTACAGTTGAGATAGGGATACACACATATGGCCACTGTTAGGGTTTAAATCTCAGCCCATGCCTGGACAGAACACACCCAGACAACATGGTTCCATGTGGAGAGGTTTAATGAGAGAGAAAGAGTAGAGGACGAGAGGAAAGGCTGACCATGGGCACGTGGTGGAGAGGGAAAGGGGGCAAGAACAGAGAAGAACAAAGAGTAAGAGGAGGTAAGAGAGGAGTAAGAGAAAGAGGAGGGCACAAGCAGCCCCTTTTATAGGGTCAGGCACAGCTGGCTGTTGCCAGGCAACAGTGGGGAGGAGCATACCTGGCTGTTCCCAGGTGGCTGTGGGGGTGGAGCTTAGACAGAATACCAACAGCCACTGCCATCATTAAACAAAATAGCTTTTGAAATTATCCTCAACAGACAAATATCTGTGCTCTCTACACCTGAATCTACATTTGGAGATTACCGATAAAGAAATGTTAAAAGCTGGTCCTAGCAATAATTCTATGGTAATAGAAAAAAAATGAAAGGTTTGTAAATCTCATATTTGAATGGAAAAGAGAAATAGAAAGAAATGGACATGACTGTTCTTCAGTACAGTAGAGAAAAAAGTGTATTATAGATAAAAGGGAAGACATAGCCAGAGGCAGGGACATGTGAGAGAGTTCAGAGTGAACATGACCAGGTGAATTGGGCCATGTAAGAGAGGGGAAAGCCAAACCAAGAGTCCAGAAGGGTGAAGAATAAACAAATAGGCCAGGTAACCAAAATGGCATGATTATATAGAGAAGGGTAGCTGGGAGAAGGGCAGGTCAGCCCCTGGGAGGGAGAACGTAGGGTAAGGGGCAAGGTATGCCAGCCATACCCTATAACAGGTAGATGCCAGGATAACGGAGAGGTCAAGTCTGCTTTGATATGTTAAGTAGGCACCTCAGTCATTTGTCCCAGGGTTTGAGACCTAACAATATAGTTAGTGAGATTTGGAACATTTTGCCATGAACTCCTGTCCTTAATGAAGTAGTAAATATACATTAAACACAGAAATATTCAAGTTCTACCGAGAAACTTCTATAGAAGGAAAAAGAAAGGCAGTGAGGAAACAGGCTGTGTGCTCCTTATACATTTTCACTCCTCAAGGGAGTCTTCTCAGAAGTGCTGAGGACCCTGGGGACAGAGTCTAAGCCCTGCTGCAAGATCCTATCAGCAGTCAGCTGCTGGTGTGTTAAAGGGGCAGTTCTGTTGAGTAACACAGATGAGAAAGTTAGTATACGTGTGATATGAATGCATACAACTGAGAAAGTTACCTCTAATTCAGAAAATCAGAGTGATGATAGATTAAAAACCATCACTAGTCTCACAATATTACTTTATAAATATGTATGCAACATATATGTAACAGAAGTGCAGTTTTAACTTTGCCAGCCAGTTACCCTGGCCTCCCTTGGCATTGTCACTGCAACAGTGTTTCCAACAGTGCCTCATGGGCTTGCATTTCCATTTGTAATCTTGCCATCCACACACTCAGTTGAAGAAAATCTTGAGGTACGGTGTGCAAACTAAAGAGACAAAATAATAGCCAATGGCCCATCTTCTTATTTTTTTCTCTACAGTTTCTCCCTTACATTAAAGTGCAGACAATGCAGGGAGTGCCCCTCCTCCCAATCAGATACATTCACTGCATACAGCAAGGCAGACAGGCCTGCTCCTGGGGCCCTTTCCCTCTCTTAATACTTGCTAAAAAGCAGTTATGCCCCCTCTAACACCTCTAATGTGATTCACAAAGGCTCCATTCCTCCTGAATGTACACTGCATTTCTGTGATAGAGGATCTATTTTCCTCCAGTCACATGCTCCAGTCACATTCAACTTGGATGTAGGATTTAAATAAAACTTGAAATATATGTAAAATTATATGTAAATTTATAAAACTACATACAAACTTAAAATTTGATGAGAGGAGGGAAATCCTTATTTTTATGTCACCTGACATACGTAAGTATGGACAGTAGGACATTTCATTTTGACCTGTTTTTTCTTCTCCAGTTCTTAAGTTTGCTGATACCCTCTTGCCATCTCCCTTTCCTGCTCTAACTTTTAGGCAAAGTCCCTTGTCTCCTATCTGCACCAGAAGCAAAGGCTTCTTAAATACAGTATCTCCTTTTGTATCAACTCTAATGAGTCAAATCAGCAAATCATGCTGGCTGAACTGGTGTCTAAATATCTTGATTAAAGTCTTGCGAATGTGATAGCACGGGTGTAGTTTTAATTTATTTTTCAAGGCATACTCTCATACTTACAGTCTTAAAAGATTAATATTCAATCCACCCACCTTCTCAAAATATTACCATCTGCTGACATGTCCTGAATGTCACCAGTGTCACCTAGTGTCAGAATCTAACAAGAATCGGGCACCAGATGGTTCTTGTTTCTTGAGACTCCTTGATTGGCAGCACGCACACATGCAAATGTAACTGGTCATGTTTACTAGGCATCTCAAGCACTGTGGTAATCATATGAAATATAAAGTGATATAATGCAAGGTGGGGGAAAAAGGGAATATCTGGTGGAATCATGCTGAGGTGTCCCCTAAGGAATCATGTCATGTGACAGACCTACTATAAAGAAGGTTTTTTTTATAGGGCAAGGGAGCAGAGACCTGGAAACGGGTAGAAGCAGAGAAAGGGGAGAACAGAGAAGGACAGGAAGAAAGAGAAAAAGAGTAAGATAGGAGAGCTGGGAACATGTAAGAACACAGTGAGAGAGTGAAGGAGGAGGAGAAGAGGAGGAAGAGAAGAAAAGAGAAGGAAGAGAAGAGAAGAGGAGGGAGGAGGAGGAGGAACAGGAGGAGGAGCAGGAGGAGAAGGAGAAAGAGGAGCAGGAGGGGGGAGGGAAAGGAGGAGGCTAGGGTAGCCAGCAGTCCTTTTATGCCCTGCTGCACCTGGCTTGCATGAGCATTGATGATGTAAGTTGTTGCTAGATATCTGTTGGGCAGAGCCTAGCGGAATTGTCTGTAAGCCAATAGTAATTGCTTTAAGTATGATGCCTTCTTCGATAGACATTCTGTTAGCTAAACTGTTGGGTTTAACTTGTAGTTTTACTTTGTTCAGATTGTGACTGTGCCCTGGTTCTTCCCCCTTGAAGTAAGAAATGACTTCATTTTTTTTTATTTTACAGGACCCCACAGTTGACTTTAAACTTTAAAAAACGATTCGGGGGAAGGGTTTACAGAGAATTTGGGTTTTAAAAGAGTGGACATTTTTAAAGCGAAAACCTATAAAGTATTTGAAACTGTAAGTCTG
The DNA here is from genome assembly GCF_021556685.1 of Rattus norvegicus. Lineage (NCBI taxonomy): Eukaryota > Metazoa > Chordata > Mammalia > Rodentia > Muridae > Rattus > Rattus norvegicus. Next base: position 87,927,684 of record NC_141535.1, read on the forward strand.
TGGAACTTTTAAAGTTTATAAACCTGAAAGGAAAGAACCTCTATGAGGGAAGGCAAGATGCGCTCTCACCCTCTTCCCAAAGCAAATAAATGAAGATGTAATTTTAAGAAAACAAACAAAAACCCCCAAAGATACTGATCACAATAAATGATGAAATAATTTTAAAAAAAATTAAAAGATGCCTTCTGCAAGATGACAGGAAGTGTACGAATCTACATTGATGCCACCATCCTCCTACCTTTATGACTAGAGAGTGAGACCTGGGGGTGGGAAGAAATGTGGTGGTGTTCGCTAGCTGTTTTACTTTATACATCATGCTTCTGTCGTGGTCACTACAGTTAACTTTAAAAGTACTCAATAAGGGAGCTGGAGCTGAGCTCAGTAGTTACCAGCACCGACTGCTCTCCCAGAGGCTTTGGTCCCATCCTCAGCACCCACAGGGTGGCTAGCAACCTTTTGTAATTCCTTTTACAACAACCTCTTCTGCTCTCAGAGGGCACCAGGCACACAAGCGGTACAGACATGCATGCAGGCAAAACACCCCTACACATCATCGTCGTCGTCGTCGTCGTCGTCGTCATCATTATCATAAGAAAATAAATTTTAAAAAAGGATTTTCAAAAATGCCATCAATAGTGCTCACAGCTGGCTTGAGTGTCTCCGTTAAGGGTCAGTTAGGCAAACCCAAAGTCCTCTCAAAAGCACGAGAAAGACATTTATTTAAAAAAAAAAAAAAACGGAGTTCCTGGACCTCTGAACTACAAAATTATAACCAATTTCCCAGAAATATTGTATGTCTGCTTTCTCTAATTCTAGAAATGTCTTTTAGAGAGTAGAAGAACGGTGTGGATGGGTGGGTGGTTATGTGAATAGGACCTCGAGAGGGGGAAATGGAGGGGGGGGGGCGTGAAGCAAGGTTACCATCTACCATCATCTTTAGCAACAGAAAAGCAAGAGCACCAGCTGAACTTAAAACATAACACCATGAATCAACAGGACTTCAGACCATAGGAGTGGTGAGAGTAACCACTGGCAATGGGTTGTGAGAAAGGAGCTCTTCATAACTGAGCTTTGGTATTTACCTACTTAATTGCTTTCAGACCCTCGTTTAACCCAGTGCTCAAGCACAAGTCTCCCTTCCATTTGTAGAAAACTTGGGGAAGAATTATGTAGTTACAGGGGGACAGGTGAAGCCCCTCTCCTGGCATTGACAGTAGGACTCAAATCCATTGGTTTCCACCTTAGTAAACTCTCCCCATGCCCCACTCCCACCCCAGGGGAGGCCACACAGGCTGTTTACTGTTGATGAACTTTTCATCAACCTCTCTCCCTGGCAGCGGCAGAAGCAGGGTCCCTCGAGATCTGTATGGCACCCAGAGGAGTGTGTGGTACCAGAACAGGTGGCAGGCTGCTCCCTGAGGAGGAGGATGGCCAGGAGATTCGCCTTGGAGGCAAGAGGAGGAGGGAAAGAGATGAAAGCAAAGAAATCACAAGACACTAAGTGTGAGCTGATTGAGTTACTAATGAGCATCAATGAGACAGTCCCTAGGGTTCTCAGCAATAAAGAGGAAATGCTGTCTGGAAGGAGCTGGGAATCTGCACTGACCACAGTGAGCTAAGTGGCGGTTTTAGCTGCCTTCCCTACTTTTCCACTTGCCTGTCCTGCATCCTCCGAGAATAATAGTTTTATATGCCAACAGTGCCACCTTCTGGTTAAAAAGAGGATAGAACATGAAGGTTTTTTGAAATTCCTGGATTTTCTTTTCCCCTGTTAATGTTTCCTTAGCTGCTGCTAGACTAAATTTACTTTTATTTCATGTTTTCATTTTCTGCAAGAGTTACTTTCTCCCCCAGCTAACCCTCTCCTGTCGTCTCTTCTGGAACATGTCTCTTACCACGATGCTGTTTTGATAGGTTTGATATGAGGAACTAATGTGTTCCTTATGTTGTAAAAACATCCACAGCACTTCAAAGTATTGAAACAACACTGAAAATAGTTCGAAAACGTATGTACCTTACATTTTTATGGATGCAATAACACTGTAGAACTGTAGTACCTACATGTAATGTATTAGTAAAGATAATTAAAATAACAAATAAATAATGGTGTGATGTTGCATACCATGTCAGTCCCAGTACTCAGGTGTCAGAGGCAAGGAGAATCACACTGGAGAGTTCAATGTCAACATGCTCTACACAACAAGTTCCCAAACAAAAAACAAACAAACAAAAAAAAGGCTGACATATATTTTTAATTTTATACCTCGTCATCTATAAAAGCACAAAATTAACAGAAATTCAATTCATAAACTTTCTTATTTATTTATTTTTATTTATATGAGTATACTGTAGCTGTCGTCAGATTCAGAATCAGAAGAGTACATTATATCCCATTACAGATGGTTGAGAGTGTGGCTGAGAACTAAACTTGAACATACTCAATTTTAACAGTCAGTGCTCTTAACCACTGAGTTATCTCTCTAGATCCCATATATGTCCATAAAAAACTTTGTTCATCCCCCAGTGAACATGATTGTTGGGGGGAGGGCTGTAATGGGGGGAGGATGAGGAGGGGAACACTCATATAGAAGGAGAGGGGGAGGGGTTAGGGGGATGTTGGCCCGGAAACCAGGAAAGGGAATAACAATCGAAATGTAAATAAGAAATACTCAAGTTAATAAAAAAATAAAAAAATAAAAACTTTGTTCATGAAATAAGATCTGTTGATATTTACTGTGAGCTGTCATGCTAGAACACTAGTTAACAAAATATTACTGTCCTTAAGGGAGACAAAGGAAAGGGAGGGGAAGGGAGGGAAAGAGAGAGAGTCATGGAGACTGGGAGAGGGGGAGGAGAGGGAGAAATACTTGAATTATACTGTTAATTTTTGTCCCGCGCTATCATCTCGCCAGCAAGAACGCATGCGCGGACACACGAATCCTTCTGCAGCAAAACGTTTATTGTATCTTAAAGAGAGGGGACGCGGGGCGCCAGCATGGCGTGGCTTATATACACCCTATTGCGGCGCATCCACACCTGATTGGTCGCTTACCCATGATCTCATAGGCACGCCCCGGAGTGGGCAAAGACCTGGCACGAAGACACTCTTGCACATGCGCACACAGTTAACTTCCTGAAAGGAAGTCGGGCTGGTGCGGCGGAAGCCAGCGCCATCTTGTAATGGCAAATGCTATCCCGGATTTCCACGTGGGGCGCAGTGGAAGCCAGCGCCATCTTGTGGTGGCGAATGTTAATGTGGCTCTCACAAATTTTATTGTACTGTAAAAAAAAAAAAAGTAAGAAACTAGGATAAGAAAAACAAACAGAAATAAACAGGAACACATCTTCAGGAGCAAGGCCCCAGAAAGTCAGTTTGAAAAAGTAGCATTACAAAGAATGAGAAAGAGATCCAGATGAATTGTCTGGAGAAAAATACTCCAAGGGGATGTGAAAAAGAATGTTCTAAAAGCAAGACGTGTGGATGCGGTGGCACAGAGGGTGAGGCTTGTGGAGGGGAATGGGTAGAAGAACAGCAGTGCTCAAATCATGAGGAATTCCCTAAGCCACAATCAAGACTTCCTATGGCAGGAAGTCAGAGTGGTGCTCCCTAGTGTGAAGACCTTTGACCTGCTGGGTAAGAATCTCGCTGGCTACTGTACATAAAGTGTGCAGCCACAATGGGACAAGAACAGCTGTAGGCCACATGTTATGGAAGCATTTATAGAGCTCGCTAAGGACGTCTACATAGTTTCAAGAGAAAACAGGGAGAGTTCTGTGAGTCCTGAGCAGTTAATACCCCCCTTGCTGAGGAGAGTTTGCAGGGAGAGCCAACATTTCCAGAGAGGATCTGGGTAGGGGGATGGGCAGGGAGTACCTCTGAGAAATCTGTTTGGACACATTATCAAAGATTCCCTGGGAGTCATCCACAGGTAAATGGATATGAGCTCAAATTTCAAGGAAAAGAGAGTTTAAAAAAATAAACAGATGTTATCTACTTAAAAAATTTGAACATAATCAACTTTAGCATATTGAAATAGCTATCTCCAAGATCCTTTTTCTTAAGAAGAATTAAATGAAGCAAATCCTATTAATTTTCCAATCTCTCTGAATTTTACCAAGGGAAAAATTTTTCTGGCACTGTACATGGCAAGGAGCTCTTTGTTCAGATGGGCATGTGGCATACAATGAACCAGCTTGACTCCATCTTAAGATCAGTAGCTATCTTGTTACAAGGTCAAAATAAGTTCACCTTTGTTTTCTATAAAATTTAAGTTTCTGTATCTTACCAATTGATTGGTTTTCCCAACACCACTTTAAAAAGACAGTTCTTTCTGACAGAAAATAAAGCTTGCTTAATTCGACTAAAATATTGGGTAATGGTCTTGACTCTCATTCAGTAGGGTGAACACATGAAGTGGATCTTCACTGTGAAAAAAAAGGAGATGTGTTTCCTCTCCCTCACCACAGGTGGATTATTCCCATGTTAAAAAACTCACCTAGGGCTCACATCTCATATTCTTGTGTCTAGTAAGTAAACAGTTCTATCCATGTGCTTCTGCACAGTGACATGGCATTGACAGAACCTTTCAGTATGAGGAAGGAGCCGACATCGTTTGAGTTCTTCCTAGAACATACAAAAGCATCTACCTTAGAGCAAACAGAGAGGCAATCTACTGGGGACTGGGATGGAGAAGAAAGCTGGGCCTCAGGGTGCCTGAGTGACAGTCAGACAAACCTACATACTGCCCAAATAAAGGGACACTGTTAGGCACATATGGGGAGACCCCTTGGGACCAAGTGCAGAATTGTCACGGGTCTCAAAGCTTTTATCAAATGAAAACCATGAAATCTGCCTACAGAGCCCTTTACATCTATAAAATCTTTTTAGTCACAGGCTGTGATTACTCTGACTGGTGATTTTCGCTGTGGGGGCTTCTCATCCGTATTCCACCTGGCTGAGAACAGAATGCACCCACCTGAATCAGAAAAGGGTTTCCTAGAAGAAAAGTCACAGAACAGAAGAGGAAACAGTACGAATCTGCCTGCATTGAGACTTTTTATTAGCCACTTTATTATCTTTGTGATGACTTTCCTCAGTTGTCAATTTGACTGCATCTAGAATTGACTGGAATCCAGAAACAGACAGCACACCCGTGAGGTGGGGTTGTTGCTGTTGTTGTTGCTGTTGTTGTTGTTGTTGTTGTTGTGTTTAGTTTGGTTTGAAGTGGGTAGACCCACTTCTAGTCCAGAACTTTGAGGTAGCATTACATATACCTTTAATCTGATCTTGAAGCAGGAAGACACACCTGTAATCTGGGCCACACCTTTTGCTGGAAGCCTATGCAAGGACATGGAAGAAGGAAGTTTTTTGCTTTCGGCCTGCTTGCTCTCACCTTGCCAGCAAATCCTTTCCTTCCCTGGCGTTAGAGTCCTACTACTTCAGAATTCCAGTGTCTGCCTAAAACTATCTGAAACATCCAGGCTCACTGACTGAGAAACTTCTGGATTCTTGGACTTGCCACTCAGACTCAGCTATTGTTGTCTTATCATGATCATAGCTGGAACACATTGTAACACAGTGGTTCTCAACCTTTCATACTGCATCACTTTAATACAGTTCCTTGTGTTGTAGTGGCCCCCAACCATGAATTTATTTTTGTTGTTACTTTATAAATAAAATTTTGCTACAGTTATGAATTGTAATGTAAATATTTGTGTTTTCCAGTGATCTAAGCTGACCCTAGTGAAAAGGTCATTCAGCTCCCAAAAGGGTAGAAAAGCACAGGTTGAGAACAACTGATCTAATAAATTTCCTCCTCACTCTCTAGGCTCCTTCTGTAAAGTTTGTTTCTCTAGAGAACACTAATTCTTATATGACAACGCTTTGGTTTTTGTTTTGTTTTGTTTTTTTTTCATTCATTCATTAAACACATTAAAGAATACTGCTTTCAGTCCTTGAGGACCATCATGAAAATTCATGCCCCATTACACATGAGAGTAAAATTCTACATAAGAGCAAAACAGTTATTAATTAGACATTAATACATATTATATTATGGGTAAGAGTGGAACTAAGAAAACTCTCCATGAAATCAAAATGACCTACCAATTTGAAAGCTGTAAGTAGATATGTTCATGTGTTCAGTTAAGGAAATGCTAACTGAAGGTAATGTTGATTTTGAAAATAAATAATAAATAATGAAGAAACTTACAGAAATGGAAAACAGCTTGTAAAAGTGCCATTTTCTCTGGAGAGCTCTGATTTTATCAACTGAACTACACCTTGTTGTTTATCTTAAATAAACAATCTTAATTTGCTCATTGCCAAGAAAATATTTGCTGGTTACACAAATCTGGATATCCAGAGATTGACAGCTGTCAGACATAATGCTTCATGAAAAAAAAGGTAGTTAGCTCGGTTTCCAACTCAACACAGTCGCTGTGCTTGGTTGCATAGCAGTCCTTCACACTAACGCCATATGTGTTATGCTGAAGATTCAAAAAAGGAGCAGTCATAGAAGTCATAGGTTGAGATTGAAGATAATTCAGTTTTTACTCAAAAAAAATTAAAGGAGAGCAATGAATTTATTGAGAAGTACTTTAGGGAGGAAAGATTGAGCTGATGAAGGTGGCCGTGAGTTTACTAAAAGAAGATTTGGGTCAAATACAGACCGCCAAGGTCTAAACTGTCACTGACTGTATGTCCAACAAATTTTAAGTCAAACTTCAGGGTTGTAGGAAGATCATGGAAGGCTGGTAAATCTCTTGCTCTGTTACGTTCTTCTCTGTATTAGTGAGCTCTACACAGAACAATTTCTTGAGAGTACTGATATACAAAAGGAGCTCAGAGAAAGCTTGGGATGAGAACATCCACTCATCTTCAGTCAATAACATCAATTATTGGCCTGTACAAAGAAACAGGCAAATCAAAAGAACAGATACTTCTAAGTTTTAATTCATGAAGCTATGAAGATTTTTGACAAAGAAAACTAATTAAGATGGCCTTTGTAAAAATCATGCTTTAGTGTTGATTTCATAATTACTGTCACTGTCAATTTTTACCTTTCAAAAATGCATCTCAATTAATGGCTAGAAAACATAAAAACAGTAAGGCAGCTAATTTTTTTTCATAATTCCTTTAAAATGTTTGGTTACAATAGTGGACAGTGAGTTCATGCTTAGCACCATCTTGGTTATTATGATGCCCACAAAATAAATGCATCAGCTACCACTTTATTCCTAGTAAAAAGGAGTTTATCGTTTTACAGTTTGTGACTTCTGTAAGTAAAATTGTTTAGAATGCATGTACATATCCATTTAAATAATTGCAGCATGGTGGGATAAAGGTCCCAAGTCCTCTTTTTTTCTGCAGATTTTAATTTTCCAATTTACAGACCAATAAGAACTGTTTGTATAGTTGGTTCTTGCACAAAGTCTTTAGAAAATACTCATGAAATATATTCCTAGCAATGATTTAGCATTTATCAAATAACTGATTATAGCAGTGTTTGCTTCCAAGGTTTAGGTTTGGGGGTCAAGAGGTTCTGAGCCTGGAAGAATTGTATTTCTTTCTGACTTACTCTGTGAGGAAAAGATCACAGTAATGATTTGTGTTCTTTATTCTCTATTACAAAATGGTGACCAATCACTGTTAAATTGATGGTGTTTGTGTGTGTACTTGTTTATTTATGTGAAGGGTGTTCTGTCTCCATGTATTTCGGGGCTTCACATGCATGTGTGGTGAGCTCAGGCTCTAGAAGAGAGTGTTTGATCCCCTGGCACTGGAGTTAGAGGTCACTATAAACCATCCTTTGGTTGTTAGGGATTGAACCGATCCTTTGAAAGGGCAGTGAGTGCTCTGGAGCACTGAGCCACCTCCCAGCCTCTATTAAAACCATCTTAACACCTCGCTATGTAACTTCGGAATGCATGAGCTATAGTGACTCAGTTCTCATTTTAATAACATTTCATGGTTTTTTTTCTTTGTTTTTTAACTAAATACAGAGTTAGAATAAATTAGAAAAAGCAGTCAAAGGTTTACATTTTCCAGCCGTACTTTATTTTCTGAAGATCTTCATGGTCATCATTTAAAATAACATAAATACTATCTCACTTTTGTCATGATAATAAATAATAAATTAGATATTTATTAATAATATATAATGTATTATATATATTCATAAATATAACAAAAAAGGATACCTGGTGTCAAAATAATATGCAGACATGTTGTTTGTTGCTACAGTCTCAATTTCTACTGAGACATCATCAGTCTTAGCCAGCCGTTTTTAACCAGAAGCACATACATCAAAACAAGAGAACAGCAAACAATATTTTGGCATTAGTATAAAGTAATGCTAACTTCAGTGACCCCCTGAATATGTCTCAGGGATTATCCTGGAGGTCAGCAAACCACTCATAGCTGTTAGCCCATGACATTTCCCTCATTGTCCAGAGGGTGGCAGTTGGTTTGACTCTGAGATAGGTGGCCTTATCTGGAGCAAAGCTCCTCTCGGTTTATCTTGAAGTAACTTCATAATTGCCAAGGCAGCATTTCTTTAGCAAGAAAATTATGTTTTTACTGGAACAATCTAGAGCTCCTGTTATTTCACTGGAGGAAAAACACATTACAAACTGTGTTAGTCTTAAATGCAATGGGAGCATTTACTTTCATCCATGTGTTCATTCACTACTAGTCAACAAATACTTTCCTCCTTTAACTTCCTTCCCTCCCTCTTTCCATTCATCCAGTCATCCCTCCCCTCCTTCTTTCCTTCCTTCCTGCCTGCCTGCCTGCCTGCCTGCCTGCCTGCCTTCTATCCTGAAAGGGAGTTATGTTGGCATTATAAGTGGCTTTTAGGTCAGCCTCTGAATCCAGCGATGATGTCACCCTAGGCGACAAGGACACTCTTGGGTCGTTGCCATGGCAATGGTGCTCATGATTATGTCACAGCCCTAGTAAAAGGCAGAAACCTCAACCCCTGTACTTTCTTTCTCTTTCTTCTCTTCCTCATTTCTCCCCAGTAAAACCTCTTCTAGTGGGGCTGTGTTGGTCTGGCGTGATCTGTCCATATACAAGCCGCCTTATAACACAACACTCTCCCCCACATCTCCCCTAAGTAGCCTTGGTTGTCTTTATGCAATGATTCTCTGCCTCTGCTCGTTGTCTTCTTGGATTCCATTGGTTCTTTTTGAGTGACATATAAAGACGAATTATTATAGCAATTCATGCCATTTGCTGAGTGAGTTAAGTTCAAAGGCATCTAAGAAAGCAAGAGAAGCTTCAATAAAGACATCTCCTTTCCTGAGTTGTTTCTTCCCTTGGCTATGGTACCTTGGTTAAGCATTGGGAAGGAAATTTGCTCTTGGTCAAGGAAAATTCAGATCAGGTACTTTTTAATATTTGTGAATGTAGAACCTGTCCTTTGGCACTAGTTTGGCTCACCAAAAGGGAAGAAGCACACATCTATGTTTAGAGAACTGCCAAGGGTGCGGATAGACTGGGTCTTGATTTTGGCCGTCTGCTTTGCCATTACAGAAGATTACTGTTTCTTTGTTTTTTGCTTTTTAATTTAAAAATATATTTATTCTTGTTTTATGTGTATGACTATTTTGCTTACATGTATCTGTGTACTACATGTGCCCTGTATCATTGGAATTCAGAAGAAAGCACCTGAACTAGCCTTGGAACTACAGATGGTGGTAAACCACCATGAAGGCGCTGGGAACTGAACCTGGGTCATCTATCTGCAAGAGCACTGAGTACTCTTAAGCACTGAGCTATCTCTCCAGTCTCAACTTCTGGGCTTTTTTCTTTTAATTGTGTGAGTCAGTAAAGACCACTATTTGCCTCGGCTATTTTGAAATTTCCATCATTCTCAAATAATTCTGATATTTGTCCCTCCCACTCCATACCAGTTGAAAAACCCCTAGAGAGGAAAAGAACTTTACTGAAATGCATCACACCTGAAAAACCTTCCTGACCACATTAACTTCTCCATCTTCTCTATGTTGCCATACTACCCCATAAATACACCAAACTAAGAAACTTAGCATCTTATGTTGATCAGCTCTGTTCTTATAGTTTGGAAATTTGACCTGCTTAAGAACAGGAATCGCCTCTCTGTCATCTTTATATCCAGCACAGTAATTAGTTCATAAGATATTCATTAAATCATTGTTAAATTTCCAGGGGATTGATGTGTGACAAAGGTCTTTCACCACTGGAGATTTCCGGTTCAGTTTCGAGTGACCCACATAAAAGAGGATCACACCAATGGGTGACACTGCTGGGGAAATTTAGAGTGCTCTTCCTTATTTCTCTACCTCAAGTATGGTTCCAGAGAGGAGCTGGGCCTCTAAATAAATAATGATGAAGATCATGATTGATGATGATGATGATGATGATGATGATGACGACAATCTCCCAGCCTATTCAACTTCAGCTGTGTGGTCATGGTTTCTAGACCACCACAGGAAACACTGACTCCCAATAAGGAATGAGGAAGCCTACTGATATTATTAATCTCATGATTGTATCCCTGTTCTGTGCTTTTTGTTTGATTGGCTGGTTGTTTTGCACTTTCCATTACGTGTGGTATTAAATCCAAGCATTTACACACTCCATTTGAAGTATTGAGTAATTTATGCCTTCCTGTGGGGAAATTGACATCCTGTTGTACTGTTTCAATGCTAACAAAGTGTGTGTGTGTGTGTGTGTGTGTGTGTGTGTGTGTGTGTGTGTTCGCATACACATGCAAGTGTGTGTAGCCGAGAGCCCAAGAGGCTCACTATACCTCCAGCTCCTTCTGTCACCGGTCAAACACATAAAGGTAGTTATTTCCATGCTTATGATTGGATCACTTGTTTATTCTCTTGAGTTTCTGCTGCTTCAGCACAGATTATTAAATTCCTGGCTTTAGCCACTGTTTTTATAATGTTAAAAAAAATCAAGCTTTCAATTCACATACTGATAGCCAATGTGTGGCTTGTGGTTTACGATTGATTTCAATTACTTAATGCTTTATTAGAGACAAGTTTTCTACATGAAATCAGTGAGTGATTTCAGTGTAAATTGTCTGACAACTCACTGTCCTTTCAGTGCTCTGGCTCAGACAACTAAACAAAACCATAGACCCAGCTCTTTGAAAATGGTAATGGAGTTGATAACACACCCTCTTGAAAAGAGGAAGACTCCATTTGCTTACTTTCAACTCCCAGCCTCACCCTACCGGCTCAGGGATTTCTAGTGCGACTAAATCTGGACAATATTTATAGGATTTGGCATCTCTAATTAATGCTTATGTTTAGGTAAATAAAGCTGGTGAGGGGCTGGAGAGATGGCTCAGTGGTTAAGAGCACTAAGTACTGTTCCTTTATAGGCCATTTAAGAACTCAAACTGGATTGCCTAGACCCCTTAACAAGGGAGGACAATGATACCAGACAGATTATAGGCCTTACATAGGAACAGTTAGTCAAAAAATCTCATTCTTTATATATCCAAAACAGTAATGCTGGAGACAATAATTTGGTATTAAAGTCAATTTATAAATACAAGTGCTCAGTGTCCTCAATTTAATCCTTAAGGACTTATCTTAATAAATAATATTTTAACAATATTTTAATAAATAAAAAGGGGAGTTATCCCTGTATGCTAAAATATGCTCCTTTTATTTCAATTTTAAAATTTGGATGCCAAGGAACACTCTGAGTTTATGGCACCCTACAGCTAGGCATACTTCTGCCTAGGTGAAATAGAAAGATCCACATATTGGCATGATCCTGTTCAGATATTTTATATGGGGAAGAGGGAATCTTTGTGTTTTTTCTACAGGATGCTACAGGAGTGTGCCAGCTGCCCGAGTGGCTGGTGAGACTTGCTGATCCTGTGAGCATGAAGATTCAGCTCTCCTGGTTCGGGTCCCTGGAGTCATTCCTGTGTCCTTGGAGGAATATGGAGGATTCCCACTCATCTTTTGTCATCACAGAAATTCTGGCGTTGCTGCAGTCATTGTGTCCCGTCCCACCACAGCCTGCGCTCCGACCCTCTGTGCACTGTTGCTTGGTGGAAGCTGCTGTGGACTGGGGAACTCTGCCCTGGTTTTGCAGATCTCAGACATGGTTCCATTGCCTGCTGGTTGTTCCAGAGAAGAATGACCGATCCTGAACTGTCCTGGGAAAGACCTTGGCATTTTCGCTGCTATTGTAGCAGCCATTACTGCTGCAGCCATTGTGTCTGCAGTGTCTGGAGCTACCCTCCCCCAATCTATTGTTAGGCAAGCACAGTGGGTGAACTTTCTGGAGTAGTTGCTAACAATTGGGAATTCTAAATTTTATTACAGGAGAGGCTTGACTAGGCCCTTGGTGGTATGGCCATAACAGCTGAGGAGAACCAGATGAGGTGCCTACAACTTATCGGGAGAGGCTCAATTTCCACAATCTCTTATATTAATGCCATCTGGCCCTTGCTCTTTCGCCCCTGGGCTCAAGTGAGAGGAATGAGAAGATGACCTGATGTAGCTATCCTCAGGGACGGGCAACTTCCTCTGACCCTTGACCAATCTAAGACAGGAACCTTGGGGGCGACAAGGTGATCCTATGACAGATAAGGCTGGGGTTTGAGAGGTCGATCCTAAGACAGAGGTGGCTACACCCCGTTTAAACGTGCGGGCCGGTCAAATGCTCCTCTGCCCAGTTTCTCCCCCAATAACACACACGTATAGCCCAGAACGGTGTGTTACAGCATAAGTTCATTCCTAGCCATTGGGGTGCAGTCCTAACTGCAAGAGTGGCTTGCCATGGCCGAGCTGGGCACTCTGTGAGGCATGTCTAATCTCTCTCAGACCACTACTTCCACCTAATGGTTTTTTTTTTTTTAAAGAAAAATGGGGGAGATGCACGGAGCCATATTGGATTTGGGCCTAGCCGCTTTTTGACTGCATGGTTCAAAGTGACTCTGGGCTGTTTGGCCACAGAGACTCACCCCAAAGATGACTGCCATAAATCTTAAGATTGTTGGATAAAGCCTCTCCCATGAATTTACGGCACAGGAGTATAACATTCAAGGGATGCCTCAGCTCGAGCAGATACCAGTTATCTCCTCAGTCAACACCCAGTGTCTCCACCACCTGACCTCATCGCCTGACTTCTTTGCCTCCAGCTATCACTGCCTATACCCTCATCTCCCCCTCCTTCATATTTCACAAAGGTCACTCCCCCTACCTGAAAGCCTTAAAAGCTGCAATGTTCATCCCAATAAACGAGACCTTGACAACAGAACTTTTGCTTGGTCTCCTTCTTCTCTTCACCCCCATTTTGGCCCACAGGTAGAAAGCCTCTTCGGGACCCTGAATAACTGGGTCCCCGCTGGCGGGGACATTGCCAGAAATTCACATCAAAATAGAGGCCTTCACTAACATTTTTTTATAAGCCACACCTCCATCAGAAACTTGGGGTTGAATCCTTCTGACCTCAGGAAACATACACTCTCCAAGACTTTCTTCAGTTTTCATGCTGTGAGCACAGCTAACAAAAACCAACTGCTATCCCCACCCAGAATAACTTGTACTGAAAACAAACTCATTGACAGGGATGTTCGTGAACCCACACACTTCCACTGGGAGACTTGCTCTAACACACGCAAAGCAAAGAGTTATGAGGCTCTGTCAGAAAGACTTCTCTCAACCCATGTTAGCAGTGTAGGATTCATTTCTGGTATAAATCTTCATCAGAAAGTCAAATCTGAGGTTCCAGCCGCCCCAGAGAAATATTTTAACCCAATGCAATGAAAAGTATTTTCCACTGAGCAACACTGAGAATTGTGCCCTCTTCATTCACTATGCAAAGCATGAAGGCACTGGCATGAGAACACTGAAACTGAGGACTCAGGATGGCATCTTACTTTAAATAATTCAAGGGAAATGGCTTTATTTTGCATTGCATTGGGCTTGAAGTGTCTTATAAATCTGACTTTATTTCCTTTTAAATGGTGTAGAATATACAATCCAATTTCACTTGTTACATATACAAAACCTTGTTACTGACAAGTGTTTTTCCTATTTTCTTTATTTTGTTCGAATCGAATGCAAATTATAATATAAAATGCTTAACAAGCATAAATCCCGTGGGTGATATGGCAAATAAGAGAGCAACGTGAGTAACCTACCATCCTACTTAATGAGGATACTATGACAATTTTAAATCACTGACCGTCTACCTCCAAGAGCTACTCATAAGCAGATGATCACCAAGGAAACCAGTGCTAGGTGGACGGTTTTAGCCCACTATGGAGACATGGAGCTGCAGTGAAACCATGAGTTACCTATTGGGTAACATGTAGATGTTATTAGAGTCCCCACCTTCACACATTGCAGACTCTGAGAAAACAAACTCCCTCTCTGACTAGAATGCTTCCCAGCATGTGTTTCCCAACTAAAGAAATACCTTCCCACCCAACACTCTTATTTTTAAAAACATTTTTAAAGTTTTTTAAACAAATACAGGATTTATTTGCTTCATTGATTTACCTATTTTTTTACCTAGAAGTGAAAAGAGCTAATGAGTCTGAATTTTCTTTTTATTAAATTATTTTTATTTACATTCCAAGTGTTGTCCCCTTTCCCAGTTCCCCTCCCAGAATTCTTCACCCCACCCCACCCCCCTTTGCCTCTGAGAAGGTGCTCACACACACACCCATCCCCCTCACCCATCCCCACCCTCAGCATTCCCCTTCCCTGGGGCATCAAGTCTTTACAGGATTAGGTACATCCTTTCCTACTGAGTCCAGACAAGGCAATTCTCGGCTACATATGTGCCAGGGCCCATGAACCAGCCCATGTATACTCTTTTGTAGATGGCTTAGCTTCTGGGAGCTCTGAGGGGTCTGAGCTAATTGATACTGTTGTTCTTCCTATGAGGATGTCATGCTCTTCAGTTCCTTCAATCTGTCCCTTAACTGGGATCCCAGACCTCAGTCCAATGGTGGGCTGTAAATATCTGCATCTGTCTTAGTCAGCCTTAGTCATCTGGAAAATGCAAATCAAAACTACCTTAAGATTCCACCTTACATCAATCTGAATGGCTAAGAACAAAAACTCAAGTGACAGCACATGCTGGAGAGGATGTGGAGAACGAGGAACAGTCCTCTATTGCTGGTGGGACTGCAAACTGGTACAACCACTCTGGAAATCAACCTGGCAGTTCCTCAGAAAATTGGAAATAGTTCTACCTGAAGACCTGTACCACTCCTGGGCATATACTCAAAATATGCTTTACTATATGACAAGGACACATGCTCCATCATGCTCATAGCAGCCTTCCTTATAATAGTCAGAAGCTGGAAACAACCAAGATATCCCTCAACCAATGAATGGATACAGAAAACGTGGTTCACTTACACAAGGGAATATTATTCAGCTATTTAAAACTATTTTTAAGAACCTCTGGTTATAAAATGTGGATTAATGAATATTACCCTTAAAAGGCTTCAAGAGATAGCTATCCTATTTTAATGTTAAATTAACTTGGCTGCATTTCATCTCAGATAGATGGCAGTTATCAAGATAACTAAATAAATCCTTTAAGTATCCAGCTCATGAAATATTTATGGTACGTGGGTCTTCCTCTAAGCCTTAGGTTGGACTCTGCAGGTAAGAACACTGGCTAAGGTGCTCATTCTAATCTTTGGCCTCTCATCTTATATGACAGTAGACATCATCATTGTACAATTTACTCAAAATAAAATTATTCTACTGAGAAGAATATGAAGAAAAATCTCAGTAATTAACTTTACATTTACAAGATGAGAGAAATCTGAAACAAATTATTAAACTTAAGAAACTCAGGAACACAGTTTCACAAAATAGCAAAAGTATAACAAATATTCAAGTCTTAAGTGTGGTTATTGAGTTAATGATGGAATCACCTCATAATGAAAACACAAAAGGAACATGGTGTGCGACACTCCAGAGAGAATAGTCTGAAGTTAGTACCAAATGGCATCTTATAAAATCATAAGTTCTTCCTAGAAAATGCACTGAATGGTGTAGGCATTTATGCAAGACTGGGCTCATTGTTTTCACTGGTGATAGAAAAAACAACAGATATAGGATAGCACCCAGGGCAAATGTGGGAACCTGTTCACCAGCTCAGGGCTGTTCTGCTGCAGTGGTATTGTGTAAACTGCTGGTCTGAATCATGTTAATGCCATGAGCCAGACACATTGTCAGTTATCACCCTGGTGGTCACTAACATTCTCGAGTGAATATATTAGACGGAATAATGCCTTAAATAGATGTTCTTAGCCTGAGGAATTCTTCACTAAAACTGTAGGTTATTTTAGTCACAGGAGTAGTCACATTATTCTATCCTTATCCTTGTATGTTTTGTGTCGTATGCTATATTACAGTACATAAAATGAGAATCTGAGAAAATGTATTAAAGGAAATATATACTCTTGATTCATGAGAAAAATATTAAAACTGTAAGAACTGCTTGTTTAAGAATAATACCATTTCAGAGTAAATTTAAAGTTTTTATCAAACGCTCTTTAGAATGTTCAGCCAAAGCCCACAGCAAAGTTTAGTACAGTCTGAGGTTTGGAAGGCTGACATTACTGTCAGAAGGGCTGAAACAGTGTACTTCATGACATTAATATACATCCAATATTTAGCAATTGGACATCCATTAGGGCAAATCTAGGAGTGATGAGCTAAGTTATTTCAGACCTCTGGTTTTCTCTGTGGTGCCAAAGCTGCTGGGCAAGTGGAATCCACAAACATGAAATTCTCAAAAAGCCATTAATAGGAATGTCTCAGCTCCATTGTGTTTGCTCCCTTCCTGCTCTGGTTGTGCTGATCCACTGGTCAGTGCTAATAGAAAGATGCTCTCACTCTGCGGCCCTTCAGGGGCTGTGGCGGACGGTGATTGCTTAACAGGAAAGCCGCACTCTCGCCCTCAGCTGTGCACAAGAGGCTTCGGAATCTGGCCAACTGTTGAAAATTAGAGCAGAATTAATTTTACCACAGAATATCACACAGATCTTTATGAACTATGTGGAAAAGATAGAAGAGTTTTAGTCTTTAGTCTTCCAGCAGCTAAAAAATAAGGCAATGTAATAGGTCACAGATCATAAAGCATTGTTCTTTTAGATTCTCTTTGCTATATAAATAACAATGAATCCAAAATTAAATATATAAATATTCTTCACTTGAGGACCAAAGTTGAAATTGTAGGTTGTGCTCTAAACAGTACAAACCGGGATTTGCAGAACGGTTTTCTGTATTTTCCCCTCTCTACAACATACATCTGACATTTTATTACAAAAATGTCCTCAAATATACATCATCTTTTAAACCTCCTTATTCTATGTAATACATACTATAAGTATCTTTGTATATCAATAAATATAACTTTACGCACTACTTGTAATTGCTGCAAAGCTCTAAAACTCCAGTCATGTGAGGAAATTCAGGATTGTTAAATAAGATTTATCAAAAGTCCACAGTGATAAAGACTGGATAAATTCCCTGAAAAAATATATATATACTGCATATTAGAACAAGGTTTGTTATTTCTTTTGATTTTGCATTGTTTTGATGAAGACAAATTAGTAAACTGTTAGGCTGAGATAGTCCCCTAACCTCAGGCCACATCAGGTAGGCTTCCACCCTTCTTCCTTTCCTGTACAGTATCAGACAAGAGGGTGGCAGAGGAGAAAGCGGCTCTCACCATTAACACAGTAGCTTACAACCACGGCCTGTGAATGCAGCATCTGATCTGTGCTTGTGCAAATGAGATGCTGTCATGTCTTCTTAAAGAGCCCAGAAACGGGAACGAGAGGACAAATGATCACAACTTATGAATAGTCATTCTCCCTAGAGTAGAACCTTCTAGTTTGAAACAGATAAGACTTATGAGAAAGAGTTCCTGGTGAAATCCACAGAAACAGGCTAAAGTAACCCTGGTCATGATTCCAGTCAAGGGGAATGCAGTTCAATTCCAAGATAATGATCTATGCACCTCCCAGGACAACATGCCTCCCCAGGGATGTCACTGATTGCTAAAAAGACCACAATACACACACACACACACACACACACACACACACACACACACACACACACCACACACCACACACCACACAAATTCAATTCTCAGAAGTTTGTCATCAATCCCCACCTTGTATCCCTTTGTTCTCATCCGTGCAGAACTGCATCTTGCTGTAGAACTTTCCTCTACCACCTTGCACATTTGCCAAGAGCCCTAAGCCTTAGCACTCTCCCCATCGCCTGCCTAGCCAGGTAGGACATGCCAAGCCCTGCTGAGGTTAGTTTCTTTTGGCTTCATGACCTTCCTGGCTGGCTCAGATATCTTATCCCCACACGTAGGCACAGGCTGATTCAAGCAGAAAACTTGCCCCCTTTTCAAAAAGGCTGACTCAGCACCCATCCCTTCTTGGCAGGTTCTTCTCAGTGTAGCCTGCAGGCTGAGGGAAGTGTGACTTGCTTTGCTGGTTTCCTGGGCCCAACTACTAAGATCTTCATTTCCTTAAAGAGCAACCCCAGCAAGACAAAATCCTTTTTCCCAAAGTCCTCTAAGTAATTTTTTGTCACCCTTGTCTCAGTCATCTTTAAGAACTCTCTACTGCCAGCCAAAGTTGGGTAATAATAAAATTAAGTTCTTTCCTGGAACACAGAGATCCAGACTTTGTGCTTAAGTGCTTTATGCCACGTTATTTAATTTAATCCCCCAAATGACTACAATGCCCAAGTATGTGGTGGTCAGATGAGAAAGAAAGAGAAGTGGAGCAACTTGAGCATTGTGGAGAGAGATAAAAGTGGAGACGCAAGGGCAGAGAGGAGTAGCCTGCTGTGAGGGCCAGCCCTGCCATCTGGGGCCATGGTGAGGTCCCAGCCTGACTTGCTACTAAGGGGCATGAGTCCACTAGACTCCTAGTGGCTACATGACTGACCCTGCCCCTCATTGTATGCTATGCTCTGAAGAACTGGCTCCATTTCTCACAGGAGGCAACACTCAGGAAAGTGGGCCCTCCACCTCACCCAGGCAGCACAGTGGAACTGGCCCTGGGAGTGGGGGGTGTGGGTAGCCAATCCTAAGTGTAGGATAGCTGACCCTGCTACTCTTCTGCCATAATATGGCACAGGCAAATAGGTGATATCCCCCTGTCCACCACCACCACCTCAGGCAGTAGGCAAAGCTACCCAAAGGATCGTGAGCTCAGGAGATCCAGTCCTGCCCCTCACCAGCTGTACTGCACTGCACTGCATGGCAGAGATGAGCCTGGTAGTGTGGGTGCAGGTGAGCCAGCCCTGAGCATGAAAGCTCGGAGAGCTGGCCCTGCTACTACTCTTCATCTGCCATCTGGTGGCATGGGTATGGGATAATGCCCTCCCCTTTCTTATCCCTCACCACCTGCAATAGTCAGGAGAGTGGACCTGAGAACATGAGAGCAGGAAAGGCCACTATAGCATTCAGGAGAGTGGTACCGGCTCCTTGACTGGGCAGTACAATGGAGCTGGCTCTGGAGAAATGGATGCAGGTGGCCTGGTGCCAAGGGCATGAGAGCAGGTGAGCTGCCTTTCACCAATGGCAGCATTAGGTGGCCTAGTGTTAGCAGTGCTGGAGAGTTCACTCTGGTGGTGCAAATAAGTGAAAGCCTGAACATTGACTAGCTCTGTTAGCAACCTGGCCCAGATCCAGGGCTCTGTTTGACACACCCTAAAATCTGTATTATCAGTGAACATTTGGGATTCGTCAAAAGGCCAGTCCTGCTGTTTCAAAGCTGCAGGATCTCCATGACACAAGGCAACAGCAGGATAACCAGGAGGAGCCGTGGTAAAGATCCATTATCGATGGTGTTACTGAAGCCAGAGATCTTGAACCACACCAATGACTCCTAGGAGTGCTGGGGAAGGTTGTAAGGTAAAGGGCAGCTCTGATGGGTAAAACTTGGGTGCATAATGGGAATATCACAACAAATCAATTTAAAGAGAAAGAAAGGAGGAAAAAAAGTTGGGGGTGGCTCAGGTGGTAAAGTCACTTACTACACAACTACAATGAAGTATGTTCAATCCCAAGAACCCACAAATAGGTAAAAGGAGAGAAACAACTCCACAAATTTGTCCATTGATATCCATATGCACAGTGGGGTACATATACACCCCATACATATACACACAAACATCATATACAGACCCATGTAGACACCTCTTTCTCTCTCTCTCTCTCTCTTCTCTCTCTCTCTCTCCCTCTCTCTCTCTCTCTCTCTCTCTCTCTCTCTCACACACACACACACACACACACACACACACAGGATACTAAAAACAAGTAAAAATTTTTATAGAATTAAATGCCTTAAAAATTACTTTTGCCGAGTAATTTTTAAAATCAACAATATAAGACATTTTGTCTCAGTATGAAAACACTGAACAACTGAAAAATTCTTCCATATTTTGCATTTTTATAAACTTTAAATTTAGGAAAAATGTAGAGTTATAGAACTACTGCAAAAAGGCTATAAATATTTCCCACCCAACCCAACTCAGTTTTCCTATGAAAGACATCTTCTATTTTATGGTACCCTTTCCATACCCGTTGATTCAATATCAGGTTAGCAACATCAATTAAGGTTTCTGCCTAATAATGGCTTATATTTACTTTCTCTGTTTTGCAGCATTGAGGATTGAACCCAAGGTCTTACAGGATACAAGAGCTCTATCACAGAGTCCAATCCCCAACCTATCCATTGACATTCCTTTTCAGTTTTTCAGTCTCCTTTTGCTTTTGGCAACCTTGACACGTTGGAAGGAGTCCTAACTATATTCTGGTATGGCTCCCAACAGAGCTTTGGCTTAGAGTTTTCTATCCCCATGATTAAGTTGAAACATTTTAAAGTATCTTTTTTTCTTTATTCCTTAAATCTTAATAGTGATTTGAATGGTTATTAAATGTCTCCGTCAGTCTGGGTAAGATTGAAGTAGCTGACAGTGTCCCAGCTGCAGTCAATTTAAGCTAATGTTTCAGAGGAAATTGCCAATCCATGGGAGCTCTAAAATTAAGCTATTCTTTCTCATACTCAGACATGAAAAGTCACATTGACAATTTTAGTTCAATGAACCTCAACTATAACACAACAGTGAATTCAGGTTGAGGCAATTATAACCCCTACCTTGGCAGGGAGTTACTTTTAGTGAAGTTCATTTTATTCTTTTTAAATAACTAAATTATATATTTTGATAATGCTCTCTTCTAAATCACTCATGGATTGGAGAAAAAACAATAATAAAAAAACTATTTTCCAAGTGTCTTAAAAAATAAGGGTGTCCTTAAACTATGAACGGTCATAAGCCATTTTGAATTTATAATAATTAACTAAGTTTAGGAAATTTAATAAATGGGTAAGTGTAAAAATTTTAGCAAGTGAAAGGAAGAAAGTCGACTCTATTAATGCCTACTGAATCAGTAGTAGGTCTTTTTTTCGTATTAGATGATGGACAAAATCTATAGGGCTCCCGAATTTTTAATGTTTACTCACGAATGCATTTAATGTACATGACTTTTTGTCTGCACACATGTCTGTTTACCACTCACTTGCCTGAGTCTCCTGAAGGCCAGAACAAAGGATTGGAGTCCCTGAGACTGGAATTACAGACCACTCTGAGCTGCCTTGTAGGTATTGCAGTCAGTCCTCTTAAATACTTAGCCATCTCTCCAGCCTCAGGAGTCCTGGATTTTATCCAAACTTTCATGAAGTACTTTAATAACTATGCACTAAGTTGCTATTTTTCTCTAATCCTAAATACAAAGGCAACAAGGGAAAACACTCGGCATAAGTTCTCACCAAGTTCTCAAGGGAAAACTTGTCCTGAGATGACCTTGGAAAGATTAACCTGATGGAGGTGAGGTGGAGAATACTCAGGCAGGCAGTGCACAGGCCCAGAGCAGGAAGACACTGTAACTCCCTGCCAAGATAACTAGGCTCGTTGCTGTGAAAATCACAAGGCCTAATTTTAAACAGCTCAACACACATGAGAAAGAAATATATTAAGAAGTTCAACATTCAGGGACACATTTCTAAAGACATAGGACATTCTGAGAATCTAGATCCTGTGGCTTATTCCGAGAACTCCATAATCATATTACAGAAAAAAGGATGCCTGTGGTGCAACTCAGTGTCCAAGTGCTTAGCCTGAACAAGGCTTTGTATTTGATCCCCATCAGTTTTGAAGAAAAATAAAAATTTACAAAGAAAAATGCCAGAGTAAATGTTTACCAGGGAGGGCACAGGTGGCTGTGGCCCCTTAGCAATATTTCCTTGGGCAGACCCACAAACGCTTTATTAACAGAAGCCAACTTTCAGTAAAGCAGTAGAAACAAAATACTTGATAGGAGCTCTACACTCTTAATCTATGCCCTTAATCCAACATTTCCTCTTCTTGAAGCAATTGAGTGCATGTTTTTCATAGGTCAATGTCTGACACTAATGCTCACTTCTGAATCTGTGGGAACAGCAGTCTAAGGACTGAGCAGAGAGGAGTGGGTTCCCTTTCTTGAGACCCCTCTTTCGAGCTGTCCTCTCTCTACAAGCCTATTTTTATCTCAAATAAAACAAGCAGCAAAACAAAAAAACAAAAGCAAATAATTAGGCCTTCAAAATGATGCTTCATCCTCGAAGAGGTTCTTAACCTTCCTAACGCTGTGACCACTAATATAGTTCCTCATGTTGTGGTGATCCCCAACCACGAAATTGTCTTTGTTGCTACTTCATAACTGTCATTTTACTATTGTTATGAATCGTAATATAAATATCTGATATGCAGATATCTGATGTGCCTCCAAAGGGGTTGTAAATCATTTAAAGTTTAAGCACCAAACATTTCTAGGCAGTGATTCAAGTAAGGATTTATCCCAAAGATCAATTAAGAAAGGGATGAAAACCATGTACCTTCAATGGTGGCACATAAATGTAATCCCAGCACTTAGGGATCTAAAGCAGAAAGATCCCAATTTCAAGGCTAATCTGGGCTACATGGAAAGATATGATAAAAAGAAGGAAGGAAGGAAGGAAGGAAGGAAGGAAGGAAGGAAGGAAGGAAGGAAGAAAAGAAGGGAGGGAGAGTCAGAAAGGAGAGGACATGAGAACCTTATCTATTCCAACCATTCACTTAATTAATGAAAGAAAATGTCAGACTCCGGAAATAAAAACAATGTTTTAAAAATGATTTAGAAGTTTCCTCTGATAATATCGCAATTAACATGGAAGAATGAACATACCTGTTGAGAGCTGATACTTATAGGTTGTTTTAAAACAATCCACGTGACACTCTCAAGAAGAGGTGGAACCGTCAGAGAACCAGGGTATGTCCAGTAGTCCCAGGATGACGGAAGCAAACATAAGGGGTCAAAATTTGTGAACCGTGTTTGTTTACCCTGGAGAAGGGAATTGTTACAGATTACAAATAAGATAGCTACACACACACACACACACACACACACACACATACACATTCACTGTGTGATTATTTACTATCATCCATTAATATTTTAATAAAACAAATGTGTTTTAATTCAAAAAAGAACAAATACAGTGTGAATTTTATAAATTTATTTAAGAAGGACAAGAGAATGAGATATACCTAGGAGTCAACAGGTAGAGAGGCAGGGGGTCATGAGTTCAATCCAGTAAGAGTAACAGGCTAGTATGAAATATGGAGAAACAGGTTAGTATGAAATATGGAGAGAGGTCCCAGGAAGAGTCTTATTTTATGGAAGTAGTATTTTAAGTAAATTATAATTTAAGTCTTTTTTAAAATAAGAGTATGTATGGTATTAGTACTTAAATCTGCATAGACTTATTGGTGACTACTTCAGATAATATCAGGCTCTTCACCATTCTGAAAATAAATTATTTCTGCAGTCTGGATCTAGTAAGTTGAAGCTTGTTTCAAAGAAGGAAGGATATGGCATGTCTACTGTGTAAGTATTCAAAATTCAGGAGAGTAGAAAGATGTTGGTTACTAACGAGCAGTAATTAATTTTACCTTTTCCTTAATGGAATCCAAAATGTCCGTGATCTTTTGCAGTTGAGGATTGTGCTCCCCAATCTAAAAGTGTAAAGTTTCAAAACAGGCATAATTACAGGAGTAAACAAGCAGCAAGCATTTCATTTCAATCCTACTTTTCACTCTTCTCTAGAAGCCATAGTCAGCTCAAAGCCTACCTGACGAGTTGACTGTGCCAGAAGAGTCTGAACAAGATGGCATTGTGGGGATCCTAGACTGCACTGCAGGTTGGCGCCAAAGCTGGTAGTAATAGCTTCGCGTGTCTCAGACATGCATGTGTGTGGGTGGGTGTGCACGTATGAGAGTATCAACCATACACATGTGGATGCTCGAGGAGACCAGAAGAAGGAATCAGATTCTCTGCAGCTGGAGTTGCAAGCCCTGGTAGGCGATCTGGCTAGGGTCTGAACTCCGATCCTCTGGAAGAGCAGCAAGCACTCTTAATTGCTAAGCCGCATTTAAGACGCAGGTTTACTTGAGAGAAATCCTGCTTAGGAAAGTGACTATTAAACCGCTCAGATCCAGACCGGCTGGGCTGCCCTCAAATCTTCCATGAAATCTTAGATCCCTTACTCGCAGTCTAAAGTTTAGTGCCCCCCCCCCACCCCCCCCACCCCCGAGCTGGGGACCGAACCCAGGGCCTTGCGCTTACTAGGCAAGCGCTCTACCACTGAGCTAAATCCCCAACCCCCCTAAAGTTTCTTAAAGTCCCAAAATCGAGGGGTTCCACCTGGAGAGCATATGCATTGTAAATACACAAATCCACCAAATTTACACCTTTCATTAATAGGAACATTTTCAATCTACTAAAAGGTTTAAGACCCTGTAAGAGTCAAGCATCTTATGCCATTCTTGGATCCTGTTGCTAGCGGCCAGATTTCATGGATAAAATCCTGGCTGCCTCTGCTTGGCACACCATTCCCAGTGTCTGCCTCTCAGTGCCAGTTTCACAAGTTACAACATCACTCAGATAATGTAGCATGGAAATTGTGCACGCCCTGTAAGAAACTGTCTCCAGGCGAGATGGCTGAACTTGTTGTTCACATGCAAATATTAGAAAAGAAGTGTCGTACTCTTTGTTTTTTTCTTCAAAACAATTGATCAGTATTTCTGAGATGCTTTGCCAATGTGATCAAGCAAATGCCTCAAGAATCATGAAACTGAATATTCCTCTGTTCTAGGGCTCTAAATGTTGAAATCAGGAACCAGAAGACCCTAGGTTTCTTTGGATTTCAGCTGTTCTCCTGCTTTCTTGCTGGCATGGCGGTTGCTACTCACATACTCTACTGGCAATTCAAAAAAAAAAAAAAAGTGACTCTTTCTCCAAAATATTACAGAACGTTTTAGTGTTCACTTCAAAAGAAAAATACTAGATTTAGAGCTAGTTTGCTTTTGAAAACTAGTTAAATAGCTATTTCAAATCAAACAGTAGACTCTCACCTGTAGAAATACTCCCAGGACAGCCAGCCCATCGGACTCATGAGCTGCCTCTACAAAACTGGGGTATTTGTCTGAATTCCAGTGGACAACATGCAGCTGAAATAAAAACATACAAAATTGTTCAGACATTTGAATAAGGATAACAAAAAATGGAAATGCTAACTAAGTATCGACGTAACCGTCTGACACTGAATGTTCAGGTGCATAACGAATTCTTCATCCAGACACTGACTTCATTCCCCTTAATCTACTCTTATACAAAATGAGACCAGAAGGATTATGGGCTACTGGCTAGCTGTGACTCAGGGACCAGTTGCCCATAGAGCCCACCGAGGTACCTGAGCTCTACAGGTACAAGAAGTCAACTTCCTATGAAGTGACAGATGAAGGAAATAAGGTTGCACTTGAAGCTGACCTGTTAGATGGTCCTCATTGCAGTCTCTCACTTTTGTGGCTGGGGAATTTGCATTCCCCTATGACAAACTATTCAAAATCTAGTCATATGCTTTTCTTCTTAGATCATTTGTACTGTTAAATGATAACCTCATACATTTGTGCAGTAGTTTGTTTTTACAGGCAGTGTTCTGGTGTGGGGGTACACCATTCCCGTGCTCATACTGAGCTGACTGACCGAGGCAGTGTACATTTTCTACCTTATATAAATAGACTCAGAGCTTTTGCCAAGAACAAGGTATGATTGCCGTGGGTCAAAAAGTCATAGGTATCCAAGTGAGAAAAAAGGCAGCTGGTGCTAGGAAGGAGGGAGAGAGAAGTTTGAGAACTTGAGACTCTTGAAGAGACTCTGCCTATTTTACAACTTCATTCTCACACAAGCAGAAATTTGCGAAACCCAAAGAGCGCCTACTTGTTAGACCACATGAGCACTAGAGTATCCCAAACACAGAGGAATATGAAAGTAGGCAGAGTAACCATGCTGACTACCACTTCAGTTCTGCTTGAAAGGACAGAAAGAAGTCAAAGGGCGATATGTCATGCCTAGAAGATTTAGTTCCTATGGTAATTGCTGCAGGCGGGGCCATGTTGTTACAAGCAAGGACCACCAGAGACCACCTCAGATAAGAATCCTTATGGATCTGCTTGGCAATTCAACAAGGGACACTCAGTCAGCCTTCATGCTCAATTCACCCTCACAGCCTATTGTCACAGAGACAATTTAGTGTATTCAAATAAAGACTTCCATCTCCATCCTTCAAAATCTTACTCCACATCTTACAGGTAATTAATATGAAGAGTTTCTGGGTTAGATAAGAATTATCACACATAGCCAACTATAAAACTATAAAATAGTGCAAAAACCATGTATAATAAAGGGATACAAAGCAATATCCAGACGGAAACATACAAAGGTGGATTCTGAATCATGCTGGTGTGAGATAGTTGGGGGAGGAAAGAACCCGGAAAACAATGATGATGAAACAAGACTCCCATGGCTTCAGAGAGATAAGAACATTCCACTATGGGGATGGGCCAAGGGAGAGTGCACAAGTTGTTTCAGATGGCTCTGTGCCAGTTACAAAAACTCCTTAAATAGCGTACTTAGTGAGAAATGGCATCGGTGGGTCAGGAACACAACTGGCGTTAAAAACAAGTGTATAAATACAGAGAAGGGAGTCTCCTGTGTAGACGTCCTTTTACTGGCTAAGCAACAACTGTTTGAAATATGATAAGAAAACAGAACAAGAAAATCTGTTTTTAAAAAACTCTCCCACATAGCCTTACAATACCTTTCTAGAAAAATTGGTATCACTTATATATTGGGGTGTTTTTTTGCATTAAAAGTAAATAAATTAACACACCCATACTTCCTAACAAGGACCTTGATTTGAGATGAAGGACAAGAAACTAGCCCTCACAATAATCCGAATAAGATTCTTCCCACATGGCGTAGTAGCATACATCTTTAATCCCAGCATTTGATCACCAGCAGATATAGGTAGATTTTTATAAAATTTAGGTCACCCTAATCTATACAATGAGGTTCAAACTAGCCAGAGTTACATTGTGAGACTCTGTTTAAGAACAAAAACAGAAAACAAAAAACAAAAAGAAAAGATGTTTCCTTTTTGGTGAAGTTTTCTAAATAATAGTATTATTTAACTTAAGTATTTTTAAGCTGAATGTTTGTGATATGCAAGTATGCTGCCAAGTACTAGGACAAAATTCTACTTCGAATGTGGAAATCTGATTTATGTTTCTCCTACATTTATGTATTAGCTTTTCATCTGTCCTGAGAGCATTAACTTACAAAAAGAAACTGGCTTCCAGTTTGAAAGTTCTCAGTATATGCCCCTGACTTTTTGCTCTATGGCACAGTAGCATATCACAGTTGCAGTGCCTGGGAGAGCAAAACTGATCACCTCATAGTGAAGAAGTAAAAACAAAGACAAATGATGGGGCAAGATCCTACATGGTAATGACCTATGGACTTCCTCTGAGGCCACTCCTATCAGAGGTTCATCAGCCTCCTGATAATACTACCCAGGGAAGGAAGGCTTAGATACATGGGCTTATGGGGGATAGCTCTGACCTAACATACAACAGTGATGGATAAACCATAACTAAGTACACTTTTCAATATGGACGACTAGCCTTCTCTTTATATTTGCATGTGTATCAGTTACTTTCTGTCACTATGATAAAGCACCATGACTTCCTCTTTAACATTCTGGTTTGTCCACTGGACTGAGCACAGGATCCCCAATGGAAGAGTTAGGGGAAGGACTGAAGGAGCTGAAGGTGTTTGCAGCCCCATAGGAAGAAAAACAATATCGACTAAATGGACCTGGCCACCAGAGATCCCAGGGACTAAACCACTAACGAAAAAGTACACATGGAGGGACCCATGGCTCCTGCTGCATATGTAGCAGAGGATGGCCTTATCTAGCATCAATGGGAGGGGTGGCCCTTGGTCCTGTGGAAGCTTAATGCCCAAGTGTAGGGAATGCTAGGGCAATAAGGTGGGGGGGATGGAGGCACCCTCATAGAGGCAGGGGGAAGGAGTATGGGGTAAGGGGTGTGTGGAGGGGAAACAGGGAAAGGGGACATTTGAAATGTAAATAAAGAAAATAACCAATACAAAAGACAAATAAAAGAAAAGAAAATTCTAGTTTGTAACCACAGCTTGCTGAACTCTGAACCTTGATCTAGGCAAGTCCCATTGATATGGCCTACCAAGTATGTCATGGACCTCTCCAGTGTTTTCACACTCCTGCCCAAATTACCATCGCTGCTCACCTCAACTCTTTCATAGTCAACTACTTTGTCTCCCTCCTTCAACATATGCCCCACAGCAGTCGGTTCTCCAATTGGCAGTGAGATATGTTTTTGATAATAGAAACCAGAACAGGTCTTTGCTCTGCAGGACAGGGTCCACTCCTCTTTCTCTCTTGTCAGCACCAGTCCTATATAAAGACAAGCCTTTCTCTCTGTGAGCAGTCTGACCTCATTCCTATTTCACAGCACTTTTCCTTACTATTGCCGTTCCACAGCCTAAGAGTACACAAGAAAGGATCCATGGCTCCCTGAGTCTAGATTTTTCTCACAATGCTTTTTCCTTGGCCATTTGGCTCGACTTACATACCATTCTCAAGAAGCCTTTCCGAACCCAAGGCTCTCCAGATTCCCCGCTATCACTGTTGACTGAGATTGACTACCTATCACTTTACCCCTCTCTCAGGAGGACAGACCAGGTACTGCAACACAAAACACTTAGATAAAACTGAAATAACTGACAAAAAGGGCATGTTGGATGGCAACATCAAAGGCCAGGTATACATAAGTGTGGAAAAGGAATTTCATTTGCTGGATTTTCTTAGTAACAGAGCTATTCTGGGTATCTACCTCATCTCAGAGACCGAGAGAAGCTGAAGACAATGAATAAGGCCTGGTAACACTGAATCTTGTCGAAACAAATCACCAGCCAGGACTGTTTCACTGAGTCCTCACTGATACTTGGCTTTCATTTTTGGGTAAAGTTCAGTACTACTTAATGGTATTAAAATGAGGTACATCACACTCTGTCAAGCAGAGGATTACACTAGGCCAAATATTTCTAGTGAATGGTGTAATAACAAACAGGGGTACCTTGCCAGCAAAAACTCAAGCATGACAATGATCGTTAAGTTTGTGCTGCTTATCACTGTTCTGAACACTGAACAGAGGTTGCATTAGAAACCTGCAAATGCAATCTGGAGTTCGTGCCCTTACAGTTTATCCCTACCTGCCACTGCTCTCATGTATAGAATGTGAGTTTATTTATTTCTGATTATTCATCTTGATCAAAGTTGAGCAAAATACAAATATGTTTCTCTTCTCTCTGGCCTTTCAGAAAATCCAATAGATAAAGTTTAATGTCACAAGACCTGGGTAGTAAATAACCCATCATAGTGTTTCCTACATGGATAAATAACTTACTGTCTTCTGGTCTCTGACTTCCACCCCACACCCTCCAACAAGTACTTCTTGTTATTTTTGGTGTTATTGCCATTTGAATTTGTTTTACCAGCTAGAATCTTGCCATTTAATCCTAGGCTGCTGGCCTTCGAGTCCTGATGCTTTTGCCTCTGCGTCTCCAATGCTGGGATCCCAGGCATGTGACAGCATGTTAAGCTCAGTGTACTCATTTTCAATGTATAATAAACAGTAAGCTCTCAGGTTTGGTTTAAGGTTATGAGAGGCCCCGACTGAAGCTTTTCTGGGTTAATGAAACTGTTCCCTACACTGGGATGCCTGAGTAGCTGAGGCCCTACTGGGGCTATGGCAGGCTTCCCATGTTGATTAGGCAGTGTATGCAGCTTACCTCTGCAGCATACCTCACGCCATCCACCACATGCTCAGAGCCATGGTCGTCTGCTGACCCCCAGTGCAGATGGAACTGCCGCAACCTGTAGCTTCCAGTGAGAGGACCTCCACGCAGAACTAGATCCAGCACATTTCAAAGAGTTATGAAACAAATAAATCACACATTTATACATCCCATCAAATCCAGAATTTCCCCCTTTACAGATGTGCCATTCAGGGATACAATTTTGTATATACAAAGAGTGAAAAGGAAATAGAGAGCACCATTAAATACTTGGGAAAAGAAAACAGCACACCAGCAGACAGCAAAGAGAAAAGATTCGAAATTCTCAAAACTGAAAATCCACTCTGTTTACCTGGGGACAAGCCAGAGTTTCTGAGAAAGATTTTGAAGGGCAAAAACAATACCAACCAAAACAAACAAACAAATAAAAAAAAAAAAAAAGGAAACAGTTCGGTCTTAGCTTGGGAGAACCAAACAGATTGTATGATTAGATATAGGCTCTGTAGAGTGGTCTTAGACAAGCTCTACCTTCTAAGCTGCCAGTTACACATCTAACCAAAGATGAGAGGGATGTAACCCCCTAAGACTGATGTGAAAATAGAGGAAATGTGGTATGCAAGGCACTTGCCCTCACCTGGGACACACAGCACTAGGGATGTGCTACCCATTGCTACTGTGGCACGATTGTTGCTATAATCATAAAGACTGCCCTTATTCTCTATATTTGTAAGTAAGAAATTAAAGTACTTTTTAAAACTCCAAGATGTCTCTCTCACTTTGGTGAAGTAAATTTCAGTGTTTTCCCTCAGGAAATATTATCTCTAAGTTTGTGGTAATAAAATTATGTCACAAATATATAGAAACACTTTAATATAAAACAGTTCTAAACAAGGCATGGTGCCACACATACAATCTTGGCATCCTGGGCTATTCAGTGAGTTTGAGGCTAGCCTTAGCATCAAACTTAAGAAAAAGAAAGGACGGGAGAAAGATAATGAGAGAGGAAAAAGGGAACTGAAAGGAGGGGAAGAGAGGAGAGTCCTAAACTATTTCTGCCTAATTCTGTTGTCTGCTGAAGATGCAGGAATGGAAAGGAAACATTGTATGGTGGCTGAATACACCATAATTATAACTAAACTACAGCGTACAGCAGAATTGTGTTAGAAAAGGGAGACACAGACTTAACAACAGATATTTAAATTACTCTTCAGAGTCTTAAATTTCAAAATGTATATAAAAACCTTATGTAAGAAAGATTTCTTTATAACACATAAAGGTGGGGTAGAAGAGATTACTCAGCAGTTAAGCTTCCAGAGGGCCACCTTCAGGTCTCGGCACCCAAGTCAGATGGTACACACACAGACACACACACACACACACACACACACACAGACACACACACACACCACACACACCCCCACACACACACACAGACACACACACACACCACACACACCCCCACACACACCACACACACACACCACACACACACACACACACAGACACACACACACACCACACACACACACAGACACACACACACACCACACACACACACAGACACACACACACACCACACACACACACAGACACACACACACCACACACACCACACACACACACCACACACACACACCACACACCACACACCACACACACACAAATACAAATACAAATAGTTTCAAACATCATAACAGCACAAGATGGCTACTTTCAAATCTCTATGAAGAGTGAAAAAGAAGAGACTACATTAGATCAGTCCATGGGCTTCCTCTTGTATTCCTGTGTGAAATGGTACTTTGACTGCTTCCCCTTGTACTGGGCTGCATGTATGAAAGCAGAGACTGCGATCCTGCTATTGCCACCTCCTAGCATAGTAACTGTCAGAGGAGATGCGAAAATATCTGATGAATAAATGGACAGGACCTTTGATTTGTCTTTAAACAGTTGCACATGATTCCCCTGAGTGACAACAGTAATGTATTCACTGCACAGCCCGCATTGACTGAGGAGGGAGGCAGCTAAAGGCAAGTAGTCACGGGCTCTATTGTGCTTTTCCTCTTGCTGTTGCATAACAAAATCTGAGCTGGGTGAAAAGTCATTCCCTTGCAGATAGAAAGGAGATTAGAGAGCTTGAGTAATTAATATGGAATTGACTTTGGGAGGAGACTCAGGAATGCTGGCTCTGGAAAAAGAAAGCAATACAAAAAACACACATTGTTAGGGAGGCATCCAAGAATAATGGCAGTAGAGGTCACTGTTAAAGTTAGGTTAGCAGGCTTTGTCTGGCTAAGCAGCATGGATTATTTTACAGGTTACATATTCAGTATTCACAGGTCGGTATTTCAGTGAGTTTATAATAAGTAAAGGCCTAATTGTGAAAAGGACCACACGGTCGAATGATCCTCTCAAAAAACTCAGATCAGGAAAAAGTGAACTTAACACTTCTAGGTTTTTAAGGGTCTTCAATAAACACTAATTTGTGGATTTCTTTTTGGGTTAGACAGACTGGCTCATGATCCTCCTACTTCAGCCTCATTGTTAGAACTTGCCCAACAATGGAGTCGGGTGAGAAGTCTGAGCCCTTATGAGCAAACTCCAAGAAAACAAGACAAGAGTCCTGTGGCCTCAGTTTCTCCAAAACCACAAAATTGTTCTTAAGATTTGTTTTTTGTGCTTCTCCCAGGTGTGGGAGTGAGTTTACTGCGGATTACTCATTATTACTTGGTGCTGTGTTCCTCTACATGCCTGTATGGAAGAACATGTTTTTCCAAGTGAGGCTTGAACACCTCATGTGGCTTGCCCTTGCTATTAGATGCTTTCCTCATGTGACCCTCTTCAGCATCAGAGAAAACACTGTTTGACGCTCTGAATAAAGTTGGCTATTTCATGAGACTTTCGTGTGCCTCCTTTATCAGCTCCATTCTCCCAGGTCCCACGGCCAACCAGAGAGGTAAGTACTTCACAAGGGAAAGAACTGCAGATGCGCTCCACAGTACTTTTAATGCAAATGATTTTGTGTTTTCACAAAATGACCAGTTTTCATTTTACTTTCCATCCAAGATCGGTGAATAATAAACCACTGTCTCCATTTTATTTTTTAAATCAAGTAATGATTTCTCCAAACTTATACCTACTTTTATTTACTTCCTATAGAATTTCTAAAAGGAAATCTCTTCCAAATAAAAGGTCAAAAGATGCCACCTTGCAGTTAAAGCACACTGTGACAAGTTCTGGATGAAATCATCCCAGGACCACCAAGGGAACCAGGCACAGGTGACATTACAAGAGGAATTAAATCAGTCTCACAAGCAAGAACAGCCCCATTTTGTCTCCCCTCATCAGCCTCTTCTATATTTACTGAATACTCTTCCTGAAGGATTTTGTGCCTCTTTGTCCCCTTTCAAAGGACTATTAACGTTCTGAAGAGTGGATCCCTGCATGTTAGCCAAGGTGCAGGTGTGCATCGGCCCAGTCAGGCAAAACCTTCAAGGACCGTGACAGCGATTTTGTGCCTGTGGTATGTTCACTGATAAAATCAGAATTACTTTTTGGTCAGGAATGGTCTCTTAGAGCTGGGGAGATGGCTCAGTGGGGAAGAGTAGTGCTGTTAAAGCACATGGGCCCCTTAAAACAAAAGCCAGGGCTGGTAGTGGTGGCTCCAACTTTAATCCAGCCAGCCTGGTTTCCAGTCAGCAAGGACTTCACAGGGTAACTCTGACTCAGAAGAACAAACAATACAAAAAGAAAAACCATCTAGATGTGGTGGCCACAAAGCCGGTAACCCCAGTGTTGTGGGCAGGGTGAGGACAGGAGGATTTCTAGGGCTCCCAGGCTACCAGCCTGGATCCAGGTTCAGTGAGAAACTCTGTCTTAAAGGAGTTAAAGAATGGAGGGGAGAGGCAGGGTGAGGACAGGAGGATTTCTAGGGCTCCCAGGCTACCAGCCTGGATCAGGTTCAGTGAGAAACTCTGTCTTAAAGGAGTTAAAGAGTGGAGGGGAGAGAAAGGGAAGGAGAGGAAGGTAATTCAGGGAGATGAGGGAGTAGGGAAGGAGGAAGGGAGAGAAAGAGAGACCTAGACTACTGCAGAACAAATTAGACGTTTTTTCCCTCAATAAAAATACTAAGATTCATAAAGAAAATGTTTCTGAAGAATAATCTCGACACTTTAATATTCAATATTCAGTGTTAGACCTTTTATGTTTGAAATATTCTAAAAGTATCCTATAACAGATGTGAGTGGTAGCAACTTAATATTTAGAAACTCTGGGCTGCTTCCCCAAACTATTCAGTACACTACACACATATCTACTAACAGACTCACAAAATTGAAAGTCTGAAGGAAATAAAGTTGAATACATACAGTATAATTCACAGAAAAAGAAGCATTGCTTTTTTTTAAGTTTATTTTACACAGGCCTAAAGAATCACATCAGTATGGTTATCTGACAAATATGAAGAAAAAA
Organism: Rattus norvegicus; assembly: GCF_021556685.1. NCBI lineage: Eukaryota > Metazoa > Chordata > Mammalia > Rodentia > Muridae > Rattus > Rattus norvegicus. The sequence continues at coordinate 87,962,497 of NC_141535.1, forward strand.
ATTGTATAAGTTTACAATTTTTACAAACAATGCTTTTGCAAAAGCAGGATCTAAATATGTCAAGTATAACCTGAAGGAAATGATTAAATCTCATAAATCCTTAATGGGGAGCCAATGACATGACACTGGGTGGGGGAGTATTTGCCAGACAAACTTGATAACCAGAGTTCAATCCCTAGAACCTACACTAACCCCTATAAGTTCACTGGATAGGTGCTGGCAAACACACAAAGGACAAGAAAGTTTTTCACATATTTGCATTCAGCTAATTTTTTAAACATAGTATCATCCATACTTGGTAGCAGATAGGCCCAAAGAGTATTTGAATATTCAAATATTTATTTTAAGTAAATAGCATCCTATTCTCCCTTTAGGTAACAGACTGACAAGTGAATTAAAATTTTAACTTGGGAGTCCACTTTTCCACTGTGAAAGATATGACCCATAAACGAGTTAAATGTAATTTTTATTACAACTAATGAAAAAATATCAATAAGGATAGGTGTTTTAAATACTTTTTTCAATTAAATATCTACTTTCCTTCCTTCTTAAATGTCCACTATTATGATGATAAAATATAAAGTATGATAAAAGAGTAGCTGATATATTTCATTTATTAACAAAGAGCTAGGGGCTGGGGATTTAGCTCAGTGGTAGAGCGCTTACCTAGGAAGCGCAAGGCCCTGGGTTCAGTCCCCAGCTCTGAAAAAAAGAACCAAAAAAAAAAAAAACAAAAAAAACCCTTCCTGGTTGCTGCCTCTGCAGAGAGCCCGTGGGCAGCACCCCACGAGCGAACTTGAGCCTCGGGACCACAGGTAAGACCAAATTTTCTGCTGCAAGAAAGCTGCCTGGTGAACTTGGGACACACGGAAGCAGAATTCCTCTAGGACCGGGCACGTTCTGTGTTTACCGGAAGTCCCACACCCGCGGATCCCGGCCCGCAGCAGCTCTCTGATCCCAGACCCCATGAGAGAGAGAGACCTCACCGCCTGGTCAGGTGGGCACTCCTGAGGCTGCAGAGCGGAAGAGACCACCAACACTGCTCACCCCTGCCCACATCCCTGGCCCAAGAGGAAACTGTATAAGGCCTCTAGGCTCCCGTGGGGGAGGGCCCAGGAGCGGCAGGACCCCAGCCTGAGACACCACCGGAACCTGAAGGAAACAGACCGGATAAACAGTTCTCTGCACCCAAATCCCGTGGGAGGGAGAGCTAAATCTTCAGAGAGGCAGACAAGCCTGGGAAACCAGAAGAGACTGCTCTCTGCACACACATCTCGGACGCCAGAGGAAAAAGCCAAAGACCATCTGGAACCCTGGTGCACTGAAGCTCCCGGAAGGGGCGGCACAGGTCTTCCTGGTTGCTGCCGCTGCAGAGAGCCCGTGGGCAGCACCCCACGAGCGAACTTGAGCCTCGGGACCACAGGTAGGACCAAATTTTCTGCTGCAAGAAAGCTGCCTGGTGAACTCAAGACACAGGCCCACAGGAACAGCTGAAGACCTGTAGAGAGGAAAAACTACACGCCCGAAAGCAGAACACTCTGTCCCCATAACTGACTGAAAGAGAGGAAAACAGGTCTACAGCACTCCTGACACACAGGCTTATAGGACAGTCTAGCCACTGTCAGAAATAGCAGAACAAAGTAACACTAGAGATAATCTGATGGCAAGAGGCAAGCGCAGGAACTCAAGCAACAGAAACGAAGACTACATGGCAACATCGGAGCCCAATTCTCCCATCAAAACAAACATGGAATATCCAAACACACCAGAAAAGCAAGACCTAGTTTCAAAATCATTTTTGATCATGATGCTGGAGGACTTCAAGAAAGACGTGAAGAACTCCCTTAGAGAACAAGTAGAAGCCTACAGAGAGGAATCGCAAAAATGCCTGAAAGAATTCCAGGAAAACATAAATAAACAAGTAGAAGCCCATAGAGAGAAGACACAAAAATCCCTGAAAGAATTCCAGGAAAACATAAATAAACAAGTAGAAGCCCATAGAGAGGAGACACAAAAATCCCTGAAAGAATTCCAGGAAAACACAACCAAACAGTTGAAGGAATTAAAAATGGAAATAGAAGCAATCAAGAAAGAACACATGGAAACAACCCTGGATATAGAAAACCAAAAGAAGAGACAAGGAGCTGTAGATACAAGCTTCACCAACAGAATACAAGAGATGGAAGAGAGAATATCATGAGCAGAAGATTCCATAGAAATCATTGACTCAACTGTCAAAGATAATGTAAAGCAGAAAAAGCTACTGGTCCAAAACATACAGAAAATCCAGGACTCAATGAGAAGATCAAACATAAGGATAATAGGTATAGAAGAGAGTGAAGACTCCCAGCTCAAAGGACCAGTAAATATCTTCAACAAAATCATAGAAGAAAACTTCCCTAACCTAAAAAAAGAGATACCCATAGGCATACAAGAAGCCTACAAAACTCCAAATAGATTGGACCAGAAAAGAAACACCTCCCGTCACATAATTGTCAAAACACCAAACGCACAAAATAAAGAAAGAATATTAAAAGCAGTAAGGGAAAAAGGTCAAGTAACATATAAAGGCAGACCTCTCAGAATCACACCAGACTTCTCGCCAGAAACTATGAAGGCCAGAAGATCCTGGACTGATGTCATACAGACCCTAAGAGAACACAAATGCCAGCCCAGGTTACTGTATCCAGCAAAACTCTCAATTAACATTGATGGAGAAACCAAGATATTCCATGACAAAACCAAATTTACACAATATATTTCTACAAATCCAGCACTACAAAGGATAATAAATGGTAAAGCCCAACATAAGGAGGCAAGCTATACCCTAGAAGAAGCAAGAAACTAATCGTCTTGGCAACAAAACAAAGAGAATGAAAGCACACAAACATAACCTCACATCCAAATATGAATATAACAGGAAGCAATAATCACTATTCCTTAATATCTCTCAATATCAATGGCCTCAACTCCCCAATAAAAAGACATAGATTAACAAACTGGATGCGCAACGAGGACCCTGCATTCTGCTGCCTACAGGAAACACACCTCAGAGACAAAGACAGACACTACCTCAGAGTGAAAGGCTGGAAAACAACTTTCCAAGCAAATGGTCAGAAGAAGCAAGCTGGAGTAGCCATTCTAATATCAAATAAAATCAATTTCCAACTAAAAGTCATCAAAAAAGATAAGGAAGGACACTTCATATTCATCAAAGGAAAAATCCACCAAGATGAACTCTCAATCCTAAATATCTATGCCCCAAATACAAGGCACCTACATATGTAAAAGAAACCTTACTAAAGCTCAAAACACACATTGCACCTCACACAATAATAGTGGGAGATTTCAACACCCCACTCTCATCAATGGACAGATCATGGAAACAGAAATTAAACAGTGATGTCGACAGACTAAGAGAAGTCATGAGCCAAATGGACTTAACGGATATTTATAGAACATTCTATCCTAATGCAAAAGGATATACCTTCTCAGCTCCTCATGGTACTTTCTCCAAAATTGACCATATAATTGGTCAAAAAACAGGCCTCAACAGGTACAGAAAGATAGAAATAATCCCATGCGTGCTATCGGACCACCACGGCCTAAAACTGGTCTTCAATAAGAATAAGGGAAGAATGCCCACATATACGTGGAAATTGAACAATGCTCTACTCAATGATAACCTGGTCAAGGAAGAAATAAAGAAAGAAATTAAAAACTTTTTAGAATTTAATGAAAATGAAGATACAACATACTCAAACTTATGGGACACAATGAAAGCTGTGCTAAGAGGAAAACTCATAGCGCCGAGTGCCTGCAGAAAGAAACAGGAAAGAGCATATGTCAGCAGCTTGACAGCACACCTAAAAGCTCTAGAACAAAAAGAAGCAAATACACCCAGGAGGAGTAGAAGGCAGGAAATAATCAAACTCAGAGCTGAAATCAACCAAGTAGAAACAAAAAGGACCATAGAAAGAATCAACAGAACCAAAAGTTGGTTCTTTGAGAAAATCAACAAGATAGATAAACCCTTAGCCAGACTAATGAGAGGACACAGAGAGTGCGTCCAAATTAACAAAATCAGAAATGAAAAGGGAGACATAACTACAGATTCAGAGGAAATTCAAAAAATCATCAGATCTTACTATAAAAACCTATATTCAACAAAACTTGAAAATCATCAGGAAATGGACAATTTCCTAGACAGATACCAGGTATCAAAGTTAAATCAGGAACAGATAAACCAGTTAAACAACCCCATAACTCCTAAGGAAATAGAAGCAGTCATTAAAGGTCTCCCAACCAAAAAGAGTCCAGGTCCAGACGGGTTTAGTGCAGAATTCTATCAAACCTTCATAGAAGACCTCATACCAATATTATCCAAACTATTCTACAAAATTGAAACAGATGGAGCCCTACCGAATTCCTTCTACGAAGCCACAATTACTCTTATACCTAAACCACACAAAGACACAACAAAGAAAGAGAACTTCAGACCAATTTCCCTTATGAATATCCACGCAAAAATACTCACTAAAATTCTGGCAAACCGAATTCAAGAGCACACCAAAACAATCATCCACCATGATCAAGTAGGCTTCATCCCAGGCATGCAGGGATGGTTTAATATACGGAAAACCATCAACGTGATCCATTATATAAACAAACTGAAAGAACAGAACCACATGATCATTTCATTAGATGCTGAGAAAGCATTTGACAAAATTCAACACCCCTTCATGATAAAAGTCCTGGAAAGAATAGGAATTCAAGGCCCATACCTAAACATAGTAAAAGCCATATACAGCAAACCAGTTGCTAACATTAAACTAAATGGAGAGAAACTTGAAGCAATCCCACTAAAATCAGGGACTAGACAAGGCTGCCCACTCTCTCCCTACTTATTCAATATAGTTCTTGAAATTCTAGCCAGAGCAATCAGACAACAACAGGAGATCAAGGGGATACAGATCGGAAAAGAAGAGGTCAAAATATCACTATTTGCAGATGACATGATAGTATATTTAAGTGATCCCAAAAGTTCCACCAGAGAACTACTGAAGCTGATAAACAACTTCAGCAAAGTGGCTGGGTATAAAATTAACTCAAATAAATCAGTTGCCTTCCTCTATACAAAAGAGAAACAAGCCGAGAAAGAAATTAGGGAAACGACACCCTTCATAATAGACCCAAATAATATAAAGTACCTCGGTGTGACTTTAACCAAGCAAGTAAAACATCTGTACAATAAGAACTTCAAGACACTGAGGAAAGAAATTGAAGAAGACCTCAGAAGATGGAAAGATCTCCCATGCTCATGGATTGGCAGGATTAATATAGTAAAAATGGCCATTTTACCAAAAGCAATCTACAGATTCAATGCAATCCCCATCAAAATACCAATCCAATTCTTCAAAGAGTTAGACAGAACAATTTGCAAATTCATCTGGAATAACAAAAAACCCAGGATAGCTAAAGCTCTCCTCAACAATAAAAGGACTTCAGGGGGAATCACTATCCCTGAACTCAAGCAGTATTACAGAGCAATAGTGATAAAAAACTGCATGGTATTGGTACAGAGACAGACAGATAGACCAATGGAACAGAATTGAAGACCCAGAAATGAACCCACACACCTATGGGCACTTGATTTTTGACAAAGGAGCCAAAACCATCCAATGGAAAAAAGATAACATTTTCGGCAAATGGTGCTGGTTCAACTGGAGGGCAACATGTAGAAGAATGCAGATCGATCCATCCTTATCACCCTGTACAAAGCTTAAGTCCAAGTGGATCAAGGACCTCCACATCAAACCAGACACACTCAAACTAATAGAAGAAAAACTAGGGAAGCATCTGGAACACATGGGCACTGGAAAAAATTTCCTGAACAAAACACCAATGGCTTATGCTCTAAGATCAAGAATCGACAAATGGGATCTCATAAAACTGCAAAGCTTCTGTAAGGCAATGGACACTGTGGTTAGGACAAAACGGCAACCAACAGATTGGGAAAAGATCTTTACCAATCCTACAACAGATAGAGAGCTTATATCCAAAATATACAAAGAACTCAAGAAGTTAGACCACAGGGAAACAAATAACCCTATTAAAAAATGGGGTTCAGAGCTAAACAAAGAATTCACAGCTGAGGAATGCCGAATGGCTGAGAAACACCTAAAGAAATGTTCAACATCTTTAGTCATAAGGAAAATGCAAATCAAAACAACCCTGAGATTTTACCTCACACCAGTGAGAATGGCTAAGATCAAAAACTCAGGTGACAGCAGATGCTGGCGAGGATGTGGAGAAAGAGGAACACTCCTCCATTGTTGGTGGGATTGCAGACTGGTAAAACCATTCTGGAAATCAGTCTGGAGGTTCCTCAGAAAATTGGACATTGAACTGCCTGAGGATCCAGCTATACCTCTCTTGGGCATATACTCAAAAGATTCCTCAACATATAAAAAAGACACGTGCTCCACTATGTTCATCGCAGCCTTATTTATAATAGCCAGAAACTGGAAAGAACCCAGATGCTCTTCAACAGAGGAATGGATACAGAAAATGTGGTACATCTACACAATGGAATATTACTCAGCTATCAAAAACAACGAGTTTATGAAATTCGTAGGCAAATGGTTGGAACTGGAAAATATCATCCTGGGTGAGCTAACCCAATCACAGAAAGACATACATGGTATGCACTCATTGATAAGTGGCTATTATCCCAAATACTTGAATTACCCTAGATCCCTAGAACAAACGAAACTCAAGACGGATGATCAAAATGTGAATGCTTCACTCCTTCTTTAAATGAGGAAAAAGAATACCCTTGGCAGGGAAGGGAGAGGCAAAGATTAAAACAGAGACTGAAGGAACAGCCATTCAGAGCCTGCCCCACATGTGGCCCATACATATACAGCCACCCAATTAGACAAGATGGATGAAGCAAAGAAGTGCAGACCGACAGGAGCCGGATGTAGATCGCTCCTGAGAGACACAGCCAGAATACAGCAAATACAGAGGCGAATGCCAGCAGCAAACCACTGAACTGAGTATAGGACCCCCGTTGAAGGAATCAGAGAAAGAACTGGAAGAGCTTGAAGGGGCTCGAGACCCCATATGTACAACAATGCCAAGCAACCAGAGCTTCCAGGGACTAAGCCACTACATAAAGTCTATACATGGACTGACCCTGGACTCTGACCCCATAGGTAGCAATGAATATCCTAGTAAGAGCACCAGTGGAAGGGGAAGCCCTGGGTCCTGCTAAGACTGAACCCCCAGTGAACTAGACTATGGGGGAAGGGCGGCAATGGGGGGAGGGTTGGGAGGGGAACACCCATAAGGAAGGGAAGGGGGGAGGGGGATGTTTGCCCGGAAACCGGGAAAGGGAATAATACTTGAAATGTATATAAGAAATACTCAAGTTAATAAAAAAGAAACAAAAAAAAAAAAAAACAAAGAGCTAAACCTTTTAAAGAAAAATATCCATGAAATATTTTGAATAGGAAAAATTTTCAAAGTAATAGAGCATGAGCCTAAAAATAACTTAAAAGTAAATGTAAAATAATATGCCATGTGTGTGTATACATGTGCGGCTATAAATTTAAATGCCGAAGAAGACTGTATTGCTGCTAACATAATGATAAAGTGGAGGAACAGCCTTAATTTTTATCCTACATTCCTGTGTGTCTTGTTTTCTAAGCATACAAATTATGATTGCAAGCACAAAAAAAGATTTAGAAAGCCAATATCTCATCCCTTTAGGTTTACAGTGATTAGCAAAGTAGTGGTGACTAAACAATTTCCAAAAACAGGACTAGGGAAATGACTTAGCACTTACGATTAAGAGTATTTTTTGTTCTTGTACAGAGCGCCTGGGTTTGATTCCCAGTACCCACGTTGGGGCTTACAGACACCATAACCTTAGACAGTCACACAGTACACATTCATACAGATAAAAATATATCTAAAAAGAAATTGTAAAGTTTCCATGAAAAGATTAAAATTATTTGTGAAATACTATTAAACCTCAAGATTTTCACCATTAAGTAATAATAATAACCTAAGACCAATTTTAAAATATCATCCAGCATACTTTTTTCCAACAAATTTTCTCTATTATTTCATGGTAACATTATCTTAAGTTTCAAATTTGAATTCATGTGAAAATTATGACTCCACTTTGAAATTTACAGAGTGAAAACCAGGAGAGTCGATCTAACCATTGAAAGTCTTACCACAACAAACAGACAAACAGAGCCTACCTGATTTGTCCTCTGTGTCGTCAAAGTCAACGTTGAAGGAATGGCCACTGTTGCTGATGATTTTAGCCGAGGCAGGATCATACTTGATACTGAGAGGTCGGAGTGAGGAGTCGTATTTCACTTCTTTGGTTTTAATCTCAATTGGAGACTGCTGATCACCATCCGCAATAGGGAACAATTCATTCCAGTGAATAGGACCTGAAATTCACAGGACCAAAAGGAAAGGGCTAAGCTAAGTAAGTTCTTCATTCCGCAAGTTAAAATTGGTAACAGGAGGCTGGGGATTCGGCTTCGCGGATAAAGTGGGTGCAGCACAAATGTGAGATGAGGATGAGACCCTCATTATCCATACTACTGCCGGGTGGGTGTGGCGCTCAGGGGTAATCCAGCCTTTAGGCAGAGAATTGGGGTGTCCAACATAAGCTGGCTAGTTAGACGAGCTGAATCTCTGACCTCTAGGTTCAGAGAGAGACCCTGCCACGACTCATAAGGTGGTAGAGGACAAAGGAGGAATGTCCACCTGGCTTCCATACACAATAAAACATTCATACACACAAGCACATCACCCACATTTATAACCCTCTGGGGGGAAAAATTTAAAAATTTGTAAAAGTAAGATCCTCATTCTCAGGACGCTGGTCCTCTGATTTTAACCACAACTGGTGTTTTGTGGGTATGGAAAGCACTTTATTTGCTTTAAATTGTTTTCAGAATTAAAATGGGTGAAGGAATATTTACATTTCATACCGTACTTCTAAAAGTTGCCCACCTACCAAACAAAAACAAAAGTACCATTCATTGTTGCAAACAAAGAAATTCCATCTCAAAACCAAGAATGTTCCCTCACTGCTCCAGAGCTCAAGAATTTTCCAGAGACAAAGAGATGATAATAAGCATCAAAGAGGGCAGTCTTTCCGCAGAGGCTGCCTGCTAGTTCTACTTAGTTACAGCTTAAGGATGGATATCCTCTGATGCCACTCAGCTCAGCTCAACTACCTGTTATAAGCAACTGGTCTACCCAACACACACACAAATCTTACACAGAGAATGGTCCAACAAAATGGCTATGCCCTGTCAGAAAATATAACGTTGTTGCTCACCGTGGTTTCTGGAAAAAAGACACACCATGAACAGATGACAAAACACTCTGCTGAAAAGGTGTCCTGTGAATCAGATACTATGGGTCATAGTGATTTTGCATTAAAAAAAAAACTCAGAAGACACTGTAGAAATGGTGTTACGTTTTCTTATGAGATTAATTTCACTTGTCTTTCTGTGTACTATTTCTGCTTACAATTTTGTCTTCTTGTTTAATATACAAAATCTTTCTGTCATGACCACCGCATATGAGTTACTCTAACGAGCACCAGATTTCAAACATACAATGCAAACATTTTTGCCACAGTCAAGGAGCTGTTTTCTCTTCCTAAGGCTATGTTACCGACCCCTAACCCTTCACAACTGGGCCTACCCAAAACAAAGTCACGTGGATCAAATAGCCAATTTTATCTATTCACTTGCACTATTGTGCCTTTTTAAATAGACCTGCCTTTGTACATTTTCTAGCACACTTGACTTTAATCTCAGTTAAATGTGGTTCTTAAGTGAAAGGTACATGGTGCTGCCTCAGTGGCTTGAGAAACTTTTGAATATCCACAGTGATATATAATGTTTGGTGATGTCACATGGCCTAAACCTATAAAATGAATAGAGGTTATCGGAGGAAGAAACAAGCTGCTTGGGAACAAGCACTCTGTCCAGAGCTCCACCTCCCATTCCATTTCATCACTTCCAGTCTCGGCTTAAGTTCCCCTTCATCTATTCAGTCACTGGATTTTTGCCAATGACTAAAGAAGAAAAAAAAATGCTTACTCAGGACCCAGCCTATCCCAACCAAATTCTGCCAACATAATCTCATAATCTACCTTCCAAGTGTGGTCCTCTGAAAACCACTGTTTCTGAAAGACAAGAATGGTTCTACAACTCCAGCTAGAATGTAAACTGGGGACTGGAGGGAAGGCTCAGCAATTAAGAGCACTTGATACTCTGGCCCAGCACTTGGGTTCAATTTCTAGGCCCACATGGAGGCTGAAACCACCACTCCTCTTCTAACTTCCCCAGGTACCAGGCATGCAGATGGTGCACAAATATGCAAGCAAGTCAAAACCTCATAAACATATTTACAAAGAAAATGAATAAGAAGTAAAACAAGTCCTCGTTATGATGCCCTTTCTAAGTTGAATTTTTAAATTTTCTGGAGAATCTTATTGAAACCAGTACTTTGTTTACCTTTTAGGGTACAACCTTCTCACTAACCGAAAAGAGTCCCACCACTGGCTCCTAATAACTGCCAAACAACAACAATAAAAATGGATTTCATCAGAGACAAAAAGGAAATGTGTGAAGATGGTCTTTCAAAAACACATAGTAGAAGGTAATGAAATGTAAGATTGCTATTATGGGTTTCATCAAAAGGAAAGTCACCTAAATTATAAATGTCATTTTTGTTGTTTGTTTGTTTGTTTTTTGTATTTTTATGGGATGTATTTCTTTATTTACATTTCAAATGTTATTCCCTTTCCCAGTTTCCTGTCCATAAGCCCCTTATCCCCTCCCCACTATAAGGGTGTTCCTCCCATCCACACCCCCATACCATCACTCCCACCACGCACATTTTCCTTCACAGGGCGGTCAAACCTTGGCAGGACCAAGGGCTTCCCCAATGTCATTCTTAAAAATCTTAACTTCACCTGATGCCATTTTAAAAGTTACATTTGTCATCACGACCTCAAGCAAGCTGCAATAAGAAATGAATTATTTCTATCCAAGGCAAGAGGATGACCACAAGTTCTGCCCAGTCTAAGCTACAAAGTAAGATTCGTCTCAAAACTCAAAAGGGGGGAAGTAAAATAAAAGGAAGGAAAACTTTTCATAAATTTTACTATAGAATATTATCCAATAAGGTATATGCTAATTGAACCTTTTGATATTATTATCCACAAACCCCACTTTGTCAATCTGTGCTCTGTGGGTGGCCGCTCCTGAGGTAGGGCCACTTCGGGGGTCTTACAACACTATCAATGCTTTCCTGGTTTCTTTTTGCAATTCTCTTGAGTAATTACTTGAAGCAATCATCTCAAAAGACAAACAAGAAGAATGTCTTATCCCTAATACACTTAGGCGATGAAGAAAAGTACATATCTATCTCATTGCCATGCTTATCAATAAATACACTTAACACCAAGTTATAATTTCTGTAATCATTTGCTAAACCTTGGTCTCTGAAAGGATGGGTATGGTAGCAAAGGAAGTCTGAAGAACAAGCCCCAAGTAAACTTCAAGTCAGTATGCAAATTACAAGTTACCAAGATTGCTTCAGCGCCTGGAAGGCGTCCCGAGACTTAGTGAGCAAAACTCAAGCCGCTCTGAAGTTGTCCTTGTTTCCTTACAAATGTGTCATCTGACTTCTGACCTCTTAAGCTTTCTCCGGGCAGCGGTGAGCTTTTCCAGTGAATGAACACCGCGGTCTAATCCGCAGAGATCCGGCGGGGACCAGGCCCCTAGACCCCAAACCCCCATCGGGCTCTGAGCTCTGGCAAACCCCACCAGCCCCATCTGGAGCCCGCGCTCACCGTTGTGCTCGTCGTATCCCCAGCTTAACCTCGCCATGGTCCTCGATGGAGAGCCTGTGGCAGGGACACTGTGGACCTGTGGCAGGGCGTCCGCGCCAAGGAGCTGGGCGGGCCTGGTTGGAGGGCGGGACCGCCCGCACCCCGAACCGGGGAACCTGAAACCCGAGGGCTCGGTCGTCACCCGCAGGGGGCGCCCGAGTGGGGGAAGGGACCTGTGCTCAGCAGCTAAAAAGGTTTCCAAAGGGGATTTCCTGGCTTCTGGGAAGTTCGACCCAGAAAGGTCTTTGTGGAAATGACAGGCAGGAGCTGCTGGCTGAAGATGGAAATCTTAACTGGGAAAGGCACGGGACCTTGATGGCGGTGGCAGTGGTGATTACACACGCACACACATCAATGCTGATAGTGGTAATAATCACCACCTAAAATAACAACTACTAGTTATGAAGTGCTCTCCTCCCGGGCCAGCGCTCCCTGCACCCATAGCTCCATCCTTTGTAGACTGATTCCTTTTTGCTTACTCCAGCATCTTGCAGGCTTGGCCCTGCATAGACGAAAACAAACTGACGACCGGAATTCTTGGTTCTCAACTCCACTGACGCTCTGACCGTGTAAGAAGGAAGATGTTCAGAAGTGATGCGTATGGACTGAACAGTAAAAACTGTGTGACCTTCGAAGATTGTTAGTGTTCTAGCTTCCTGAGGGTTTGCGTTGTGATCAGTTTCGATTATGGACCAACTAGTGCAAAATCCTCCTTGATGGGCAAGAGCCTGCCATTAAAATACTGAGTCTTTTTTTTTTTTTTTTGAATAATACCATCTCATTCTTTCCCTGCTATTGCTGCTGCAATATCCACATTGCTGCTGCATGAAATAGGAACCCAAGTCACTGGAGAGCTTTGTGGTAATCACTGCAAAACACACACCACTAAATAATAATCCATTCAACTGCTCATTGATACCCCCACCCCATTAAATAGACCATATTGCAGCCTGTTCCTCAGAATAAAGAGCAACAAAAAGATTTTCAATATAGCATTAAGTATAGTAAGCTTAACATTCCTCCTGAATGTTAAGTACTGTTTTGTTTCGGGTTTTTTTTTTTTTTTTTTGGTGGGGGGGTGTCTCCATTTTCTGGAAGAATTGAGCTCAGTTTTGGTAACAGCTCAGTGTGAAATTTTAAAAATAAAATTTAACCCACATATAAATATGTATAAATTATATATAAAATACTCACTTTTACCACAGAGGAATACATGTAGTTGATGCAGGCCTATGAGGTAGCACAACACTTACCCTTCAAGTCTGACCACCTGAGTCCAATTTCTGAATCCACTCGGAAGCAGAGGAAAGAATGGATGCCACAAAGTTGTTCTCCGACATCCACACGTATACCCTGCTATGCTGAAGAGGCGACTTGGTGGTTATGAATGCCTTTGCTTTTGCGAGGATTGGGATTTACTTCTTAGTATCCACATGGTGGCCACAACCACCCATAACATTAGTTTCAGGGGATCTGACACCCTCTCTGGAACTTTGTGAGCACTGGGCACGTATTACATTGTACACATACATAGATGTAGGCAAAACATCATATACATAAAACCAATAAATGTAGAAAATTTAAAAGTACATACAGTACTTTCCCAGGACATATAGTACTTTTAGCAGACAATGGCATATGTTTATATAAATTATTCACAAACTTCTGTATACTTTAAAATCATTTCTAGGTTCCTTATAAAGCCTTTACATGTCTTGTCCAGATACAATTAACTTTTGTATATTTTTTTTAATTTAAAGTAGCTTAAATTTACACATCTCCCAGATAAAGAGAGCTGACTAGGTATTTTATATGCTCACATACACATTATAAATGCAAAGGTATTGTGTGCCCTATGTGTATATATATATATATACATATATATATGTATATTTAAGATTATTATCTTGAAAAAGTAAACTTAGGTGTGTGATGGCTAATCTTGGTGGTCGACGTGACGTGTTTGAGATAATGGAGCCTCAAATGAAGAACTGTTCCCATTAGACTGGGACCCTTAGGAAGGTCCAGCTCACTGTTGGCAGTACCATCTCATGGAAGCTGGGTTTGGGCTGTATAAGAAAGGCAGTCTGGGAAGAAGCCAGGGACTGCATTCCTGAACAGTCTGCTTCAAGCTCTGCTTTGGCTTTGCTCTGTGATGGGCTGCAACCTGTAAACTGGAGTTTTCTTCTCAGTTTGCTTTTGGTCATGGTATTTATAACAACAACAACAGGGCGGGGGGAAGAAAGTAGGGCACTAGGTTACTCAGCTAAATAAGTACCCTAGTTCTGCCTCAAACCTGTGGGCACAGACTTTAATTATTGGGACCATAACTACTCATAAGCAGTGGCCTGGTTTGCTTTCTACTGCTGTAATAAGCATAGCTTGAGCAACTTAGAGAAAAAAGGAGTTATTTGGATTACATATTCAGACTGGTCCTGCCATTGAATGAAACCAAAGCAAGATCTTAAGTTCAGAACCTAGAGTCATGAACTGAAGCAGAGACCACAGCCTTTTACTGGTTTGCTCTCCATGGATTGTTCTGCCTACTTTCTTACACAGTCTTCTGCCCAGGAGTAGCACTGCCCCACATAGACTGAGCCCTCCCACGTCAATCACTAATCAAGAAAACGCCCACTTGGCATACCCACCAATCCAGGGCAGGCATTTTCTCAATTGAAGTTCTCTCTCCCTGTATGACCCACGCTCGTGTCAAGCCGTCAAAAACTAACCTGCACAGTGTCTGTGCAGTGACAGAGATGATAAAAGCTCACTGTTCCATGAGGCGGTAGTATCCTTACTTCACAACAAGTGCCCATGCTTCAAACCAGACAGCTTCTCTATGAAGTCACGCGTGTTCATTAATCCAAATGATTTTAGACATCACAGTGAGTAGTTTTCTAATATTATTTTCTGATAACTAATAATAGTTGTCCAATGAATTAAGGATAAAGGAGTGAACAAACATTTTTAAAGAAGTTGGAATTCAAACTTTTCTGAATTCTTCTTTAGGTAGTCGGTTCACTTTTCCAAAACTGCAGTCTGTTGAATGGGGGTGGGGGGTGGGGGCTGGGTGTCATAGTTAGTGTTTTACTGCTGTGAACAGACACCATGGCCAAGGCAAGTCTTATAAAGGACATTTAATTGGGGTTGGCTTATAGGCTCAGAGGTTCAGTCCTTTATCATCAAGGCAGGTACATGGCAGCATCCAGGTAGGCAAAGTGCAGGAGGAGCTGAGAGTTCTGCATATTCATCTGAAGGCTGCTAGCAGAATACTGACTTCCAGGCAGCTAGGAGGAGGAGGGTCTTAAAAGCACAGTGACACACCTACTCCAACAAGGCCATACCTACTCCAACAGGGCCCCAGTTTCTAACAGTGCCACTCCCTGAGCTGAGCATGTACAAACCATCACTGGGTGTCTCAAAGCAGAGACACAGGAGACTGGTTAAGTTTCCCAAAGATATCTGCGTGGTAGTCAGCCATCCAGCTATGAGCAATATGCATGGCGCCAAACTCCCTGAGCAATATGAAGGGAGTCCTGAGACACTAGCTAGGAGGGGAAAAGGAGAAGGTAAAAGAATGTATGTAACATATGTCTGTTTGTTGGAAAAAGAAAAATAAGGTAATATGCATTAGCAACTCTGAAAAAAAGCCTCTTATAACAAAGATTTAGTTTTGTGTTACTGTATGAGTGTTTGCCTGCGTGTGTGTGTGTGTGTGTGTGTGTGTGTGTGTGTGTGTGTGTGTCTGTGCATCACATGCTTGCCCCGTGTGTTCAAAAACTGGAAGAGAATGATGGGTTCCTTGAAATGTTAGCTACAATTATGAGTTGCCATGTGGGTACTGAGAACTGAAAGAGAAGTAAGCGCCCTTAAATTCTGAGCTATTTCTCCAATCCCAACCTGTTGCTGTAAAATTATAAGTAATGCTGTCTTTTACCCCCACTAGGTCCTGCACCGTAGTTCCCCAAGACATCTGGTAGATATCTTCATCTCAGTCAACAAAGTGTCTCACCCACACTGCTCCATCCCATATCACACTGCTGATGGCTTCTCTCTGAGCCTGGCAACAATCTCTCTACCCATCTAGTTCCCAAGGCAGGTTGCCACCATGCCAGAAATATACATCCCAATTTTGTGGCAGCCCAGTGTCTCCACCACCACAAACTCTCTTAAACTTGAATCTTCATATCAAAGAACACACAACACAATAACTTCTGATTCAATTAATATTATACAATTTGCTCATCTAAACACACAAAACCTTTTACAAATCCATCCCTTAAGAATATTCATAACAACCTGTAAATGTGCAGAGAGGAATCTTAACATCAGCCTCCATGTTCTCTCCGCTGCTTCTTCTGCCCTCTCCAGTCTCCTCTCTCTAAAACTTTTCTCCTGCCCATCCTTCCTTCTTGTCCAATGACAGGCCTTGTTCTATCTTGTACCTGCCTTCAACTGTATGACATTCTACACCAACCAAGCAGCTATGGAAAGATAAAGCCACAAACTAATAAAATTGGTTTCTCATATGAAATAGGTGTGAATGGAATGGATGTATTGGGAAGAATGACACTGTCCAATATATCTTCTTGCTATTTAATTATGTTTTGCATTTTATAGATAAGAAAAGAATGAAATCACTAAGGAATGGTAGCACATAGGAGGGTTCTAAATTTCAGGGCATCTGGCTAAGTCAGTGAGTTTAAGGCCACTGCAAATATTACACCATCTTGCTTCAATAAAATAAAATAGAAATAGAGAAATAAAATGACAGTGTGTAAGATATTTCAGTGATAAAGGTGCTTGCCTCCAAGCCTGATGATCTGAGTTGGAGCTCCAGAACTCACGTGGTTTAAGGGTTTAAGGACAATATTGACTCCCTCAAGTTAAGTTGACTTCTGCATATGTGTGCCATGACACAGACTCTCTCTCTCTCTCTCTCTCTCTCTCTCTCTCTCTCTCGCACAAGTGTACACACACACACACACACACACACCCCACACACACAAAATACGTAAATGTAAAAAACAAAAAAACAAATAAAATAAAAGAATTTTAAAACTCAAAAATTGGATTCAGAGAAAAACAAATAATACCTATTGTATATTGATCTGATTATGACTACACAGAAAAATATTTTAGTGTAGCTCTAGGTGTGCAGATCTTCAGAAGCAAATACACTAAGAGCATCTGGACTAACTAAGAACAACTAGAAGTACTGCTAGAGTTACTACTAGAAGTTTTTGGTAGAAATATTGGCTGTATGATGCTAAGGGTATTTTTGTCTCTATTATAAGACAGTAAAAAACAAACTAAAATATTGGTGCAGAACTGTGAAGGTCACTCTGCCTCATAAAAAGTGAAGTTGAGGGGTTGGGGATTTAGCTCAGTGGTAGAGCGCTTACCTAGGAAGCGCAAGGCCCTGGGTTCGGTTCCCAGCTCCGAAAAAAAGAACCAAAAAAAAAAAAAAAAAGTGAAGTTGAGGAAGCTAAGAAAGGATCATCTATGTTGAAAAGTCTGTTCACCTGAAGACACTAAAAGTGAGCCTGGGTAGTAAGACAGGGAACATTAAAGGGACTAGGGTAGGGTAGGGGTGGAGCCTCTCACCCTGGAGTCTGAAGTCTCTCTGGTTGTGAGGAAAGAAGCAAGCCCAGCACAGCTAAGCCTTTGCAGAGACTGTCTACAGAGAGTCATTCCTTTCATGTAGAGAACGCAAAGTATGCCGTAATAACAGTGAACAGTGCTCAAAGCTTAGATATGGCCACACGCTGCTTTTTAGTTTCCCCACTGTAAACCTGCCATTTTCTAGGAATCTCACAAGCAATATTTCATTTACATGAAAGCTATGAACTAACTCCCTGGAGTTTTGTGTAAGGAACTACACAGGTGACCTAAAGTAAAAAGTACTGATTCACAGAATTTTAAGCTTTACTACCATTTTCCAGCTACAGTAGTTTCATAAAACCAAACATAACCGGATGGTCTGTGTATAGACTTGTATAGCTTAAAAAGAATGAAGCTCAACGTACATCAAGAATTTTATATTAGAAAATAAGACAGAAAGCCAACAAATGTGAAAGAAATGCAGCATGTAGGTACAGTTATGATAAAAGAAAACACTTTTGGACTAGAAAGTATTTTATGTGGTAAAATAGACTTTCATTGTACAAATGAAATATTGCCCCAAGCTAGAAAGAGAGGCAAGGACAAAACCAGAAACCTAAAGTGTGTGAGTTTGCAAAAGGAATAAAGGTTTGTGAATGATAAAACTTAAAGATACCACAGATATGCCTAAGTAAATTTTATAAGGTTAAAATTAAATATAACAATATAAAATTAAAACTTGATTCTATATAAAGAACAATAAGATTTTCTTAAAATGCTGATCTGTTCCTAATGACATTTATAAAACAAAGCAGCAACACCCACTAGCTTGGAAAACAAAGATTTCATATTTTACCAAGACAATTGCTTAGGTTTTCTGCTATTTTGTCAGATTATTAACTACTTAGGAGACAATGTTAACAAAGTCAAGATGTACTTTCAAGTCTTTGGTTTTTTTCTTAGCTTTAAGTATGCACTTTCAATAATTAAAATTAAAACTACTGTTTTCTTCTTCAAGTCTAGTATAACCGACCTTATGTGCATTTAACATTCATTCTTGGAGGCTGAAGTCAATGCAGATAAAGAGACTAAGAGGAGGGCCAATGTTGTGGCCCCTGATTCAAGTCTTCCGAGTCCCAGAAAGTGATGGAACGCCTCTAAAAGGCCTTTCAACTCAGCAAGTTCACTGCTCAGAGTGGTCATAGAGGCTAAGTTGGACGCTAGCCATTCTGCAAAGAAAAGATCACTACAGAGGAAAATGTCCTCAGTGCTTTCATGGTTAGCAAGACACTGTCCTCTCCCAGTAGATGACACAACTAGAAGTAGAAAACTGAGGGAGCCAAGAGGCTCCTCCTAAATCCTTAAAAAGCAACCCCTAAGGAGATGCAGCAGGACTTAACAGTAAAAAGAAGAAACGTAATTTCAGCTACCTACTTGACCCAAATACATAACGGGATAGTATAATTCAGACTGGAGTAATTAAAAGTGATACAAAGCAAAATAATTTAGAATTTTAAAAGGGCTCTGGATACTATTTTAGCTGCTATGGAATCTAGTCATAGGAATCTAATCATGTAGCTTCCCTCTTATGCTATCTGTATACTGTCTTAGTTAGGGTTTGACTGCTGTGAACAGACCCCATGACCAAGGCAAGTCTTATAAAAGACAACATTTAATTGGGACTGGCTTTGGAGCTCAGAAGTTCTGTTCAGTATCATCAAAGCGGGAACAAGGCAGCATCCAGGCGGGCACAGTACAGGGCTTCTATATTGTGCAGAGTTCAATTTCTTTAATTTTCCATTTCTAAAGATTTTCTAATATTAGGATTACAAAATGTAAGTCGCCCTGAAGAAAATTTAATTTTTCCAAAGTTGCTTGATCCCACGGGCCCTCAATGCTGCACTACAAAGGACAAAGAGGCAGGAGGCACCTGAGTCTGCTGGCGCAGCATAGGGAGCCAGTGACGTTCATGGAGGATGGGTCCTTGGGGCGCAGGATCCAAGTTTCTTCACCATAGGTATGTGATCCATCGGTGCGGGAACCGTGGGGGCTCTGCTCCTGGCCAGCACAGACATATCTCTGTCCAAGACCCAGAAAGCGGCACTGGAATATTTGGAAGACATAGACATGAAAATACTGGAAAAATAACCAAGGATATTCAAAGCAAAGGAGCTATGGGAAAAGAGTGGGGCTGTGATTATGGCTGGGCGAAGGCCAGGCTGCTTCCTCTGTAGAACAGAGGCTGCAGACCTGTCATCCCTGAAGCCGATGCCAGATGCGGTAGGAGGTGTTCCCTATGTTGTGGTAAAGGTGCAGATTAAGAGAGAAGCGAAGGACTTCCGGCCTTACTTCAAAGGGGAAATCTTCCTGGAGGAAAAGAAAAAAAAATTGTATGGTTCAGAGAGGCAGAAGATGATGTTCATGGGCTTCATTCGTTTGGGTGTGTGGTACAATTCCTTCCGGGCCTGGATTAGAGGTTTCTCTGGAAACCTGGAAGGCGAAGGCTATATCCTCACGAGTTTTTGTAAGAAGATCTGGAAAACAGAGCATTTTTCTTGAGTACTGAGAAAAATAATTTGGACACAGATTGAACCCACTCTCTGTTCTGGCAGCTGTAAAGAAGATCAAGCCGTAGATTCTAGCCTCGGAGAACAGGTGATCATGTACAGCTGCTAGCTGGCTAAGAACAAGGCCTGCGAAATGTTCAGCAAATGAGCTATGCTTTCACCATGGCCCCAAGAGATAGTAAGCCATTGCCCCATATTTACTAGGAATTGACGATGTACTTTAGCATTGTCTTCTGTTTCGGCCTAGGAGGGTAAAGAGGTCCCAAACAGAACAGAATAAAATCTTACAAACCAATGAGACTTATTTGAGGAAAGATCTAGAAAATTCAAGGCTTAAATTTTACTGCTACACTTTCTTTCAAAGGAATATGCCCTGAGTGCTAGTATTTCAAATAAATTTTATTTCCTTGCCTAACTTAAAAAAAATCTGAAATGTGAGAAGAGTGGGAGAAGAAACAGCTCAGTGGTAGAGCATTTACCAAACATGCACAAGGTCCTGGGTGGGATTCTCTCTCTCTCTCTCTCTCTCTCTCTCTCTCTCTCTCTCTCTCTCTCTCTCTCTCTCTCACACACACACACACACACACACACACACACACACACCCCTAAGAAAAGCTTGTGACTGACTTGATAATTAGAGAATAGGTGTCTTTGGTGTGTTTTCTGTGAACAATTTGTTACATAATGTCAGAGTACTACATAAGGCAATAGCTATGCTGTGCTCTTGATAGTTTAGTAAAGGTAAATTACAAACTGAAGTTTCTGGTGGTCTTCCATCATGGAAGCAAACATTTGTTTCACTAGAAAAAACTGTCACCCCTGGATCTAATAAAATGTGCATGAAAAATAAAAAAAAAATCTTCCAAAATTTAAAGGCTTGCTCAAATGATCTAGATGCTAGCCAAAATGAGAATTCTCATGCCAAAATTAAAAGGGCACTTTCTCGTGAAGTTTAAGGTTATGGCTTTCAAAAACTAGAGGAGTCAAAGATTTCAGCTTATACCCTACATTCAACAATTTAAGGGTTTCATCAAATCATACAACTTTCTAATAGAAAAATACCCATATTCTGTTCTATAATAAAAGTAGGTAAAATATAAATGAGAAAAGAGGAAGCTAAGAGTATCATAAATGGAAATGAATTCATATAAACATCAAATCAATGTTGAAAGGCACAGGTAATTCAGGACAAAATCATTAACTATCAAAAATTAGATAACAGTTCCTGGAATTGAAGCAGTTAAGTCAGTTTTACTCTATTGCTATCAATTCTTCTAACTATGACAGAAAAGAAATAAAGGTTTCTCTGGGCATTTTCTCATCAATACATATATTATTATTTACTTTCTGCCTGCCAGGACAGGATAAGCTGTCCTCTGGAGGAACAGATATTACCTTTATTCCAAGAAGCTTGCCTTCTGGATATGACCCTTGTCGTCCTGAAGGCTTGCTGTACTAGCCTGAGACACCAGCAAAGCTCCACAGTTCACACCAATACACCTATAAATCTTGTGTAGCCTACATCACTAGCTCATGCCCTGTGCCAGAACGTCCCCATTAGCATATGTCATGTTCTATGTCTTTATCTTTTGGAGAGTAATCAGTTTCTCAAAAATATATACATCTCCAATTTGCCAACCACCCATTTGCCATAGCTCTTCTGGGGTTAATCCTCTGATATTCATTTGTATTTGTTGAAGTTCTCTAAAGAAATATAGAGTGTGAGAGAAGGACACAAGAGGAGGAAGGAAGGCCAGAATTGGAGGGAGAGAGGGGGAAATGTGGGAAAGGATGTAGCTAAGGTATTGGCTCATCTTATTACAGAGACCTACGTGTCCCAACATGTGCAGGATGAATTTGCAGGTTGCAGGCTTGATAAGTTTGGCAGCTTTAAGATTTAGGCAGGAGGATTCAGCATTTAAATTTGAATGCCAGGATAGGAAAGTGACAATGCCCATCTTGAAAGCAACCTAGAGAAGAGATACTCTTCTCAGAGGGTCACTCTTGTTATAATACTCATGCTTTCAATTGAGAAGTCCCATGCATACTAAGGAGAACACCCTGTTCACTTGTGTCTTGTGTCTTATGTCTTGTGTCTTGTGTGTCTTGTGTGTCTTGTGTGTGACTGCTATGTGAGTGTTGTGTGGCTGCTGTATCTCTATCTATGGCTGTGAGTGGTGTCTGTCTGTCACAAAGCACTTCACTCTGTATTTATAATGAGCATCACATGGGTAAAGGATACTTTACTGAACTCTTTAACAGCGTTTTACAAGGGATTATGTTACTGGTTCCAACTTATTCCAATTGAGCCAGACAGTAAACATCAATCGACCTATGTCGTCAAGTTTAGGGAAGTTACTTTCAACTTCTATCTTGGCTAGTTTCAGAAAATACATGCATTATTCTAGGTCAGGGACATGGGAGAGTACATGACTTAAGACTGCAGCTATGTGTTAGCTTGGGTTGCTAAAATAGATTACCTAAGAAATCTACTTTTACCTGAGGCAAGCAGGGTTGGTTGTTGCATTGTTCTCTTAAAGGCAGGTTAAACAAACAGTTTGAGTACATAGCAGGCTAGCAGTCTTAAGTGACTTCAAGGTATATTATTAACTTTGAACTGAGACCCAGCAAAAGTTCATCTCTTAGTGTGTGAGAGACATTTTCAGAATATTGCATTGCCACAAAATATAGGGAGGGATAGAAGTATGTGTGACTAGACAGTCTCATCAAGTGTGGTCCTGTCCATTCCTGACACATCATTCCCTTAGCTGCAGTCTTTCCTTAGCTGCAAGGTGGTCTGCTAAGTTGTCAGAACTCTGTGAACCTTACCTTTGAGGTAAGCTTCTCCTCTAACTGACGCCAGGCTTCATCCCTTCTTATTCCTAGCAAGAGATTCTTGGAGAGTGTCTTAGTCTTTCTATTGCTGTGAAGATACATCATGACCAAGGCAACTCTTATAAAGGACAATGTTTAATTGGCTTACAGGTTCAGAGACTCAGTTTTTGTTTGAGGAATGTGGTATCATTATACGTTTTGTATTTTTCCTTTCTATGTTTGCTATGCTTCACCAAATCACTCTTTATGAGAATACAAGTCTATGCTGGGCTTTTCTGAGACTTTTCAATGCAATTAACTGAAATCTCTTTACCTTAACCTAAGGCAGACTCTTCAGAGAAGGGCAAAGACAGCAATATTCTTCATCAAAACATCTTAAGATGATCTCCAGAGTTCAAATCACTATTAGCACCAATGCCCTTTATATTTCTACTACATAGCCCATTAAGTCACATTTGAACCAGTCCATGTCTTTCCAAATCTAAAGTCCCCAAAAATCCACATTCCTCAAACAAAAACTTGGTCAGGCCTATCACAGCAAATTGGTACAGTCCCTGGTACTAATTTCAGTCTTAATTAGGGTTTCCATTGCTGTGAAAAGATACCATGACCAAGGCAACTTTTATAAAGAGATATCTTATAAAGGGTAACATTTAATTGAGGCTGGATTACAGTTTCAGAGGTTGCGTCCATTATCATCATGATGGAAAGCATGTCAGTGTCTAGGCAGTCATGACACTGGAGGTTCTAAGGTTCTACATCTTGTTCAGAAGGCAAATAGAAGACTGTCTTTTAGGCATCTGGGAGGAGAGCCTCCAAGAGCACACTCACAGTGACACATTTTCTCCAACAAGGCCACACCTCCTAATGTGCCACTCCACAGGCCAAGCACATTCAAACCACCACACGCAGAAAATCCAATTCCTTGAGGACCCTTATTTCTTTTTTTTTTTTTTGACATTTTTTTTTATTATTAACTTGAGTATTTCTTATATACATTTCAAGTGTTATTCCCTTTCCCGGTTTCCGGACAAACATCACCCTCCCCCCTCCCCTTCCTTATGGGTGTTCCCCTCCCAAACCTCCCCCCATTGCCACCCTCCCCGCATAGTCTAGTTCACTGGGGGTTCAGTCTTAGCAGGACCCAGGGCTTCCCCTTCCACTGGTGCTCTTACTAGGATATCCATTGCTACCTATGGGGACAGAGTCCAGGGTCAGTCCATGTATAGTCTTTAGGTAGTGGCTTAGTCCCTGGAAGCTCTGGTTGCTTGACATTGTTGTACTTTTGGGGTCTCGAGCACCTTCAAGCTCTTCCAGTTCTTTCTCTGATTCCTTCAACGGGGGACCTATTCTCAGTTCAGTGGTTTGCTGCTGGCATTCGCCTCTGTATTTGCTGTATTCTGGCTGTGTCTCTCAGGAGCGATCTACATCCGGCTCCTGTCGGTCTGCACTTCTTTGCTTCATCCATCTTGTCTAATTGGGTGGCTGTATATGTATGGGCCACCTGTGGGGCAGGCTCTGAATGGGTGTTCCTTCAGTCTCTGTTTTAATCTTTGCCTCTCCCTTCCCTGCCAAGGGTATTCTTTTTCCTCATTTAAAGAAGGAGTGAAGCATTCACATTTTGATCATCCGTCTTGAGTTTCCTTTGTTCTAGGGATCTAGGGTAATTCAAGCATTTGGGCTAATAGCCACTTATCAATGAGTGCATACCATGTATGTCTTTCTGTGAGTGGGTTAGCTCACTCAGGATGATATTTTCCAGTTCCAACCATTTGCCTACGAATTTCATGAACTCGTTGTTTTTGATAGCTGAGTAATATTCCATTGTGTAGATGTACCACATTTTCTGTATCCATTCCTCTGTTGAAGGGCATCTGGGTTCTTTCCAGTTTCTGGCTATTATAAATAAGGCTGCGATGAACATAGTGGAGCACGTGTCTCTTTTATATGTTGAGGCATCTTTTGGGTATATGCCCAAGAGAGGTATGGCTGGATCCTCAGGCAGTTCAATGTCCAATTTTCTGAGGAACCTCCAGACTGATTTCCAGAAT